>NC_143156.1:2402056-2752000 GCF_041381405.1 Jatropha curcas
AACTGCAAATATTTTCACAGCGCTGTAAGTCTAGATGGGCTAAATAACTATGAGGTTTTTATTAATTTCAGAGGCAAAGACATCCGCGACGGTTTTCTCTCCTTTCTATTTGAATCTTTGAACGAAAAAGGAACTGAAATAACACCAGCCCTCAAGCAAACAATTCAAGAATCATGTATTTCAATCGTCCTATTCTCCAAAAACTATGAAGATTCTCCATGGTGCTTGGACGAACTTGTTGTGATAAATGAATGCAGAGAAAAGTTAGGACAAACGGTTTTACCAGTTTTTTACCGTGCAGATCCAACTGATGTTCAAGAGTTGAGAGGGCCTTTTGCTTTTACGTTGTCTTCTTGTTTTCTCTTCATCAATAAGAGATTAAATGAGAAATTGAAGGTACATACATATGGCCAAATCAAAAATTTTTCAATAAGAAAAAAAAATACCAAAAACTAGCTTCAATATGTCGAAATCTGAAAGGAAAAAACTTGCCTAGTAAATAAATAAGTTTTTGCTTACTATGTATTGTTCATTTGTGATCAGAAATTATCAAATGCTAGTTCAGAGAATCGTCAATTGTGTTTCAGAGATATTAAGTCATATGGCTTCAAATGCTAGTTACCATGACAAGTTGTTGGAATCGATTGGCGTGCGGAGAAAGTGAAATTGTTATTGGACACTGATGTAAATGGTAGAAATTGGACAATAGGAATTTGGGGAATGGCTGGTATTGGAAAGACAACTCTTGCAGGTATAGGGTTCATCTGAAATTTTACTATTCATATCTGTTTCAAATTTATTTAAATATTTATTTAAGTATTCGTATCTAAATCCGTTTAAATTTTACTATCTGTATATATTCAACACCGGTTTAAAGCACCCTTACACGGGTAAGGTACGTCTCTTAATAAAAATATAGGCGTTTTCCGTTAAAAAGATGAAAGAAAAGTAAGAGAGAACTAAGAAAATTATTTTAAAATGAGAAATGATGCCCTTGAGCTTTCTTTCTCTACACCTTTGTTCATGGTCTTCCTCCTCCCACCACCACAAATTAGCCCAATTTTACTCGATCCACTGCGAGAAGATGGTCCTGCCTTCTTGGGAACTGTGAAGGTTTGGAGGCTTGAAATTATTCCAAGAAAAAATATTTATCGAAAGATAAAGATCTAACAAAAGACTTGGTTTGTGTAGATTGTTCCTTCTCATTTTCCTTCACAATGCCAATCAACAAGGACCCATTTACTCCTCCTCAGTCTCTACTATTTGGGAAAGCTATAACTAGACTTCACCGCCGTCATGTAGTCCGCCCAGTAGAGAAAGAAAAAATAGAAACAAGAGTTTTGAATATGTATATACGAAGATGCAGCAACTGATATATTATTAATGCTGTTTTTCCATATATTCAATTAATGAAAGAAAGACACTTATATAGTGGTTAAGTCCATGACTAAGTACAAAAAATCCCTTAATAATCTATGAAATATTAACTAATTATTGAAAGCAGATCCTAGCTACCAACTTAGTCAAGATACAATCTGCACATGGTAATCCAACAACCAAATATATCTAACAGAATATGGAAAATATTTAGCCATCCTTATTCCTCCATAAACCACCTTATTTCTCCTTATTTTCCACAACAGGTGCTTGCAAGGAAGTGTGATCACTTATAACCACCTTATCACTCCTATGATCATCAACATCCCCCCTCAAACTTTGTCGGGGCTGGAGGCATAGTTTGCTGCGAAATATAGTAATGGTAGACTTGTGTATGGGTTTAGTGAAGATGTCAGCTACCTGTTGAGTAGTGGGAACATATATGGTTACTAGAAGACCACATGCAACTTGATCTCGAACAAAGTGGTAGTCGAGCTCGATATGTTTATTTCTAGCATGAAACACGGGATTGACTGTAAGAAACAATGCACTTAGATTGTCACAGTATAGTGTCGGTGGAACTTGCATGGGAATGGAAAAATCTTGAAGCAAATAAGTTAGCCAAGTGAGTTCCGCAGCAGTGTGGGCCATGGCTCTGTACTCCACTTCAGTACTTGAGCGGGAGACAGTGTGCTATTTTTTTGCACACTAGGAAATGAGATTCTGTCCAAGAAACGTACAGTACCCCGTTGTTGAACGCCTTGTGAGAGGACAACCAGCCCAATCAGCGTCAGCATAACCCTGCAACAACAACGAAGACTTAGAAGTTAAATATATTCCGAGATTCAAAGTTCCTTTAACATACCGAAGGATCCGATGGGCAAACTTCATGTGCATCACTGTTGGATTCTGCAAAAACTGAGAAACAAAATTTACACTAAAAGCAATATCCGGACGTGTGAGTGTTAAATACTGTAATGCGCCTACTAGACTCCTATAAAAATGAGGGTCAACAGAAGCTGTAACCTTCTCAACAGCCGGTCTGAGCTCCAAGGGAGTAGCCATGGGTTTGCTGTCAACCATTCCAAACCGTTCAAGCAATGTCAAAGCATAATGGGTCTGATTCAACAAAATTCCATCATCTGTGTGTGTAACCTCTATACCTAAAAAATGATGCAAGAGCCCTAGGTCTTTCATAGCAAATTCACTACACAATAGCTGGACAAATTTATCAATTAACAAAGTTGAGGAACCAGTCAAAAGCATGTCATCAACATAGATTAAAAGTGCAAGTGTCCCTTGTGTAGACTTAAAAATGAACAGGGAAGGGTCGGCAAAACTACAAACAAAACCATAAGAAATTAAAAAACCACTCAATCTGTCAAACCAGGCTCGCGGAGCCTGTTTCAAACCATATAAAGCTCGTTTCAATTTACACACATGTGTCAGAAATTGGGAATCAATCATACCTGGTGGTTGGTCTATAAAAAGATCCTCTGTTATATGCCCATGCAAAAAGGCATTTTTGACATCAAGCTGACGTACCTGCCAATGCCGAACCAAAGCAATTGAAAGAACCATTTGAATAGTTCCAGGCTTGACGACGGGGGAGAACGTTTCTGTAAAATCCTGACCATCAATTTGATGAAAGCCTTTTGCAACTAATCGCGCTTTCAGCCGATCCAAAGTACCATCTGGTTTCAATTTACCCTTAAACACCCATTTGGATCCTATAATATTCATGCCTGCCTGTCTAGGAACCAAAGTCCATGTCTGATTATTGTGCAATACTGTCAATTCTTCTTCCATGGCATGTTTCCAACCAGAATGTGCCAGGGCTTGTCGTACCGTTCGTGGCTCCTTCAGAATTGAAGTATCCACCTCTATTAAAAGAGCATAGTGAGGATTCGATTTCACAATCCCTAACTGAGAACGTGTTACCATTGAATGACGAGGAGCACCCTGTATCGGTGCGTGAGGGACTGTTCCAGAGGAAACTTCATCAACTGAAATAGATAATTCAGGGGACGGAACGTTCAACTGATTGTTGAGTGTTTCAGTTTCAATATTAGGAATAGGCAAAATGGAAGAAGTGTCAGACAACGACAAATTCGTGGCTGGCGATTGGGGATTTGATGAACCAGAAGATGAGGGAAAATTAGGTAATGGGGAATCGGGCGTAATAGGTAAAGGTGAGGTATATGGCGTGGACAAAGATGAGGGCGAAGAAATAGTACCTATTCCCAAATTTGGTGAGGGCAGTGGAGAAGGAGGATCCACCAGTGGTGCGGATTCATCATCAGACGTTGCTGTGGGTGAATTCGTTGAAGAGGGACCTGTTTCTAATGTGTTTGAATTTATCTGAGGGATATTACATGCAGCTGGCTCAGTTTCTGATTGTGTCGAGTCTTTTTGTAATGGAAACGGGACAGGTATCAGGGATAATAATTGGTTGGGTTTGTCCTCTATAGGTGACACATCAGCTGGTAGTGGTATCCAAGTATCGAATACTTGTTCTGCACATTGAGATGCATTTTATTCTTTTGATTTATAAGGAAAAAAGCCCTCATCGAACACTACATGCCTGGAAATAATGTATTTCTGATTCTAAATATCATAACATCGATAGCCCTTGTATTTATCACTGTAGCCTGCAAACACACAAAGAACAGATTTTGGGTCAAATTTATTTTTCCTTGTATCCCAAATATACGGAAAACATTTACACCCAAATACCCGTAAAACAGAGTAATCAGGATGCTTATGATGTAATTGATAAAATGGTGACTCAAAAGAAATTGATGATGATGGAAGCCTATTAATTAAATATACTGCAGTTGAAAAAGCATTAAACCAAAAGGATAAGGGAAGACGGCTGTGAAAGAACATGGACATTCCTAACTCACGAATTATACGATGTCGACGCTCAACTGTTCCAGCTTGTTCTGGTGTATATGGACACGAAATATGGTGAACTATACCAGTTTTAAGAAAATGTGTAGCCAAAGCAGAATTAACAAATTCACCTCCGCCATCAGATTGGAAAACTTTTATAACAGCATTGTATTGTCTTTTAATGTAACTTTCAAAAGCAAGGAAAGCCGAATAAAAGTCAGATTTTAAGCGTAAGGGTATGATCCACACATATTTGGAAAAATCGTCGACAAGACAAGCGTAATACTTAAATTTTTCAATTGACAGAACTGGGGCTAGACCCCATAAATCACAATGAATTTTTTCAAAAAGAGTTGTAGCAGAATTAACACTTTTATAAAAAGGAAATTTGCTGAGTTTCCCTAGCTGACAACTATCACAAACTTGGTTTATTTTTAATGGTCCTCTAATAGAGATGAGGCCTTTATTATGTAGATTATTTAAAGCAGATATTTGTGGATGTCCTAGACATTGGTGCCACACATCGGCACTACAAGACTTGAAATGAAATGAAAAATTAGCCTCAGGACTACTGGAAATCATATACAAATCACCCTTCTTTGGTCCCTGCATGATTGTTGCGCCTGTCTTCCGTTCCTTCACAATAAACGAATCGTCAGTGAACTCACAATTTACTGGAAATTGTGAAGTTAACTTGCTTACTGATAGTAAATTCTTTTTTAAGCTAGGAACATACAAAATCTCAGATAAAGGAAGAACATTATTATTCTTATAAATTTCAGCAGTTCCAAAACCTGCTATAGGGATGGAAGAACCATCTCCTAAAATTACAGAATTGCGACCTGCATATTTATATAGACTAGATACCATACCTTCATTACCAGTCATATGATTGGTAGCACCGGTATCGGACGTCCAATCATGGTCACGAACACTATTATCTAGTGTTAAAGACGCCAGAGCTTGTGGAAGGGATTCTGTGGGCATTGAAGAAGGGATCCACCAGCAAATTTTCGCAATATGTCCTTTTTTGCTACAAATCTGACAGGTTTCATCTCGATAAAGTTCGCATTCTGCTACTGTCATCCTTCGTTTTCCAGGTGGTGCAGGTCGTCGTGTTTGGCCTGAAAAATTCCCTTGATTCTGTGCTTGAAATCCATGCCCTGCAGAAGAAAAAGATGAGCGAAAATTTTTTGAGTCATAGTTGGAATTTGACACACCAAACTGTTGGTCTCTCTTTGATTGTGCATAAAACGCCAAATGTGGAGTATGAGTAGCCAATGCCGAATTTCCAGAGTTTGCAAACCAGGTTCGCCTTTGATCATGGTTTTGAAGTTGGGAAATTAATTCAGTGTAAGACGGAGTTGGGGGTTTCAACATGGTGGTTGTGAAAGTTTCATATTGAGGACCAAGGCTTGTTAATAGGCTGTAAATTTTTTCTTTTTCTGAAATGGGGAGGCCAATTGCGGCTAAACTGTCGCAAATATTTTTAAACTGGCGAATATGAGTGGTGATGGTTACAGTTTCATCTTTGCGAAGGTAGGTTAATTGTTGACGGAGTGTAAACTCCCTTTCTTAAGAAACTTGGGCGTATGATTCTTTTAAAGCATTCCACACAGCAAACGCTGTGTCAAGGCCAATAACTAGACCAAGGGATTCTTCTGAGAGAGTCCCTATGATCCATCCACGAAGCAATCGATCCGCCTTTTGCCAAGTAGCAAAATTTTGAATGGCTTGATCTGTGGCTTTGTCCGATCCGGCTGGATTCATTGGGGGTTCTTCAGTGATGTGTTCTGTGAGATCTTGGCTTTCGGCAAGTCCTAAAACTTGCTCACGCCATAACAAATAATTATTTTGGGTTAATTTGAGGGTGATGAAATTTCCGACATTGAGAGAAAGGGAAGAGGAAGCCATGAGAGTAATATGAAAGAAAAAGGCCTGGATTTAGGCTCTGATACCAAGAAAGAAAAAAATAGAAACAAGAGTTTTGAATATGTATATACGAAGATGCAGCAACTGATATATTATTAATGCTGTTTTTCCATATATTCAATTAATGAAAGAAAGCCACTTATATAGTGGTTAAGTCCACGACTAAGTACAAAAAATCCCTTAATAATCTATGAAATATTAACTAATTATTGAAAGCAGATCCTAGCTACCAACTCAGTCAAGATACAATCTGCACATGGTAATCCAACAACCAAATATATCTAACAGAATGTGGAAAATATTTAGCTATCCTTATTCCTCCATAAACCACCTTATTTCTCCTTATTTTCCACAACAGGTGCTTGCAAGGAAGTGTGATCACTTATAACCACCTTATCACTCCTGTGATCATCAACAAGTAGCACGCCACAACTCAGGCTTTATAAAACCACAAAACCACTCTCAAATAGATTTCAAACATCTCATTCTACGCTGCTGCTTGGGAGGAAAAAGTTAAAAATAAATGCAACCCACATACCTTTTGAATAGAAAGAAACCACAGTGTGGACCTTCAAAAGTATGAAACTACAAGAGTACAAGCCCAAGTTCTGACGGTGACTCCCCAGGTCTGTGAATGGTTAGCCACTTCGTCAAAGGTTTTGTTTTTTTTTTTTTTTAAATTTTTTGTATTTTTATTTTTCATTTTTCGGTTTTGGATTGTAATGGTGGACTGTGGTTTCAAATCTTGAAACTTAGTTGAATGGTGGATTGTAATAGTGGGTGGATTGTAATCTTTTTGGGATTTTTCCCCTTGATATAATTATGGCATCATCAGAAAAATAAAAAGATAGTGAAAGCATGTAAATTAAAGAAGTAATGTTTCTACTTATTTTGAGAAAATTCTTAAAATACTTTCCTTTTCTTGAACACTTATATATATATATATATATATATATATATATATATATATATATATATATATATAATTGGGTGTCTGATCTAAATTTGTAAATTAACTTTTTATTTATCTCTCAAAATTAGTGTTCTCCGTGACCAAGAAACGTTAAAAAAATGATTTTTCTCTCATACATTGTCTCTCAATCTACTATTTCCTCCGTTCTAAAAAGATAGTTTACTTTTTATTTTCACATTTTAAGAAAATAGCAATTATTATGATTAAATGATAATTTTATTCATATAATTTTTTTATTATGGTCATCTTAAATAATATACAAGCAATTATTATATTGGAATAATAAGTAAGAATTAATCAGGGTTATTGAAAATAAGATAAAGTTTAATAATGGTGTAATGGACAATTTAAAGATCAACTATAATGTAAAAAATGAGAGTGGACTATATTTTGGAACAAACAAAAAAATTTACGGTATGAATTTTTTGGGACGGAGGAGTATTAAAGCGGACATTTTCAAATTTGCCATAAGCTTAGGTTAAATTAACCCAAGCTCCAACATAGGATCAACGAAAAAATTCATGTTTTATTTGAAATTCCAGTTCCAATTCCAATTTCAATATATAGATTGTAATAGCTATAAAATATCAAATTTGGATTACAATTGTCATAGAAATTAATTTTCAATGAGATTGCTATAAAAGATAAAATTTACGGTATTTTTGCATTTCTTTATTCTAGCATGCCATATAAATAAAACACTTTAATGAATTTTTTACAATAATGTTTAATAGTTATTTATTATTTTATTTAATTATGAACAAACTAATTATATATAATTAATAATTCAAAAATTACATTAATAAATTTTATAAAATTTAATAAAAATATAATACAAATTCAATTCAGGTAGCAAATACAAATCAGCCGCTAAAGAATCAAATGCCAAGTAATTATTTGGATGGGATGGGACACGAGACCAACCCATAATCACAGCCACCAAGACCTGAAGATCAGGTCGTCTACTACATTAAGGTGGTCCAGAATACATTAGATTCTTTCTCCTTTTAATTATGGTAAATTGGTAATACCCAGTCCAGTTGTTCTATTCACTGAGCACAAAAGAAATCTTAGCGCAGAGTGAGGTATGTACGAGGGTTAAAGTCATACTAACAACCAAAATAAATAATGTCAAAAAAAAAAAAAAAAAAACAAAATAAATAATGTCAAAAAAAAAAAACCAAAATAAATAAATAATGACATTAATGAGATTTATCACCAATAATAAATAAATAACGAATATCTATTTCTTTTTCTGCACAATTTTTTTTTCTAATATTAATGAATCTGTTATGATGACATTCACTATAAATTCTTTAAGTTTATTTAAAAATATTAAAGTTTATTCCTTAAGTTTTTTTTAAATCATCGGTATAACTATTACTAAGAATAACTTATTTCGATTCAGAGTCTAGTCACAGTTATGACTTTTCACCTCTTTTTGTAAGTGCACTTAGTGGCAATCGAATCTGAGAGTTATTCTCATATATTCAATTTGTATCACTAACTGAGCCATAACCTATAGATAGTATGATTTTTTTTTAATCAAATAATTTTGAAGTAAAATATATATATATCAAAGGCTTCATGTGGAGCAAACAATTCTCGGATAATAAGTTTATGAACTTAAGAGAGTTTTTAAAAAATAAATGAAATACATGGATGGGCTTATATACCAGAAATAAAATAAAAGTATTTCCATATTCTAAAAAGAATACTCAGTATGGGTATTACACAAGATGATTTGGTAGTAATATTTTTAATTATAAGTACTAAAATTGTTTTATTATAAATTTAATATTTTATTGTGAAAAAAATAAGAAAGTAAATAATTAATACAGAACAAAAAAAGGTTGAAGGCTCAAATGCAATTAACGAGGACACAGAAGATGATATTTTCCAAGAAAAATAGCAAACAATAATGGAGCGGCGTTGATGAGACTAGATTGCAGTTTGTTGGGATCCTAATGGTCACATGCACTTGCATTTGAGTATGGTAACAAGTAAGAGTGAGCAAACGACCCGTTCGATTTAAATCGAACCGAACCGATCCATAAACTTTTTCACCGAACCAATAGGTTTGGTCTATTTTGATAAATTTTTTTTTGCCATTTCGGTTCAATTTTAAATCCAATAGATGAATTTTTGTGACCGAGTCGATTCAAATAATAAGTTTGCTTCAAATCCAATGAACCAATTAACCAAATCTCTTTTGAACACCGAAACAAATTGAACCAAAATAGGTAGATTCAATTTTCAGTTTGCTTCGATCGGTAATTTTGCACACAACGAGTAATGGGGCTAATGCATATATTTAATCTCATGCTTTCCGCGATTATTCTTATAACCCTGGAAAATCCATTATAATTATGTATTTTTATATTTTAGTAACAACTATATATCTCTCATTAAAATAAATTATGAAAATATAGAGTCGTGATTGAATCTGTACTCTAGAGCTTAATAATTTGAGTTTAATAAACTTGAAGTTAGTACATTTAGTTTCTACTTAATGCTATTATGTGAATATTATTTATTTATTTATTATTAGAAGATCAAATGTGATCAAAGTTTTGAGATATCTTTCTTTCCTATTTTCAAAAAAAAAAAAAAAAAAAAACGTCATCCATGCACTATTTTTTAATGTGGCTTTTTTGTTTTCAGTTGACTGATATATTGTCTCTTTTCCATGGCCATATTTATTATACTCTTACAACCATTTTCTGTCAATGGTAATTTATTTTGTCCCCTCTGTGTTTTATTTTATTATTATTTTTTCCGGTAATCTATTAATTAAAATTAAGTTAACAGTAGTCAATTAAAATCTGTGATGCTATATCAGCTTATAAAAAAAAAAAAAAAAAAAAAAAAAAAAAACCTATCTACATATTATGCTTGAAGACAGTTGACAATGCAAGCTGGATATATAGAAAGAACTTTTGGATTCGATCCCTACTAAACGCATCTGCAGAGAGGGGTAAAGAGCCTTAACTGTAATTAAACCCCAAGCCGGATTAAGTAGTCCTTGATAATGAAATTCGAATACCGGTAGTTTATAAATAAAAAAAGCCTATCAAATCTATTATTTTTCTTTCTTTTTATTTATTTATTATGAAGTTTAATAGATTAAAATAATATTACAGAGTATATAAAATGATAGCGTTCTTAATTTGCCATAATGTAAAAAATTTTATAATAACACTGATAAGATCACATTTGATTAATTTTTTTATGAAATTAAATTAATTTTTAAAGATATGCTTAAATTTAAAAATATTATTTTTATAAATATTTCTTTCATAATATAGAATCCAAACATATAATTAACCAAAAATAAGAATCTCAATTCTTTACGATTAAACTAATACAATTGGATGCCATTTAAAAGCTTTCATCATAAATCTATTGTGTATGCTGGTACTGACTTGACACAAGCTTTCTCGTCAAGACACGTGATTAAGGTTCGAAGGTAACAATTATATAAATGACAAATGCATAAGTTATCTGAGGTCTTTATTGTAAAATTTTATATATATTAAGCAATTCAGCCTATAAAATTTTTATTAAATATTTATCAAATAATTAAAAAAATAAAACAACACAATTTTGTTGCATAATTTGTATTAAGAGTATTAATAAAATGGATTAGACTTGATTCCACCATGAACACTTGGAGCGAGGGCTCAATGTTAGTTGGATGAGCTCATAATTTTAATATCATATTAATAAAATACGTCGGGTCTAACTCATTCTCTAAAAATTAGTTCAAAATAAAGACTATTGTTCAGTCTCTTATTTTAATTAAATGCTTTATTCCAAATTAATGTGGAATAACAAAAACTTGCATAGCTTAGGTGTTGGTGGTCTAATTGGTCTTATAAGAAGTAGAAGGCCTCAAGTTCAAGTTCTAATTAATCTTTTTTTTTTTTTTTTAACTTTTGAGCTTGATATGGATCGACTCCTTATACGTCGATCTCTTGTTTTGATGCAAGTGTTATTCATTTAAGATTTGTTACTTTCGAACTTGGTTTTAATGTAATTGAGGTCACATGGTGATGTCCATACATAACAATGATAAAGGCAGTTAGGACTACAATTTTTATGTTCAAAAGCCAACCTTATAAATTGACATTAGTGAATAGTGAGCCCTTTGAACTTGACTTTAACCTTTTTCTTTATTTAAACTCGAAATGTGAGCCTTAACTTGTTCTTTTATCCTTTTTATAACCTTAAAAGCTAATAAGCATTAGATGCTGGCAATCTATTTAGAAAGAGAGGATATATTACATTGAGTATGGTTTGGTTTTCTCTTTGTGAAGGAAGGAAATAAAACCATATGAAAAAAGAAAAGATACAGAAAAAAAGAAATGAGTAATTGAATGTGTGTTAATGTTTTTTTGGTCTCATTACAACCATATTTAAAGATCTTTTGATTTATATTATGTATATAATATTAATCATGTACTCGCACAATGCACAGACTATATAATTTTTTTTTAATTAAATTGAATGTAATTTTTAAGAAAATTATTGTAATTTATATTTGCGTTGCTTTAATGTAAATAATTTGTTTATGTATTTTTGATTAAAAATGAAAAGTAAAATTATAAGCTCTTTTTGAAATTCTCAAGTAATGAACTAAAATATTAAATAGCACAATTAATCATTGTGTGTAAATTATTGTAATTCAAATTATATATGAGGTATTATAAGAATATTTAATTTTAATGAAATAAATTTTAGTGAATTGAAATCAATATTTTAATTTTATTTGTTAATGTAACTACATTATTCAATTAATTTTTATTAAATATGACTTTATTATAACTCCATTAGTTTTATTTGATAGAAAAAATTATTTTATAAAAAATTTAATAATTATTAAATGTAAAAAATTTATTAATTATAATAAAATAATCATTAAATTTATTAGTTTGTAACTTCATTATTTAAAAAAAAATTTATTGTTATTAATTATAATGAAAAAATAAAATGACACATCATCGTTTCACATTCTAAAATATTGCCATATAAGTATTTATATCTTAAAAAATTATATATTTATATAGATAGATAGTACAGAATCCATACAATTAGAGATGCAACGAATCACCTTCAAAATAATAATAAAAGACACTAAATTTTTAAATAAAGTTTAGCCGTTTAGATGTCAATTCATCCCCAGAGAAAAATGTTAAGGACATTTCCACTAACTAACCCAACAATTAATACCGCTGTGAAATGGCATGAAGGATCGATTAGGTTCTTTTTCAATTTCTAGATTTGCATGTTTATAGGTTGCAATCGTATCTATTAGGGTTTGAGACAAACAAATCTCATTTATATCATTTTTCTTTATTGCTCATTTGTAATTTTCTTTGATATGATGTCCGTTTAAAGTTTTCGTAACTTTGGATTTTTATTACCAAGTTAATTGATATGATATTGATCAAAATATTTATAACATTTTTGTCAAAAATATAATCGAGACCTTTCACTTTACACATTTTCTATATTTTGTAAACAGATGGATCAGATCATAACTGAATGGTGTTAAATTTTAATGTTTGATTAGTACTTTATCAGAAAAAATAAATTTTTTAGTATTTATGTCTCATCTTTACTTTTTCACATTCATTACTGTATTTTCTTGTCCAAAAGTTAAAAAAATTAGATTTCTATAGAAAATAAGAGATTTTAAAATTATATAACAATATTTATTTATTTCAAAATATAATTCATTTTTGTGTGATTATTTTGTTCCAAACTATAAGTCATTTTAAGTATTTTAAGGAGTAACAAATGATGTTTTTTTAATGTTACCTTTATAGAATAACTACTTTTACAAGAGTAACTATTTGACTAAATTATCATTGATTTTGTTATATTAGGAACATTAATTATTTCTTTGATCCTTGTAAAAAAAACTTAAATATCTTTTATTTTGGGACAGAGGAAATAATATTAATTGTCATAATTATGCTATTTTCTTAAAAAAATTTATGATTATCTTACTATAATTAGACTGTTTTATAATAATTTCTTGGAATTCTATTTTTCTTGGAGAATATTTTTCCGTAAAAAATTGAATTTCGGTGAATAAATTCATCTTACCTCATAATAGTTGAAATATTCAATTTTATTTAATTTATTAGATTTAAAAAAAAAAAAATACTAAATCAAACTATTAGGATAAACTTGCAAATTTTTTAGTACGAAGGATCTTATATGCATGAGTTCGGGCCTACAAGATTGTCAAATCTATATTGGTTGGCCTTTTTGCCTATTGTAATATGAGTTAAAGTTAGGGGTTGGGACAAATTGGGCTGCGCTCTTAATAAAGTGCATAGCATGCTTTTCGATCATCAAACTTATATTTTAATTTTTTCGGAGATTGAAGTCGCTTACCATTTCAATCAACACATTGTTGATGATATTTATTTAATAAATCTAATAACGAACAATTAAAGAAAAAAAGATTACAAATGTCTTTTTACTTTACCAAAAATCAAAATAGCAATAAAGGTAACCACATGTGTGGTTTAGTTAGTCTTTTCTCATAAGTAGAACTGTTGATCTATTGCCTTGTACTATTGGTTTGTCTCTTACCCTTGAAAAGAGATAACATAGTTGAGGATCTCAAGATGAATCTTGGGGAGTGGATGTAGGCGAGTTAGTGCCGAACCACTATAAATTATTGTGTTGATCTTTTTAATTTTTAAAGTTTTGCTTGATAGTACTTTACCTACACTTCTATTTATATTTTAGAAATGCTAAAAGTGTTAATGGATTTAATGTTCTAAAACTGAAATAAGTCTTATCTTCTCTGAATATTAGAACTCTGGAATTCTGATAAGTGAATATACCAAGTTCTAAACTGTTCTTCTATTTTCAGTATATTTCACTACTTGGGTTTCTAATCAGTTTTCTAAACTTGATTTAAGCTCTGTGAAGCAGTTCTAATTTCAATAACTATCTCTCACACAGTCTTATATGATTTTCTAAACTTTATGAGGAAGTTCTAAATACAATAGCTTTCCGTCATAAAGAAGTTCTAATATTGAATAAGACATTGTGAAACAGTTCTAATTAATAGCTGCACTTTGCATAGTATATCTATAGAACATTGTGTGGAAGTTCTAATCCATAATTTATTCTCACAAGTTCTCTATTTTTCCGCTGCACTTAGAATTCTATATTTTATTTTTAAAATTTAAAATATTTTTAGAAAACCCAATTCACTCCCTCTTAGGTTGTGCCATACATATACGAGACCCACAAAAACGAGTTCCGAGTCTTTTCAAACACAGAAATATTTGCTAATTATTATGAAATTGTAAAGATATTTCTATCGTGACTCATGACTGAATTGTATCATATATAACTAAATAGTGGGCCAAAATAATAAATATAACATTGTAAAGATAGGTCAACCTGGTTGAAAAGAAATGACGAAAGGAACAATTGAACATATACACAGAGAAAGGGATGTGGCCACGTGGGAGAGGCACATGCATATGTCCAATTTAGTCAAAGCCTATATATTTTTGGTTAAAAAATTATCTCTTTGTTAAAGGCCAAAAAAGAGTATTTGGAAGACCCAATTTTTATCGTCTTCCCAACTTCTTTGTAATTTATTGTTTTGTTTTCATTAAAATTATAAGCATTTTTAGGGTTTCTTAGAGGGAAAAAAATGTCATGGTTAATAGAAGAATATAACAAAATAACAATAAAAAGATGTAGCAATATAATAAAAGAGAAGAGAGAGAGATGAGAGGAAGATGTAGCTCTAAGATGAGATTTTTTATAATTTTTCATTGTTTGAGGCATTCAAGAAAATAAGTAAAAAGAAATTATTTGGTAAAAGAAAAATCAAATCATTTTGAAGGACAATGACTTCTCATTGTTAATACTCTAAAATATTTTTCTTACATTAATAAACTTATTATAACTTTATAATTTTTAATTTATTAACCATTGGTAGCTATTACTATCACTTACCATTCACTACCGGTGGATACCATCGGTCACTATCGTCGGTCATTGACAGCTTTCATAATTTACTTTTTTCTATATTCTTCTCATATTTAATAATAAAATTTTTAAAATATGAAATTTCTATTATTATTATTAATATTTTTATGGTCTTATGAGTTAAAATTTTAATATTTTTTACTAATTTTTAATATTACAACCAAACAACGAAAAAAAATCATTTGGAAAATATTTTTCGAGGAAAAACATCGTGTCTTCCGAAAATAAATGTAACCTAAGTCGTTATGTCTTTTCTTCCTCCTTCCATATATAAGTATAAAATATTTCCTTCAATTTTCTTTTTTGACTATGGCAATAATGGGGTTCATATTGTGTCTTTCTTCCCCCCCTTTTCCTCCCACCTTCCATGTATAAGAATACGATATTTCCTTCAATTTTCTTTTTTGACTACTGCAATAATGGTGTTCATATTGTATCTTTCTTCCCCCTTTTCCTCCCTCTTTCCATGTATAAATACAAAATATTCTCAATAATTTTCTTTTTTGCCTATTAAAATTATGGGACCGAGGAATATATATTAATTATTAATTTATTAAAGTAAATTTATATAATAAGTTACCTACCATACAATATATCATTTCAAATGATAGTTTTAATGTGGAAAATGGGCATTGATTACATTTTGATTATCTAAACATTAATGAAATTAATGGTGGATTCTTTGATTTTTGAGTAACTAAATAAATAAATTAATAATATAGTATTTTTTATGCTCGAAATATTTTTTGAAATTTTCGAATTATGATCAAGAGTTACGTAATTATCTAATTATGATTTAAAAAAATTATTAAATTACGATTGTGAGGTCAATTTTTCTCGGTATTTATACTATGATTTTTATACTCATCAGCCATTGGATTCAATTGAAATGGGTTTTACACGTGAGCAATAAACTGTAATTATACAAATCTAAGTGTATTCATTGTTAATTGAAATAGTTTTTATGGAGTCTTTTACTTTTGATAGTTTAGATTTTTCAAGTGTATTGATTAATTTATTTTTTAAAATTTGAATAGTTGTAGAATCAGAAATGGAGATTTGGAGAGACGGAGGAGAAGAAGAGGGATAGTGATTTTAATTTTTATCTTATGAAAAGGGTGTTTTGGTCTTTCACTAGTAATTTAACGGGCAAAAATCACTACAATTAAACAGAAAAATCATTTGATGAGATGAAACCAAAATTTGAAAACTAAATATCTAATATATAAAAATACAATAATGAAATAATTAATTTTCTAAAACTTCAGAGAAAATAATTATTTTTCCATTGTTAATTGACGATTTAAAAATTCTAAAACAATCGAGGGTAAGAGTTATAAAAATCTAGAGAATTATATATATATATATATATATATTAGTTTGCTATTATTTTCTCGTTCTTTATGTTATAATAACTGCATAATAATACCCGGCCATCCGCCATGTACATGGTTCAGAGAAACAATTTCAATGTGGCCTTCACTTAAATGGAATAAAGGTCACGATATTGTATAAATAAATAAATAAATTTGAGTTTAATATTTTTAAAAATAAAAAATTAGTCAGGGATAAAGTTGTGAATTACAAACTATTATTGATTTTTGTAACACTGTGAAACTTTTAAAAAAATATACATAATTTACACCTTCACCCATCCTTTTTCTTTATTATATTCCAGTCTATCAAATTAGTTTATGGGAATAATATTTCCTTTCTCTCTAAATTTACTTTGTAACAAAAGCAATTATGAGAATATTATTTATTTATTATTAAAGTATCAAATGCGATCAAAGATAGGCTCAAAACTTTTCCTTCAAGAAAAAAAAAAAAAAAAAAAAAGACTTCTATCCAAACACTAATGGGAGACACGTCAGTGTAGCCCAGCGTAAGACGCGTGGGAGAGGCACATGCACGTTGCATATGTGCAATTTAGTCAAAGTTTGTATCTTTTTGTTTCTTTTCTTTTGGTTAAAAAATGTATGTTTTTTTCTGTTCTTATTTATTTATTGCGAGTTTCATACATAGAATAAATAACGATATGGAGTATATAATATAATATCCTCTTTAACTCATTAAATTATAAAAAATTTTATAATCATTAACTTTTTATAAAATAAAATTAATTTTTAAAAATATTCTTACATTTAAAAATATTTCTTTCATAATATAGAATCCAAATGTATAATTAACCAAAAATAAGAATCTCAATTATTTATGATTAAACAAATACAATTGGATGCCATTTAAAAACTTTCATCATAAATCTATTGTATCTGCTGCTACTGATTGACACAAGCTTTCTCATCCAGACTGGTGATTAAGGTTGAAAGTTAACAATTATATAAATGACAAATGCATAAGTCATCTGAGTTCTTTATTGTAAAATTTTATATATATTAAACACTTTCAATGTGTAGAAATTACTTTTATTAAGCAATTCAACCTATAAAATTTTTATTAAATATTTATAAAATAATTAAAAAATAAACAAAACAATTTTGTTGAATAATTTGTATTAAAAGTATTAATAAAATGGATTAGACTTGATTCGACCATGAACACTTAGAGCGAGTGGCTCAACGTTAGTTGGATGAGCTCTTAATTTTAATATCATATTAATAAAATAGGTCGGGTCTAACTCATTCTCTAAAAATTAGCTCAAAATAAGCACTATTGTTCAGTCTCTTATTTTAATTAAATACTTTATTCCAAATCAACGTGGAATAACAAAACTTGCATAAATCAAGTGTTGGTGGTCTAATTGGTCTTATAAGAAGTAAAAAGTCTCAAGTTCAAATTCTCTAGATATAGACGTTTTTACTAATTTGGTGAGTTAAGGGGAGAGCTATTTTTTATTATATAGCTGTTGTTTCGACTTATTGGACCTCCGATGAATTTAAAAAAAAAAAAACAAAAAGATGTCAAATATACATTCACTATAATTGGTAGAAAATGATTTTTTTTTTTTTTTTTAACTTCTGACTTGATATGGATCGATTCCTCATACGTCAATCTCTTGTTTTGATGCTAGTGTGATTCATTTAAAATTTGTCACTTTCGAACCTGCTTTTAATGTAATTGAGGTCACATGGTGATGTCCGTACATAAGAATGATGGAGGCAATTAGGACTACCATTTTTATGTTCAAAAGCCATCCTTATAAATTGACATAAGTGAATATTGAGCCCTTTGAACTTGACTTTAACCTTTTCCTTTATTTAAACTCGAAATGTGAGCCTTAACTTGTTCTTTTATCCTTTTTATTACCTTAAAAGCTAATAAGCATTAGGTTCTGGCAATCTATTTAGAAATAGAGGATATATTACATTGAGTATGGTTTGGTTTTCTCTTTGTGAGAGAAGGAAATAAAACTATATAAAAAAAAAAGATAAAGAAAAAAAGAAATGAGTAATTGAATGTGTGTTAATATTATTTCGGTCTCATTACAACCATATTTAAAGATCTTTTGATTTATATTATGTATATAATACTAGTAATGTACTCGCACGATATACAGACTATGTAATTTTTTAATTAAATTGAATGTAATTTTTAAACGATGTACGGACTATATGATTTTTTTAATTAAATTGAATCTAATTTTTAAAAAAATTGTTGTAATTTATATTTACGTTGCTTTAAAGTTAATAATTTGATTATGTATTTTTGTTTAACAATAAAAAGTAAAATTATAAGTTCTTTTTGAAATTCTCAAGTAATGAACTCAAATATTAAATAGCACAATTAATTATTGTGAGTAAATGTCACGACCCATTTTCACGGGCCGGACTGGCACTAGGACCTGGATGGACTTAAAGCCTCCGAAACCCGTAGTAACCCTATATTAATTCATCCATATTCTAAATATAATTACGACTTTGGGCCCAATAACTTTATTTCATAAACATATCAAAAGTACACTTTATATAATTAACATATATACTCTTTATTCATTTACCACCCATTTGGAATACAATTGCGAAACTCAATAATCTACAGTCCTTTACATTTATATGGTTAACATAACTACTAACAAGTTTCTAGTTTTGATATTTCGACTCAGTCCGATTCATAGGATTCTCCTTTATTCCTATTAGCTGGAAAAAAAATAGGAGGCAGGGGTGAGCACCAAACTTAATTAGTAGGGTTAGATAACCCTCTTACCCCACACAAGTACACATATGCTACAATAAATCGTTTTAGTCCTCCAACTAGTTATATGATCATGCAGTTTGTCACACAAATGTCAATACAACAGCAATCACAATTATTATCATCTTCATATAATCACATCACGTGGAAATTATTCAGTGGCGTCATCAAAACCTTCGACGAGCTGTACTCTCACATAGTCCATTCTCTCAAATGTGTGCACCTGTAACGCCCCATTTTTCTGTGTCTGAAATAGTAGTTTACCGGTGTGTGAATAGTACCACCAGTCCAGTAAGTCGGTATTATTTTGGTCCGAAAAAATTACTATGTATCTATCTAACATGAACTTCTTTCTTCTTCTCCTCCATTTTAACTTTAGCCTCTCTTTCTCTTCTCTTTGTTTTCTTCACTTATACTCACAAAATCCACCAATTTGACACCATTCAACTTGATCTAAGTGAATTCTATTTGGATGGAACTACCAAATTCTTATGGATAAATGGTTAAGTTAGAATAGTCCATATGGCACATTGCATGAGTTGCATAACTTTATGATTTGTGCATGACTACTTTTATGTATTGAGAGTCTTCTTAAATTCATAATGTAAGCTATACTTATGTCATATATATAAAATAATTAAGTATCCTTTGTTTATCAAATTCCTACTTATCCAAACACTCAAATCAAGCCAATTCAAAACCAGAAAAGTAATCAATCTTTGAGATTAAAGCTTGAGAAATGATATTTGGTGAATAATTTCAAGTAATTTGGAGGACAAAGGGTGGAGAATTTCCTACCAAAGACAAGGGAAAACTAAGGCTTAAAAGAGTCTTATTTAAGCTTGTTAGAGCTTATGTTTAAGGTTAGTGTTCATAAACACTCTTATATTCTTATAGTATTTCTGTATGATTTTTATCCAATGTATATATATATATATATATAAATGCAAAGAAAATGACATGAAATTTCTATTATAAAAAAAATTTACTCGCTAAACTTGTGAATACTAAGTTACTTCAAATTCATAATTTAAGTTAAGACGGTGTCTCCGGCACCGAATGTGACATCCGCCGTCGGATCTCTCGGGACAGGTGGCGGGTGTTACAGCACCCGGGGAGCCAATCCCCCATACCTGGCCGACTGGTCTAATCCTCACATTACCAGTCCTCTCATTGTTTTTACATTCTCTCTTTTCTTTTCCATACCAACAGGAGGCAACCAATTCGTCTCCGTCAAATCTAGATCATCATGTGCACACAACAGGAGGCCACCCTGTGGGCTTCCATGAAATCCAAATTATTAGGTGCACACGACAGGAGGCCACCCTATGGTTTCTATATAATCCATATCATCAGGTGCACACGGGGCACCGATCTCCCATTTCATAATTTCATCATATTCAGGATCCACGCTTTATCGACCGTCCTCACAAACTCATGGTGATCCATTTCATTCCAATTCCACACAAACAAGGCACAGTAATATCACAACACAAGTAATCAAGCAAATTTTAATCGCAACAATAGTGCAGCACAACATAGCAATTTAACAAATGCATGATAACATTTAGCCGCGAATGCATGAATGCAAAGATGCAAGCGGATGATACTAGTTATCTAACACTACTCACAGTTTTTTATTGTCCTTTAAAGGACTATCTTTATTACTGCACGCTTCCAGCATTTGTCTTCACCTTTGGGGACTTTAGAAACATCTAAACTAATAAGAAAATTCTAAATAAAAGGTCTAATTCGAGCAATGTATCTTACCTCAATTATTAGTTTTGGTTACTAGTCAGCTTTACTCACATATCAAACTAAACTGTATATTTATATATATATAATGTTTCCTTATTTATTTATTTATTCTAATTTATAACCTTTAAATAAATCTTCTAATAATACTAATAATAATAATAATTAAGAATAATAATATTAATGCTGATACTATTCGTTAAGTAGTATTTTATCGGGAGAATAATAATAATAATAATAATAATAATAAATATAATATTAATAGTAATATTACTAATAATAATAATAATACCAATTAAATTTTACTTTATATTAACCTACAAGCATATTTCCATAATAC
Organism: Jatropha curcas; assembly: GCF_041381405.1. Lineage (NCBI taxonomy): Eukaryota > Viridiplantae > Streptophyta > Magnoliopsida > Malpighiales > Euphorbiaceae > Jatropha > Jatropha curcas. The sequence goes on from NC_143156.1 coordinate 2,423,515, forward strand.
CATAAATTATAATTCCTCCTATTTATATTTCTTAAAATTTTGAAAATTAACTTATATAATTATTAGTAATATATTTAACAATGTTATAACTAATATTCATGAACTATATTTAATAATGTTCAATTCAATTCACTTAAATACTCAATTAAATTCATTAATTAATTAATTCAGAATTTATATGAAAATTGCAAATTGAGTCTTAAAGTATACCGATTGAAAATCCGAAGACGAATCCATAATCGACGCGAGGAGAGGAAAAAATCTGTCTCTTGGTGCCACGCCAGCTGGTCACCGGACCGCTGTCGCCGCCATGCACGGTGGCCGGTAAATCGATCTTGCCCAGAAATTCGCCAGGATCATACCATTCAACTCGAAATTGACCAAAGATTCTATTTCTAGTGTTAATTTAGTGAGACCGGTCCTCTAATTGGCCGGATCGGGCCCGATAGCCGCTGCACCTCCGCGCACTATTGCTCCTCAAAACCTCGGTGAAGTCGCAAATTTATGGAGGGAAAATGCTCTAGAGGTGATTAGGAGTCGATTGGCACCCTTCCCGTCGCTTGAGATCGACTGAACGGTGAGATTTCGTCTGAAAATAGAAGAGCAAGGTGCGGTTTGCAGAAGCAGGTCCGATAGCGCCGCTGGAGCTCCTTTCGCTTGAGAGGAGGCTGGAAACGCAGTCAACGGCACACGGTGAGTCATTCGTCACCTCGTGCTAGTCGTGCGGTGGCCGGAAACGCAGTGCAAGGGGGGAAGAGGAGGCTATCGCGTGTTGGAGGAAGAAGAAGGAGAAGAAAGAAAAGATGGTTCTAGAGAACTCTGGGCCATTCCGATTCGATTCGAACCGATTTGGTTCAATTTAATGATTTGGCCCGATTTTTGTTTGGTTATCTGGTTTTTCTCTTGGTTTCCGAAAACTTTAAGCCGATTTACGGTTCCTATTTAACAATAATTAAATATTTGATGTATAACCCCATTTTATTGTTATTAGTTCGATTTATTTTCCAATGATTTTCAAGCGGTTTGATTGATTTAATAGATTTAATCCAATTTATATCTTTCTTCAATTTACTCAACATATTTGCATCATATATTACAGTTTAGAATGATTGAGTCAAGTGGTAAATATAACCTTATTATTATTTTAAATGATTCCATATTTATTCTCGAGAAGTCTAAATTATTTTCGACTAGAAGTTCAGATAATTTGTTTTGGACTTAAGTCCAACTCGCAAATTAAGTCCAGATTAAAATTGCTCGCTACTTACAGCCCATACCGTCACAAATTCAGATTTTTAATTTATTAAAAATTCAAAAGTTTTGAAAATAAAATTCGGGGTATTTCAGTAAATTATTGTAATTCAACTTATATAGTTTTTTTTTTTTTTTTTGCTCTTTAAAATTCTCATATGTTCAAATTAGATGAGGTATTATAAGAATATTTAATTTTAATGAAATAAATTTTAGTGAATTGAAATCAATATTTTAATTTCATTTGTTAATGTAACAACATTATTCAATTCATTTTTATCAAATAAAGCTTTATTATAACTCCATTAGTTTTATTTGATAGAAAAAATTAGTTTATAAAAATTTAATAATTAAATGTAAAAAAATTATTAATTATAATAAAATTATTCATTAAATTTATTAAATTGTAAGTCCAATATTTAATAAAATATTTTAATATTATTAATTATAATAAAAATAAAATGTCACATCATCGGTTTCATATTCTAATATATTGCTATATAAGTTTTTATATCTTAAAAAATTATATATTTATATAGATAGATAGTATAGGATCCATACAATTAGAGATGCAATGAATCGCCTTCAAAATTTAAAAAAAAAAACATTAAAATTTTTAATAAAGTTTGGCCATTTAGATGTCAATTCACCCAGAGAGAAAAGCGTTAGGGACATTTCCACTAACTAACCCAACAATTAATACCGCTATGAAATGGCGTTAAGGATCTATTAAGGTCATTTTCAATTTCTAGATTTGCATGTTTATAGGTTGCAATCGTATCTGTTAGGGTTTGAGACAAACAAATCTCATTTATATCATTTTTCTTTATTGCTCATTTGTAATTTTCTTTGATATGATGTTCGTTGAAAGTGAAACACCCCGAATTTTTAATTTTGAAACCTCTGAATTTTTATTAAATCAAAAATCAGAAATTTTGATCGTGTGGGCTGCAATTAGAATAAAAATCCCAATTCGAGCCCAAGTTTGCGAGATGGGCCTAAGCCCAAACATATCATCAGAAGTTTCGATTCGAAAATAGTTAAAATTTTCAAGAAATAATATGAAACTTCAGCAATTTAATATGAATATATATAAATTAATTATCCTAAAATCAAATATCATTTCTATTAATATTTGTAATTTTTGTTGAGTAAATGGAGAAAAAGTTAAGGAACCTAAGTAAAATAATTAAAAATAAATCGAACCGGACCCAGAAATCAAATAAATTTTCGAAACCATGCGAATAACCTAAAAACCAAGTGAAAAACCAGATAACAAAATAAAAATCGAGCTAAATCGCTGAATTGAATCAAACCGGTTCGAATCGAACTGAAATGACCCAGATTTTTCTAGAACCGCCTTTCTTTCTCTTTTCTTTCTTCTTCCCCTTCTTCTTTCGGGCGCGCGACAGCTCCTCCTCTTCCCTCTCCTTCTCACTTCCGGCCACCGTTCGAGAAGAATGAAGTGGCGATCGATTCCTTTGGCGATACTGGGCACGATTCCAGTCTTCCCTCGCTCCGATCGGACCTCCAGTGGCGCAAATATGGCCTCATCTTCTTCGCGATGCAGCTGCAACTCCGGCGAGATCGAGCGATTCCGGCGACGTGAAGCTTCAAGGTGAGCTCCGATCGACTCCTCCATCCTGTGTGAACGTTTTCCATCCAATAAACGACAGTCTTAGTGGAAGAAATCGAAAACACCATGGTCGCCGGCAAGGAAGGGACTGTCGGGCTTGTTCCGGTCAAACGAGCCACTAGCTCAACAAACTGATTGTAAATTTGGAATCCTCACGAAAATTGGAGTCGGGTGGTGGCAACCTTGCAACTTTCTGGGCATTCGCGACTTTCCGGCCACCGTGCACAGCGGCGGGCGGCGGCGGTCCGGTGACCGGCCGGCGACACTCCGGCGAGGCCCCGAGAGACAGAATGTTCCTCTCTTCACGTTGATCACGGAATCGTCGCCCGATTCCCAATTGGTACGTTCTAAGACTCAATTCTCAATTTTTGTATATAAAGAATTAATTGATTAATAAATTTAATTGAGTTATTAAATAGACTAAATTGAATAACAAGAAATTAGGTTATTGGATTAGCTTAAAAATATATGAACATTTATAGTCTTTTGTAAAAAAATTAGATTGATTAGTGTGCGTATTTGGATAGCAAACATGACTTGTTAACTGGTTTAGGATTTTAAAATAATGTAATTGTAAATTAGTTTAGAACATTGTCAAATAAATTACATGATTATTATTATACTTAGGTGATTTGAGGAGAAAAATAAATTAGAATTAGTTAGTTAGTCAATTAGATAACCATTAGTTTAAAACTAGTCGATTGTGCATAAGAGTAGTAAGGCGAATTTTAGTTGGTTAACGGTTAGAATCGAAATTTTGATAAATTAAGATTTGGGAGGCCTAGCCATTTTCGATATTGATATAAAAATCGAATTTTAATAGGCAGTAGTTATAATTAGTTATTGTTAAAATATGTTTTTAGCTGCTTAACGAATTAGTTACCGTAAAGCTAATAATTTAATTAACTAATGACTTAATAAATGATCTTATATGGATATTATTAGAATTAAATATGTAAATTTTTTTTGTTGGGTGTTGATATTGTTGTTATGGAAGGAGGATGGGATTTTAAATTGATTGATTGCCCGACGGATGGGCTGTGTGTATTGATTGACAAATATAGAATAATATTGTGTTATCTAAACAGGTGGATAGTCCAATTTTTAGGGGAGATGCTGCCGAAATTTCGATAGAATTTAGACTAGTTTTAATTAATAACATAATTAATAAGTTTATTTAGATTAATTCTATAATTTAATACATAATAAACAGAGTGCTCTAATTATTTTTATCATCATTATTCATCTAACTATTCAATTACTTGTTTATTTTCATTATTATTGTTTATTATTATTATTTATTTTATCGTTGTCGTTATTGTTAATATTATTTATTTATTTATTTATTTATTTGCATTTGAGTATGATTGTCTAATTGTGCATTGCGTTTCGATGTTTAATTGATCAATATGTCTGCATTTAATTGCAATACTTGATTACTTGTGTTGTGATAATGCTATGCTTTGTTTGTGTGGAATTGGGATGAAGTGGACCACCATGGTTTTGTGAGGACGGTCTGTGATATGGATCCTGAATATGATATGATATTTGACCGTTGGCCGGGAAAATGGGAGATCGGCGCCCCCTTGTGCACCTGATGATATAGATTATATGGAAATTCACAGGATGGCTTCTTGTTGTTGCGCACCTGATGATCTAGATTTGATTGTAGCCCGCAGGGTGGCCTCCTGTTGTGAGCACTTGATGATCTAGATTGGATGGAGACCACCGAGTTGCCTCCTGTTGGTATGGAAAAGAAAGAGAGAATGGAAAAATAATGAGAGGACTGGTCAGTGAGGATTAGAGCAGTTGGCCGTATGGGGGATCGGCTCCCTGGTGCACATGTATGAGAGGGCGAGCCATGTGTGAGGACGGCTCGTTGGGGTTTCAGGTGGCGCCACTGACTAATTTCCACGTGATATGATTACATGAAGGTGATGACAGTTGTGAGTGCTGGTGATATGCCATTTGTGTGACTGGCTGCGTGAGCATATAACTAGTCGGATGACTAGATTAAAATGTGTACACATTTGTGTGACTGCGTGTGTTGTGCAATAATTAATACTCCTTAGAAAACTCACATGTCTTGTTTAAATTTTTCAGGAAGTAAGTTTCTCTTTCGGTTTAAGCTATTTTTCTTCGCCGCAGGGTTATAAAGAAGTTTTCCTAGTTCCATAATTATATTGCTATGTAATTATATGTATAAGAAGCTATGTATAACAAACAGTTAGTGACTCCGCAGTTGTAGAATTTACATACATCTAGTCGTGTAGTAATACAAATGAAGTAATTCTGTTAGCCCATATTAAAAATGTGTTGTATTATAGATAGGGCTCGAACTGTGAAATGTTGAAGATGATAAATTGGGCCGAGATATAATAAAAATTTTGAGGTATATTTTTCATATTAATATAGGCTGAATGTTTGAAGTATATATTGAAATAATAGATTTTAGTGATTCAGGCTTACTACGGGCCTCGGGGGCCTTAAGCTTACCTGGGCCCTAGTGCCGGTCCGGCCCATGGAAATGGGTCGTGACAGAAAGATTTCGTAACTATGGATTTTTATTAGCAAGTTAATTGATATGACATTGATCGGAATATTTATAACATTTTTGTCAAAAATATTATCGAGACCTTTCACTCTCCACATTTTCTCTATTGTGTAAAAAAATGAATCAGATTATACTAAATGGTGTTAAATTTTAATGTTTAATTAGTAGTTTATCAGAAAAAATAAATTTTTTAATATTTATGTCTTATTTTTTACTTTTTAACATTCATGACAGTATTTTCTTGTCTCGAAAATTGAAAAAATTAGATTTCTATAGAAAATAAGAGATTTTAAAATTATATAACAATATTTATTTATTCCAAAATATAATTCGTTTTTGTGCGATTATTTTGTTCCAGATTATAAGTCATTTTAAGTATTTTAAGGAGTAATAAATGATGTTTTTTCAATGTTAACCTTATAGAATAACTACTTTCACAAGAGTAACTATTTGACCAAATTATCATTGATTTTGTTATATTAGGAACATTAATTGCTTCCTTGATCGTTGTAAAAAAACTTAAATATATTTTATTTTGGGACAGAGGAAGTAATATTAATTGTCATAACTATGCTATTTTTTTAGAAAATTTTTATAATTATGTTATGATAATTACACTTTTTTATAATAATTTCTTGGAATTCTATTTTTCTTGGAAAATATTTTTCCATAAAAATTGAATTCCGATGAATAAATTCATCTTACCTCATAATAGTTAAAATATTCAATTTTATTTAATATATTAGATTTTTTAAAAAAATACTAAATCAAACTATTAGGATAAACTTGCAAATTTTACAGTATGAAGGATCTTACATATATGAGTTCGGCCTACGAGATTATCAAATCTATATTGGTTGGCCTTTTTGCCTATTGTAATATCAGTTAAAGTTAGGGGTTGGGACAAATTGGGCTGAGCTAAACTCTCATGCACGCTGAAGTGCCTATATTGGATCCAAAAATAATCATATCGTGCTATTGCTATTAATCCGTTACTTAATAGTCACTTATACTCACTGTATTCTTTTTTTTTTTTTTGGGTATAATCGAGAGATGTAATTCACTTTGAGCGTAAATGTTGTTTTGCGCTCCTAATAAAGTGCAGAGCACGCTTTTCGATTATTGAACTTGTGTTCTCACTTTTTCGAAGATTGAAGTTACTTACTATTTCAACTAACACATTATTGATAATATTTATTTAATAAATCTAATAACGAACGATTAAAGAAAAAAAAGATTACACATGTCTTTTTACTATACCAAAAAATAAAATAGCAATGTGGTTTAGTTAATCTTTTCACATAACTGTGAGGAGAATGAGTTCTGAGTCTTTTCAAACACAAAAGTATTTGCTAATTATTATGAAATTGTAAAGATATTTCTACGGTAATTCATGACTGAACGGAGAAAATTTGTACCATATATAATTAAATAGTGGGCCAAAATAGTAAATATAACATTGTAAAGATAAGTCAACCTGGTTGAAAAGAAACGACGAAAGGAACAAGTGAACATATACATAGGACATCCATATGTCCAATTTAGTCAAAGTTTGTATCTTTTTAGTTAAAAAAAATTATCGCTTTGTTAAAGGTCAAAAAACAGTGTGTGGTAGACCCATTTTTTATCATCTTCCCAACTTCTTTGTAATTTATTATTTTGTTTTCATTAAAATTATAAGCATTTTTAGGGTTTCTTAAAGGGAAAGAAATTTCATTGTTAAGAGAAGAATATAACAAAATAACAATAAAAAGATGTAGCAATATAATAAAAGAGGAGAGAGCGATGAGAGGAAGAAGACGTAGCTTTAAGATGAGATGAAGTTTGAGAATATTGATCTATTAAGGCTCCATTTGTTTCTGTTAAATAATTTGTATGAAAATATTTTTTACAATTTTTTATTCTTGGTCAAAGGAAAATTAAGTCATTTTTAAGGAAAGTTTTAAAATTTTGCATTCTTCTTATATTTAACAATAAAATTTTTAAAATAGAAAATTTATATTATTATTAATATTTTTATGGTCTTATGAGTTAAAATTTTAATATTTTTAACTAATTTTAAATATTACAAATGACGAAAAAAAATCATTTGAAAAATATTTTTCAAGAAAAAACATCATGTCTTCCCAAAATAAACGTAACCTATGGTGTTATGTCTTTCTTTCTCCTTCCATGTATAATTATAAAATATTTCCTTCAATTTTCTTTTTTGACTATTGCAATAATGGTGTTCATATTGTATCTTTCTTCCCCCTTTTCCTCCCTCTTTCCATGTATAAATACAAAATATTCTCAATAATTTTCTTTTTTGCCTATTAAAATTATGGGATCGAGGAATATATATATTAATAATTAATCTATTAAAGTAAATTTATATAATAAGTTACCTATCATACATTATATCATTTCAAATGATAAATTTAATGTGTATAATGGGAAGTGATTATATTTTGATTATTTAAACATTAACCACGTTAACGGTGGATTGTTTGATTTTTGAGCAACTAAATAAATAAATTAATATAATATTTTTTATGCTTGAAATAAATCTTGAAAATTTCAAATTATAACAAAGAGTTACATAATTATCTAATTATCATTTATAAAAAATTATTAGATTATGATTGTGAGGTCAATTTTCCTCAGTACTTGTACTATGATTTTTATACTTATCAGCAATTGGATTCAATTGAAATAACTTTTACAAGTGAGCAATAAACTGTAATTAGACACATCAAGCGAAGCGCCAAACACGGCACATGAGATCCGCTCACACGCGCTAAATTGTCTCTCTTTTTTGCTTTACTCTCGCATCGCCTCACGTTTCTCTCTTTCCCACTTCCGCTCACTCACTTTCCTAAAGCTTCTTTGAAGTTTCTGTGATGATGATTCTCAAATCTCAATGGTTAAGCTTTATATATACTCTTCTACGTTTTATAAAACTCGCCTTCTACGGCTTCTTGTATCATTGGAATTCTCCATTATGAGTTCTTCTTTCTCTTCTTCTGCTTCAACCTCTTCCCAGCGAACCCCTTCTTTTATTATTAATTCTATTGCTGCTTCTTCTCCTTCCTCAACCTCTTCCCAGAAAACCCCTTCCGAGCTAAATAACTATGAAGTTTTTATTAATTTCAGAGGCAAAGACATCCGCGACGGTTTTCTCTCCTTTCTCTTTGAATCTTTGAAGGCAAAAGGAATCGATACCTTCAAGGATGAAAACCTTCAAAAAGGAACTGAAATAACACCAGCCCTCAAGCAAACAATTCAAGAATCATGTATTTCAATCGTCATATTCTCCAAAAACTATGCAGATTCTCCATGGTGCTTGGACGAGCTTGTTGTGATAAATGAATGCAGAGAAAAGTCGGGGCAAATAGTTTTGCCGGTTTTTTACCGTGTAGATCCAACTGATGTTCAAGAGCTGAGAGGCCCTTTCGCAAGGGCGCTTGCTAGGCTTTTAAAAGATCACAGCGATAGTTCACACAACCTGGGTGGATGGTGCCATGCTTTGAAGACAATCAGCAACGACTTAAGTGCTTTTGTTTCGAATGAGATCAAGTAAAGTTATCATTTTCCCCTGTTCACTTTTCCATGTCTTTTTATTTTCTATTCATCAATAATAGATCAATCTTGCGCACACGATAGATGGCTTTTAGTCACGATATGTACTCCTTTGAACTCTCACTTATTTTTATTTTCTTGTTAAAATTCTGTTTCATTTTCTCCTATTCCTTCAATCATTGGATTTACCCACCCAGTTTTTCAAAACACTTACTTGATTCTATTCTAGAATATATAAGTTTTGGCTTACTTTTTGTTTTTCATATGTGATCAGAAATGACCAAATGCTAGTTCAAAGAATCGTCAATCGTGTTTCAGAGATATTAAGTCATATGCCATCAAATGCTAGTTACCATGACAAGTTAGTTGGAATTGATTCGCGTGTCGAGGAAGTAATATCGTTATTGGATATTGATGTAAATGACAGAAATTGGACAATAGGAATTTGGGGAATGGCTGGTATTGGAAAGACAACTCTTGCCGGTACAGTGTTTTCCCAAATCAAGGCTAAATTTGATGCCCACTGCGTTGTTTCAAATGTCAAGGAACAGATAAGGAAGGAAACAGCAATTGTTTTACGGGATAAAATCATTCGTTCACTAGTGGGAGACGAATATTTAAAAATAGGCTTACCACTTTTAGTTTTAGATGATTGGATTATGAGAAGACTGCAAAAAAAGAAAGTTCTTATTGTTTTTGATGACGTTGATGATTCAAACGATTTAGATCTTTTAGCTGGAAACAGTACTTTGTACCGTAAGGGAAGTAGAATCATTATAATTAGTACAGATAGACAAGTACTTCAAAATGTTTGTCATGAAGAACATATTTATCAGGTTAAGGGATTAAGTTATAAGGAAGCTCTTCTACTCTTTAGCTTGCACGCTTTCCATCAAAATGAACCGAAAGAAGGATATGTTGTGCTATCCCAGCAGGTGACAAGTTATACTCAAGGCAATCCATTAGCACTAAAAGTTTTAGGCTCTAGCCTTTATGGCAAGGAGAAAGAGTACTGGGAGAGCCAGTTGCTCAAATTGAAAAGCATCCCGAACAAGAGAATTCAAGATGTTCTAAAAATAAGTTATGATGGGTTAGATAGAAATGAGCAGAGCATATTTCTGGATATTGCATGTTTCTTTGGAAAAGGAATTACAGTAAATAAGCTTGAAAAAATAATAGAAAGTTTTGGTTTCTTTGCGAGATGTGGAATAAGGAGTCTCATTGATAAATCTCTCATCACCGGTGAACGTAATTATGTTATAGTAGAAATGCATAACTTACTACAACAAATGGGAAAGGAGATTGTAAATGAGGAATGCAAACAGCCTTGAGGACGTAGTAGGCTGTGGAATACTGAGGACATTTCTCATGTATTCAAAACAAATACAGTAAGGAGCAAAATTTGCTACATTTTTCTTTTGTTATTTTTTTTATATTTGAATAATTGGAATTTGAACTTACCGCTCCACATTATTAGTGATGATTCCAATAGCTTTTATTTTTAAATATTTTATACTCAATTACCTATTTTCATTTGTTGTTCATTTATCAGGGAACTGATAAGATTGAGTGCATTTCGCTTGAGACGATGTATAATGAACGACGTATTGAGATAAGTACCAAAACTTTCATGAAGATGCCTAATCTTAGATTCCTCAGAATCTATGGTTTCCAATGTAATTTGCCTGATGGCCTTGATTTATTTCTTCCAGAAGAGCTAAGATTTTTCTATTGGAACAATTACCCTTTGAAATCGTTGCCGTTGAAGTTTTGCCCAAATAACCTTGTACAATTTCACTTGCCTGGCAGCCAACTCAAACAACTGTGGGATGGAGATAATAATAAGGTATATTTCCTAAACTTTAATATTTGTATTTGGTGTAAATGAACTTATAACATAATAAGATGTAGTTTGATAACAACTTGTATTTAGTTGAGTTAAAATTTATAAAATGGTTTGATTTAAACTTAGAGGGGCGAAAATTTATAAAGTGAGATTACAAAAGAGTATCATAAAAAGAAATAATATGTTTTAATCATTAAACTAATGCTTATTCTTAAACTGAAGAAATTCAAATGTTGAGAATATACTTTGACTTATTTAAATATCAGAAGATGTGTTAATCTTTACCCTTACAGCAACAACAAATAGAAACTATCTAGACATAAGTTTATTAATCTTCATACTTTAAATTGGCTTATTTTAATTTTGGTATGTGTACAGGAAATTATATGAAAATACAATTTTTAGAATTTATTTTTTGTATTATTTGATTAAATAAACAAATAAATAAATAACTACTTTTGAATTGTAAAATAATTATTTTGTGAGTATTTGGCTTTATGTTTTAGTTATTGTAAATTCAAAATAAATAATAAGAATACTAAAAATATAAATATAAATATAAATTATGCTTTTAATAAGATATCAGACTTGGTTACAAGGTACAACAATCAAGAGATTTTCCACAAGCTACATTCCACATTGATCATTTTCTCAAAAAATATATATAAGATAAAATTTTTTAGACATGGGGGCCATGGTCCCCTGCTAGCCAGTAGCCACTCCGTGGTTCCACCATTGGATGAGTAGTGAAATTATTTTTTTTTTCCGATAAATAACAAATATATGTAAAACATGAAATTTTAATAATTCATCTTTTTGCTCTTTTTATTACAGCCTTTTAAAAGTTTGGAAGTTATGAACCTCCACAGCTCTCTGTCTTTATTGAGAATTTCGGACCCATTTCAAGCCCCAAACCTTGAGGTATTATGTTTGTCAAGTTGTAGCAGTTTAATTGAGATTCCTTCATCTCTTAAATATTCAACCAAGCTTGTTGGGCTACACTTAGAGGACTGTGAAAGTATTCGCAGTTTGCCAAGCTTCCTTCAGTTAGAAAATCTTGAGATTCTTAATCTTAAAGGTTGCAGTAAACTTGAAGAATGTCCAGAGCTTCCTTGCAATTTAAGGGAGTTAAATTTAAGTAAAACTGCAATAAAACAATTGCCTTCATCAATTGGACATTGCTTTCAACTTGTTGCATTATCGTTAAGGGGGTGTACAAATCTTCAAAATCTTCCAGACTGCCAGTTACAATCTCTTGAACACAACAGGAAGAAACTTCCGAAATTCAGCACTTTGCCAAATAAATTCCGATATTTAAAATCTCGGAAGAAACTTGACGCAACAGGAAGTGGCATAAAAACATTACCATCCTCTTTCAATCAATTGAGCCGATTGGAACGTTTGAATTTTAATAGATGTAAAGGTTTGACGGTATGGCCTTTTTCGTTGTCCGGTTTGAATAGCCTACAGAAGCTTTATCTGGGTAACTGTGGTATATCAGAAATTCCAGAGAGTATTGGATCATTAGTTTCATTGAAAGAGTTACATTTAGATGGAAACGATTTCGAAAGCATTCCTGCAAGCATCAAACAACTTTCTAACTTGAGCACTCTTATGTTGTATGATTGTAAGAGGCTTAGATATTTGCCAGAGCTTCCAGGCACAAGTTCATTTTCTGCATCAAATTGCACCTCTTTAGAATTTGTATCATTTTCGTCCTTTCCCAAAGCAGAAACAGCATATGGCATTCAACTTAATTTTGGTAACTGCATCAAATTGGGTGATAATGTACGTCTTCAAATTACGGAAGCTCTGTTCTCAGCACAGCAAGACCAGAACGTATGTTTCCTTTCTCTAATATTAAATTAATAAAGAAGTCCTTATTTTAAAAAAAATGTTAATTAAGATTTTCGATGATAAACATCAATGGATTATTTTCCTAACTTGTGAATTTCATAATTAATTTATGCTTTGACAAGGGAATAGAGATAAACATAATAAAATTGAACTATATATCATCTTACCATAAAAAAAATTTGTGTTTAAATTATCCATTTACTCATTCATCAGCTATTTAAATTCAGCTCTATCGTTAATTAATTATGATATTCTTTAACAAAATATATTTTCATGGAGCAGGGCCATCGATTATGTATCCCTGGGGTGGAAGTGCCGCAAAGTATGAAATATCGAACGACTGGATCTCATCTTTCAGTTCAGTTGGAAAAGCCTGATCATATGTTGGGTTTTTATTTTGCCGCTGTTATAGATTTCCAAGATTTTGATTTGGATATATATAACATTAGAGGTTCTGTGAACTTTCAAGGTAAATCTGGAAAGATGTATCAGTATGGCTGTGACTTTTATTTCCTATGTTGTAGGCTTCCTAAGTTTGATTCAAAACATTTATTCCTTGGGTATAAATCTTTTGATCATGAACGGAATTTCACTCGAGTCTCATTCCATGTTGATTATTTCTCTCTAAATTATTCGAGAAAAGGTGAAGTCATTAGTGGGAGGGTGATCAATTGTGGCATTCATCCTATATATGGAGAAGAATATAGGAAAGCCGAAATAAGGAATGATTAAAATCAAGAAGGATGGTATCAGGGAGAACCAGACAAGGATACAGTACAGGCAGCAAACGCTGAATTATGGGAGAAGAATTCAAGACAAAGACTCTGATTAAGGTCAATTAGTATGGCAAATGGAAATTGACAATAGGTAAAGGAATTTCTAGTTTCTTGTGTTTTACTTCGGGATTTTGGTTGACTTCAGTTTTTAATCACAACATCACAGCATTGAAGAGAATCAGCTTTTTATTGGCTGTTACTTGGCTATTAGCGCTCATAATAGCTAATCTATTTCCAAGTTTCTGCAGTTGTACGTTGGCATTGTATCTTAAGGGCTTGTTGCAGTTGGTGGAAGATCTTTAATCATGTTTGTAGTTATCCTAAATGCTTGTAATTCTTTGCTAGTTTGGATTTTTGGAGGGAAGCATAGATTGATCTTTAAAAGATGTTTGCTTCGTTTCAATTGATCTTTAAAACAAATTTTGTAAATTGGTTCAATTATATCAGCAACTCACATAAATATTTTCTTTGGATCTGTGATGCTATATCATCCTATCAAAAAAAAAAAAAAAAAAAAAAAAAAGAAAAAAAGAAAAAGCCTATCAAGTCTATTGTTTTTCTTTTTATTTATTTATTTATTACGAGTTTCAATACATAGAATAATATTATGAACTATATAATATAATACCCTCTTTAATTCATTAAATTATAAAAAAATTTATAATCAATAACTTTTTATGAAATTAAATTAATTTTTAAAAATATTCTTACATTTAAAAATATTTCTTTGATAATATAGAATCTAGATATATAATTAACCAAAAATAAGAATTTCAATTTTTTATAATTAAACTAATACAATTAGATGCCATTTAAAAATCTTTTCATCATAAATGTATTATATCTGCTGCTATTGACTTGACACAAGCTTTTTTGTCAAAACGGGTGATTAAGGTTGGAAGGTAACAATTAATTTGACTGTCCTATAATATATTTTTTTAAAATTCTATTTTTATGGTAATATTTTTATGCCACTTGCCTTGCTTCACGCTACATCCACAATTTTAAATCCCCAAAATTATCTGGCAATCCGTTGAATTTCAGACAATCTGTAACATCAATTCCTTCAGGAGATAATTGAACCAATTTACAAAATTTAATGTGACACATCATCAAACACTTTTGTGGGGTGGAACTAGACTTCCAAGTGTTGGGATTAAGGATCAATATAAATATTTACGTGAGTTGCTGATATAATTGAACCAATTTACAAAATTTGTTTTAAAGATCAATTGAAATGAAGCAAACATCTTTTAAAAATCTAGGTCATTGAATCATGCACATCATTACATACTTCCCTCATAAATTCCAAACTAGCAAATAATTAAAATTTGAATTAAAAACCGAAGTTTAGTTAATCAAAATTCCAAAGAGAAACACACGAAACTAGAAATTCCTTTAATTAAAGTCTTGGTCTTGAATTCTTATCCCAAAATTCAGCATTCGCCGACTGTTTGCTTGTCTGGGGCTCTCCATTACCATCCTTATTGGTTTGAATCATTTCTTGTTTTGGTGTCCTATATTGTTCCCGAGATACAGGATGAACACTACACTTAATCATCTTTTCCCTATTATAACTAGGTTCATAACTGTTACTAATAGCAAAGTGGAATGAAGCCCAAGTGAAATGCTCTTCACGGTCGAAAGATTTGTACCAAAGGAGCACATGTTTTGAATCTTAGGCATCAACAGCATACCTGAAAAAATAAAGGTCCTGGATCTTTCCAGATTTATCTTCGAATTCAGCAAAACATTTAATGGAACCTGGATCATGAGAATGAAGAAGTTGGGGATCAACAACAGCGCAAACGCAGAAACCCAAAATATCATCACTTCCTCTCCAGCTCGAATGAAAGATGAGATCCACTTGTCTGATATCTCATACTTTGCGGCACTTCCATCCCAGGGATATATATTCCGAACACCTGCCCCGTAAAAATAAAATTGGGAAAAATACAGTCAAATTAACACTTAAGTTAGGACTCTCAAAGCTGTTTCAAACTAGAGGAACATTAGAGAAAGGAACCATATCTCTATGTTTGAATGTGGTGACAATGCGATTTCTATAATTTCAATTGTAACATCCCTTCCCGATCCACCCGTTCACCCGAATGAATCGAGCCGAGACGCTACAAGCTGGTTGAACCTATGTCCTAACAATACCTACATTTTCACCCAATTTGTCAAAGTGAGCAAAATAAGTGATGAAGTTGGCCCATCTTACGGATCAAAAGATTTGCTCTACTCCAATGGAACAAATTTAAAGTTAAAAAGTGATGAAGGCTCATCTCAATCCGATCCTACCTTGTATCGCCGTTTAGTAGGGAGTCTTATTTATCTTACTACTACGCGTCCGGATATTTCCTTTGCTGGGCAAGTTGTCAGTCAGTTTGTCTCTCAACCAAGCAAGCCTCATCTTTCAACTCTTCATCGCATTTTGCGATATTTAAAAGGAACTTGTGGCCGTGGATTGTTCTTTCCTTCTCAATCCTCTCTCACACTTATGGCATATGCTGATGCAGATTATGCTGGTTGTGTTGATACCGGCGCTCTACGACAGGATGGTGTGTGTTATTGGGTAATTCTCCTATCTCTTGGAAATATAAAAAGTAAGAACGTGTCTCAAAATCTTCTACTGAGGCAAAGTATCGATTTATGTCATCTGTTAGCTCTGAAATTGTATGGCTCCAATGGCTTCTCAAAGATTTCGGAATAACTTGCACCCAACCTATCACGCTTTTTGGAAATAACACAAGTGCTATCAGCATTGCTACAAATCCAGTTCACCATGAGCGAACTAAACATATTGAAGTTAATTGCCACTACATTCGTGATTTGGTTTGTGATAAGTTCATTCATCTCATGCATGTATCTTCTCATAACCAACTTGCTGATTTATTTACTAAACCCGTGTCATCTACACGACATTCCTATCTTGTGAGCAAATTGATGCTTGCTGAGAATCACCATCAATTTGAGGGGGATGTCAAAGTGAGCAAAATAAGGAGACTAATATTCAATCAAATTAAATCATAGCTAATTAGTAAATCTCTCCTTACATTCAGTAACTTTGACTGTATTTCCTTTTAGCTACACCTGCCTTGTAAAGATGTAATTCATGTATATAAATAGGCTTGTAATCTGCTGAATATGATATCAAGAAAAACATTGTTTATTTCATTTATTATCACAATTTGATGCAATTAACAAAGTCAAGACATACATACAGAAATCCATCTTCATCTTCATGGGAAAAGCATGGACATGACACGAATTGTAAAGAGGTGCAATTTGATGCAGAAAACGAAAATAAGATTGGAATCTCTGGCAAATATCTAAGCCTCATACAATCATCCAAGCTAAGGATAACCAAGTTAGAAAGTTGTTTGATGCTTGCAGGAATGCTTTCGAAACCGTTTCCATCCAAATATAACTCTATTAATGAAACTAATGATCCAATGCTCTCTGGAATTTCTGATATACCACAATCAACTAGAATCAGTTCCTGGAACAGATTCAAACCAGACAATGAAGATGGCAATGTTTGTATGCCACTTCTTGTTGCAATAAGTTCCCCCAGAGATTTTCAAACAACCACTAACATCAATGCCGTGAAGAGATTGTAACTGGCCAATGCAGTGTGGAAGATTTTCAAGCTCTGGACAACCACTTGATGACAATGTAACAAGATGAGAGCAATCTCCAATTGATGAAGGCAACTGTTTTATTGCAGTTTCACTTAAATCTAATTTCCTTAAATTGCAAGGAATCTCTGGCCATTCTTCAAGTTTTATGCAACCTTTAAGATTAAGATACTCAATATTTTCGAACTGAAGGAAGCTTGGCAAACTGCAAATATTTTGCCGGCGCTGTAAGTCTAGATGGGCTAAATGACTACGAAGTTTTTATTAATTTCAGAGGCAAAGACATCCGCGACGGTTTTCTCTCCTTATTTGAATCTTTGAAGGAAAAAGAAATCGATACCTTCAAGGATGAAAACCTTCAAAAAGGAACTGAAATAACACCAGCCCTCAAGCAAACAATTCAAGAATCATGTATTTCAGTCATCATATTCTCCAAAAACTATGCAGATTCTCCATGGTGCTTGGACGAGCTAGTTGTGATAAATGAATGCAGAGAAAAGTTAGGACAAACGGTTTTACCAGTTTTTTACCGTGTAGATCCAACTGATGTTCAAGAGTTGAGAGGGCATTTTGCAAAGGCACTTGTTAGGCTTTTACAAGATCACAGCGATAGATCACACAACCTGGGCGGATGGTGCCATGCTCTGAAGATAATCAGCAACGACTTAAGTGGTTTTGTTTCTAATGAGATCAAGTAAAGTTATTATTTTCCCTTGTTTGCTTTTACATTGTCTTTTTGTTTTCTCTTCATCAATAATAGATTAAATGAGATATAGAAGGTGCATACATATGGCCAAACCAAAAATTTGTCAATCAGAAAAAAAAAAAAAAAAAAAAAAAAAAAAAAAAAAAAACAAAACCAAAAACTAGCTTCAATATGTCGAAATCCGAAAGGAAAAACTTGCCTAGTAAATATATAAGTTTTTGCTTACTATTTATTGTTCATTTGTGATCAGAGATGATCAAATGCTAGTTCAGAGAATCGTCAATCGTCTTTCAGAGATATTAAGTCATATGCCTTCAAATGCTAGTTACCATGACAAGTTAGTTGGAATCGATCGGAGTGCGGGAAAGTGAAATTGTTATTGTACACTGATGTAAATGGTAGAAATTGGACAATAGGAATTTGGGGAATGGCTGGTATTGGAAAGACAACTCTTGCTGGTATAGTATTTACCGAAATCGAGGCTAAATTTGATGCCCACTGCGTTGTTTCAAATGTGAAGGAACAGATACGAAAGCAAACAACAATTGTTTTACGGGATAAAATGATTAGTTCACTACTTGGAGACGAAAAGTCATTCAAAACGTTATTCCCTTCTCTCTATCTAACAATACCTAATCATCCATGGAGGGTATGTTATCAAATGATGGGTACTTTTGTCTTTTTAATACAAATTAACAGTACAAACTTTGAAAATTGACAAAAAAAAAAATTTCAGAGATGGACAAAACAAAAACTTAGAAATATAATCATGTGTTTTAGAAAAAGCAGGACCGACTAGTATAGTTGACTATGGTACAGGGATATAATAGTAATTTTCCTTTAATGATTTATATTTTGTAAAAAAAATTTTATATTTTTAGGATGAGGGATTAATAACTATGATGGCTATTCCATAATGGTATTGTTGGCGAACTGCAGACGTGGCTAACATTTGTTTTTGGTACAAAATGGCATCCAATTGAGTCAGTAGCAGCAGAAATTATACTTTGTCATCCAGATTTTTAAATGGCATCTAATTATATTAGTTTAATTGACAAAAAAAAAACTCAGATTCTTACATTTCATATTCTAATATTATTGAAAAAATATTTTAAAGAGAGTATTTTTAAAAATATCAAAGTGTTGGAGAAGCAGTCAACAACGAAATGATAAAATTTGTCTAAGTTTCATATATTAATTCAATCCATAAAGATTTTTTTTTAATTGTTATTATTTTATTTTCTTTTTTATTTAGTCAACGGTTAAAAATACTTCGTTATATTAAAATTTATTTTTAATTAGTCTAATACGTTAGGATGAGATCATACAGTGGACAATTTTCCCAAAAGGATAAAACACATAATTAACTGCCAATCTGCTTCCGTAGAAGGAGGACAACCACACATTCTACCAACTCGCCTAACGTTGCATTACTGTTAGGTGTTAGGAATTTCTAATTTAATGTGTATTTATTAAATCAATAAAGTTGTGTTAGTATAAATCTATGGAATTTTAGCTATTAAAATCTCAAATTTTTATTTATTCATATGTGACTCAATTTTTATTTTTTAAAAAATTAAATTTTTATTTAATCAAGAGTAAATGGAACTTGAAGTTAGTTATAAGAAACAATAAATTCACAATAATATGATAAGAGAAAATCTCAACAATCATTTAGAGATCAAAAATAAAAGTAGATAGAAATTAAAACATAGAAGAAAACAATTTTGGATTCTTTATTTTCAAAGCCAAAAAGGAAAATCTAATTGAAGAAGTCTTTGATTCCATCGAGTGATGATTGCATATTTTGTAAGCTCACAAATATAAAAATGGAAAGAACAAATAAAAGTTAGGAGCTAGGCTTAATAGAGAAAATTCAATAAATTAGGGAGCTTAATAAAAATGCCTTTTGAGTACTTATACACGTAAGTCTAGTTTCTACTAATTAAGGTTGGTTCTACTTCCAGATTAAATAAATGGAAGAAAAAGAGAACCAGTGAGCTGTTTTTGTTGAATTTGGGAAGAGAGGGATGAAAGCCGGGTGGGTATCCATAAATTTTAAGATATTTACATTAGTATTCGTTTAAAATTTTATTATTCGTATCCGTTTTAAATCTATTTAAATATCAATTTAAAATATTCGCATCTAAATCGGTTTAAATTTTTACTGCCTGTATATATTCAAAACCCTTTTAAAATACCATTACACAGGTAAAGTACTTGGGAGTTTTAAATTATCTAAATATGAATTTACTTAAAATACAATTTTTACTAATAATGCATAGGATATTGCAGATATCCACTTCCAAACCTATTTAATATAGCAAGTAACAAATAGCAGATGTCCAAAAATTTATACTCGTAAACTACCAGCATCTACAACAGATAGTAATTTCACATTCTATATTCGTCTCAAACCTATTTATAATTATCCATATTCTCTTTAAATGGATCGAAGCGATATGGATACCCTAAAATACCCGCTTCCACCCCTGGAGAAGAGTGCAATGTATTGGATTTAATTAAAAATAACTTTTATAAGTGATGACCAAACTGTAATCATACAACTCAAGTGACAATATCTCACTTACACCTTTGCTGTACACCACACATGCTAGAATATCTCTCCTCTGCTTTACTCTCTGTTTATCTCTCTCACTTTCACTCCAACACACAAATGGGCATCATCCCTTCGACATTTGTTTTGTGCAAGTGATCGGAAGCTTCCTCTGTTGAGACTCAGTGATGACTCAACAGTTTTTATTCATCCAATAATTTACATTTTCTTGTATCATTAGAATACCACGGGTATTTCTTTTTCTTTTTCTTCTTCAACCTCTTCCCAGCAAAGCCTTTCTTTTATCATTAATACCATGGCTGCTGCTTCTTCTTCTTCAACCTCTTCTCAGCTAAAGAACCAGGAAGTTTTCATTAATTTTAGAGGCAAAGACATCCGTGATGGTTTTCTGTCCTTCCTCTTTGAATCTTTGAAGCAAAAAGGAATAGATACCTTCAAGGATGAAAACCTTCAAAAGGGAGCAGAAATAACACCGGCCCTCAAGCGAACAATCCAAGAATCATATATTTCAATTGTCATATTCTCCGAAAACTATGCAGATTCTCCATGGTGCTTGGACGAGCTTGTTGTGATAAATGAATGCAGAGAAAGGTCAGGACAAATAGTTCTGCCAGTTTTTTACCGTATAGATCCAACTGACGTTCAAGAGCTCACAGGGCCTTTTGCAAAGGCACTTGCCAGGCTTTTACAAGATCACAGCGATAGTTCACGCAACTTTGTCGGATGGTGCCATGCTCTGAAAACAATCAGCAACGACTTAAGTGGTTGGGTTTCTAATGAGATCAAGTAAAGTTTTTATTTCCCTTATTTAATTTTACATGTCCTTTTATTTCTCTTCATCAATAATAATTTAATTTATTTTCTTTTTAAATTTCTGTTTCATTTTTTTTACAAGTTCTGGCTTACTATTTATTCTTCATATCATATGTGACCAGAAATGACCGACTTCTAGTTGAGAGAATTGTGGATTGTGTTTGGGAGATATTAAGTCATATGCCTTCTTCTACTAGTTACGAAGACAAGTTAGTTGGAATTGATTGGCGAGCGGAGGAAGTAAAATTGTTATTGGACATTAAAGCAAATGATAGAAGAAGTGTAGGAATTTGGGGAATGGCTGGTATTGGAAAGACAACTCTTGCTGGTGAAGTATTTACCCAAATCATGGCTAAATTTGATGCCCATTACTTTGTTTCAAATGTCAAAGAACAGATACGAAAGAAAACAGCAATTGTTGTACGAGATAAAATCATTCGTGCATTGCTGGGGGACGAAAATTTAAAACTAGGCACACCTTGTTTAGATACATGGATTGTGAGAAGGCTGCGACGTAAAAAAGTTCTTATTGGTTTTGATGATGTTGATGACCCAAAAGAGTTAGATGATTTAGTTGGGGATTGTTGTTTATACCGTGAGGGAAGTAGAATCATTATAACTAGTACAGATAAACAAGTGCTTCAAAGTGTTTGTGAAGAAGAGCATATTTATGAGGCTCAGAAATTAATGGATCATGAAGCTCTTCAACTCTTTAGCTTGCACGCTTTCCATCAAAATGACCCTAAAGAAGGATATGTTGAGCTATCCAAGGAGGTGATAACTTATGCCGAAGGTAATCCGTTAGGAATAACAGTTTTAGGCTCTAGTCTTTATCGCAAGAAGATAGAAGATTGGGAGAGCCAGTTGCTCAAATTGAAAAGCATTCCAAACAAGAAGATTCAAGATGTTCTAAGAGTAAGTTATGATGGATTAGATAGACATGATCAAGACATATTTCTTGATATTGCATGTTTCTTTAAAGGAGAACTTAAAGATGAAGTTGAAAATATACTAGAAAGTTTTGGTTTTTTTGCAAGAAGTGGAATAAGGAATCTTGTTGATAAATCTCTCGTAACCATTTCATCAGGAGTAGTTGATATGCATAACTTGCTACAACAAATGGGAAAGGAGATTGTCAATGGGGAATGGAAACAGCCTGGAGGACGCAGTAGGTTGTGGATGTCTGCGGATATTTCTCATGTATTCAAAACAAATACGGTGAGCTGTTTTGGTAGTTCTTAAACTATTTTAATAGCTTTGAACTGATTGATTAATGTTTAGCTATACGATTAGTTTTTCATAAAATGTTAAAAGCTAAATTTTACACTGATTAATCTTCTATATTAATCTCTAAAATTTATATTATGAACACTAATCTTTTATGAAATGCTATCTTAATCTTTAAAATTTATATTACGAACACCTGAAGAAATAAAATAAAACAATAAAAGATACTTAAAAAGTTATTATTTGAACGCAGCCTAAATGGAATTTGTTGTTTATTTATTAGGGAACTGATAAGATTGAATGCATTTCGCTTGACATGTCTGAGATTGGACCTATTGAGCTGGATTCCACAGCTTTCATGGAGATGCATTATCTTAGATTCCTCAAAATCTACAAATGTGATAGCTCAGAAAGATATATCCTTCCCACTGGCCTTGATTTTCTTCCACAACTTTTAAGATATTTATATTGGGATCATTACCCTTTGAAATCTTTGCCGCTGAAGTTTTGCCCGAATAATCTCGTAGGACTTCACTTGCCTCACAGCCAGCTCAAGCAACTATGGGCGGCAGATGATAAGGTACATTTTTTAAATTCCTAAAGTTTCTTATTCTTTATTGGTTGTACGTAAATGAACTTGAAGTATTATCTTCCTGGTTTTTTCCCCAATTCACTTGTTGTTTCAGAAAATTAATGAAACATCGATTATCTTTTTTCTAATATGATCTTTTATCTTTTCATATCTTCACAAAATTATAAGCATTATTATCATAGTTCTAAGAACTGGACTGAACTGGTTATTTCATTTAATTTGATCGGAAATTGAATTATAATTAGTCTGGTTTAGATGCTTAAGACATAGGTTGAAAACTTGAAAAAACCAGTGAAAACTGAGTAAAACCCATGAACTAGGTTTAATTAAAAATCAACAAAAAATTTATAATTTATATTAATTAATTGATTTTTTTTGTTTAATATTAAAACTAATAGTTTTTTCTCTTTTTTTAAAAAATTATTTAATATTTATGGCCGTGTTCTTAGAACATTGTTAATTATTTAGAGAATTAGTATAGGGTAATTTAGTCAATTTCAATTTTTTTGCTAGAATAAAGTTGCCTAACACTAATTTCTTTGTTTTTGTGCAATTACCTTAAACACACTTGTGGGACAAAAGTAATATATATAAAACAGTAAAATATGCATGATTCAGTTGAGCTAAACTTTATAAAATTGAATTGATGAGAATTTTTTTTTCACATGACAAATATTAAAGCATGAAATTTTAAGGAATTCCACTAAATTTACTAAATATCTACTCATACAAAATATGATGTTAATAATTCATATTCTTCCTATTTTTATTACAGCCTCTTGGAAATTTGAAAGTCATGGACCTCAAGAACTCTGAGTCCTTAATAAGAATTCCAAACTCGTTTGAAGCTCCAAATCTTGAGAAATTATATTTGAGCAAATGTGAAAGTTTAGTTGAGATTCCTTCATCTCTTGAAAATTCAAGTAGGCTTGCTCTGATAGACTTGGAAGGCTGTGAAAGTATCTGCAGTTTGCCAAGCTTCATTCAGTTAGAAAATCTTGAGTTTCTCAATCTTAAACATTGCTCAAAACTTGAAGAATGTCCAGAGGTTCCTTGCAATATAAGGTTTTTATATTTAAATAGAACTGCTATAAAACAATTGCCTTTATCAATCGGACATTGCTCTCGACTTGTTACTTTGTCCTTGTGGGGTACAGAGCTCGAAAATCTTCCAAACTGCATTGGCAAGTTAAAGAGTCTCGTGCGACTTACTCTCGTTAAATGCTCAAAATTATCTTGTCTTCCACAAAGCATTTGTCAGTTAAAATCTCTTGAAGAAATTGAGGTTACAGATTGTTTGAAACTCAACGGATTGCCAGATAACTTAGGAGATTTAAAATCTCTGATGAAGCTTGCAGCAGCAGGAAGTGGCATAAAAATATTACCATCCTCTATCAATCAATTGAGCAAATTGGAATATTTATGTTGTGAGGGATGTAAACGTTTGACGACATTGCCTCCTTTGTCCGGTTTGAATTGCCTGAGGAATCTTTTTCTGAGTAAGTGTAGTATATTGGAAATTCCAGAGAGTATTGGGTCATTAATTTCATTGGAATCGTTATATTTAGATGGAAACGATTTCAAAAGCATACCTGCAAGCATCAAACTGCTTTTTAAGTTGAACACACTTCAGTTGAATGATTGTAAGAGGCTAAGAAATTTACCGCAACTTCCATGCTCAAGAATTTTTTCTGCATCAAATTGCATCTCTTTAGAATTTGTATCATGTCCATTCCTTTCCCTGGAAGATGAAGATGAAGATGGAGAGGCATATGTGGAGCATGATGATTTTCTCAAAATGGACGGTCAATGTCTTGATTTTAGTAATTGCATCAAATTGGATGAGAATGTACGTATCGAAATTATGGAAACCCTATTGTCTGCATATCCAGAAAAAGAGGTATATTTCCTTAATGTTATGGTACTTCCTATGTCAAGTGATTGATTTGCTTAAACTCGTATATGGATAAAAAAAAAAAAAAAGAAAACTTATTTTCCTAAAAAAAAAGTTATTTTAAATTTCCGAAAATTGATACTAAATGAAATATTTGCCTAATTACTATACTATTAGAGAGGTAGACAAAATAAAATTACCACCTTAGGTGTTTTTCGCCAAATCTATTTCGGTAAATCATATGCTGTGGATGGCCGGAGGTAGAGCATGTTTATTGTTCGTTGGCAATGGATGTCTAGTCCTTTTATGAGGAAAATTATCAGGAAAATATTTCAATAGTTATTTATTATTGATGCCGTGAAAGATTTATCTTCAAATTCCCCATTTTCTCATTCATGAACTGTGTTATATTTTCATGGGACAGGACTTCAGATTATGTATTCCTGGGATGGAAGTTCTACACAGCATGAGATATCAGATGAGTGGATGTGGATCTCATATTTCATTCGAGCTGGAGAGAGATGATGATATTTTGGGTTTCTGTTTTTGCTCTGTTATTGATCCTAAGCTTCTTAATTCTCATCAAATTTTGGTTTCATGTCGTGCGAAATTCGAAGATAAATCTGGAAATATCCATGACTTTCATTTTCCAGGCGTGTGGGTAATGCATAAATTAGATTCAGAACATGTGTTCCTTTGGTACCATTCTTTCGACTATAAAAAGCATTTCTCTCAGGCCTCATTCCAGTTTGTTATTGAAGATGGATATGATGATTACAATGTTAAGGGAACCATTAAGTGCGGTGTTCATCCTATATCTTGGGAACAATATACGGCGCGATTGGTTTCGAAACACGAAATTATTAGAACCGAGAAGGGTGGTATTTGGGAGAACAAGACAGAGACGGTTTGAAACAAATTAACTTTGGAAGAAAAAATCGAGATAAAGTGATTAAGTTTGAGTATTTCCTTTTTTTTATTAATTAACTTTAATTTCGCAATTATTGTGAGATAATTATTTTGTATTGTTTGTAACATTTCGAACCATATCTCGATAAAAAAATTGAAACAAAACTAGTTTTTTTTTTTAAGTACAGAGGGAAGTGAGATTCGAATTCAAATTTATTGGGGTTTGTATATACACCTACTACTAAGGTATATCTTGAGGTACAAACGAAACAAGTTTCTGATAAAGTTAAATGTTGGGGTTCATTTTGACAAGGAATTACTTCCAATGAATTTTTTTTAACAATATTATAATTATTATTGAGTTTGATTTAATATTAAAATGAAATATTTTTTTTCTGAGGAAAATTAAAATGAAATATCTTGAGTAACAACAAGTTACCGAATAAATCCATATTTAGAGAATAACTTATGAGATTATCAAATCTATTCTGATCAAAAAAATTTAATTAGATCGGATTCATGGTGGAAACTAATAAAATTAAGGATTTCATGTTACTCTTATTTATAACCCACTCATGGATCTGTATTTTGGTCCAAAGTAGCATTATCATATTCAGGCCCAAATTGAAAATATCAATGTGGCCTTTTAAGTGAAAAGGGCCCATTAATTCATAAATTATTTATTTTATTTCTTTACTTTTTTTTTTTTTTTTGGTAACAATTTTATTTTCTTTACTTTATTTCGACGTATTCATTCTGTAAAATGTATTTTCGCTTGAATAACAAAACAAGTCGCAAATCCAAACGCACGAGCTCGTTACTCTCTCTCTATCTATCTGATAAAAGGGAAAGGGCATATCAGAGCTTTAGCGGAGAAAGAATCCATAAAAACTCCAAAAAGAATAGAAGAAAGACCTTTAATTGACCTCAATCTAGACCGTCAGATCCCGCTGTCGACGGTGATCGCCATGTCCACCTTCTCCACCGCCACGACGGTCCGATCCACTGTCGTCTTTCTCTTTGCTTTCGTTTCTCTCATCTCCCTTTCTCCGGCGCTCGCCTCCGAGTCGGATCACAAGGTAAAACTTCAAACCTTCCCTTTTCGATTGACTCGGTGTTGCGGGGTTGTACCTTGTAGATCTCGCCATTTAGGGATTTTTAGTTCCGGAGTTGGACTCAGATCTGTGGCGTTTTTGAATTAGTGTGCTTCGCAAATTGGTTCTTTTGTTCATTTTGTGAGGATGTTGTGCTTTGATTCGTTCAATTTTGTTTTGAATTGTTGCGATTTTGTGGATTGGGGATTACTGCTTAGATCTCTTGTTGTTTTTATTAGTTCTTGAGCGCGCAAATGTGAATGCTGGAAAGCTTGCTTGTAGTAATAAGATGTGGATGAGAAGGCGCATGAGGGGAAAGTTGGACTCTTTTTGGTAGTTGACCGAGTAATGGCTGTGAATGGAAAACTTCACTCTCCCTTTTTAGATTATCGTAGTACAAAATGTAAGATACTTAGTAACAGAATAATTGGTATAACAAATGTGGATGGCTTTGTTGCTGATTCTTGTACAGTGGATCTGATTACTACCTCATCTACATGAATGAGTTTTATGAAAATTGTTTTGATAAGCAGTTGAATTCTGTTAGTGAACTTTCTGGTGCCACATTCAAGTTTTTTTTTTCTTTTTTTGGTTTGGTTTGGTTTCAACTGATTTGAATTTTTGGCTGTAAAGACCACATTTTGAATGAAGCTTAAAGCTGATTTCTGATGCGGCATCATATTGGTGCCAGTCATTAGAGGTTTATAGACTTGGATACCTTCTTGGAAAAGGCTGCAGGAGCTCTGTGGGAGAGCCATTGTTTAGTGATTTGAAATATGTACAACGCTTCCTCAAGAGGTTGATGGTCTAGGTGCACTGCAGCAGATTTGTCTTGAAATTTGCATGAAGCTATTTATTGTGTCTCAGCGTTTAAATTTGGTTTTAGGCATCACTTGTACCACTGGCAAATGCTTTCTAGGGACATGGTGTTTGTTTTGAAATGCATATTTGTTCCTTGATAGGAAATAAAATCATGCAAAGGGTGAAACAACTTTTTAGACTAGTATAAACTTAAAAAAGAAGCACCATGCTTTTTACCGTGTCAGGAAAGAGATGGAAAGCATTGCAAACTGTGGGTGTGGAATCTAATTTAGATGCTGACCTCACATGATTCAGCTGGTTTTTACCTTCATGATTCCAGTTTCGTGCATTTGTTAATTGTTTCATTTCATTTTGTTTTGAATGTTGGATTATAAAAATCTGAAAGGAATGAATAAAATGACTTGGGCACCAATTTGGTTACTGTGAGAGCATGTTAGAACACCATTTTGATTAATTGCTATATTTTATTTTTCCTTGACACCTTCTGTTTTTCCTTTTTGCAGTATCAACCAGATGAACCAGTTACTCTTTGGGTGAACAAAGTTGGTCCTTATAATAATCCACAAGAAACGTACAACTATTACAGTCTTCCATTTTGTCATCCTTCTGGCAGTGCTGCACACAAATGGGGTGGCCTTGGTGAGGTCCTAGGAGGAAATGAACTTATTGATAGCAAGATTGACATAAAGTTCTTGAGTATGTAACTGTTCTCAAACTAGCCTACATTTATGCTGGAGTTTGATTAGTTTTTTTGCTTTTGAATTTTGTTTTCACCTCTGTTATTTGTTTTTAATCCCCTCTCTCTCTCTCTCTCTCTCTCTCTCTCTCTCTCTCTCTCTCGTTTTTTTTTTAATCAGGGAATGTCGAAAGAAGTACAATTTGTTCACTTGACCTCGATGAATCAAAAGTCAAACAGTTCAAGGATGCAATTGAAAACAACTATTGGTTTGAATTCTTCATGGGTATGTTATTTCACATTCTGGTACATGTTCCTATTGGAATGCTATGAAGTTTTGCAATGTTGCCTCTAATATTTTCATATATTGGGGGGGTGTGTGTATTTACATGTTTACTATGCACACATGTGAATACTGGGATTGTTTGTCTCCTTCAATTGCTGCTTTTTTATGCGGTTTATGGACCACTTATTATTATTTTTTCTCTTTCCGGTTGATCTTTGGTATTTGGATTGCAAGTTCAGATGACCTGCCGTTGTGGGGTATATATTCACCAAACTATACTGTTTTCTTTCTCTCTCATGCACACAGTGTGATTTGATAATTCATTCTCAAATGTATTTTCTGATTGATCATTAGGCTTTGTTGGTGAGTTGCATCCTGACAAGAACAGTGATAATGGCAAGCATGTACTTTACACCCATAAGAGCATAACTGTTAGATATAATAAAGATCAGGTTTGTGGTTATGCGACACCAATGTGTTTTTCATGAATGATATTGACACCTGTTGTTAAATCATCAAATTTTTTTTGGCGCAGATTATTCACGTAAATCTTACACAAGATAGTCCAAAGCCTGTAGAAGCTGGTAGAATATTAGACATGACATATTCTGTGAAATGGGTTTCGACTGATATCACTTTTGCACGTCGTTTTGATGTGTATTTAGACTATCCTTTCTTTGAGCACCAGGTAAATTTCTTTCATTTGTTCGCGGAAGAAAAAGAAAAAGTTTCATGGTTGTATTCTAGCTGTTCAGTTATTATGCTCCTTTATATTGGTTCACTTATTCATAACTTCATTTTCAAACATGCAGATCCATTGGTTCTCCATTTTCAATTCATTCATGATGGTTATCTTTCTCACTGGTTTGGTGTCAATGATATTGATGCGGACTCTTAGAAATGACTATGCTAAGTATGCGCGGGAAGATGACGATCTTGATTCTCTGGTATGCTTTCCTTCAATACAAGCACTTGTAAATATTATGTTGATTGGTTGTCTTTTTTATTCTTTTGTTTGATGTGAATTCTTTTAATTTTAATGAACAAGTTCTGGTGTGTGTTTGTGTGTGTGCTTATGCATGTCAACCAATTGCAGTAGATTCTAAAACTAATATATGTGGCAACCACTGGAATTTTTTTTCAGGAAAGAGATGTTAGTGAGGAGTCTGGTTGGAAACTTGTCCATGGGGATGTTTTCCGGCCACCTCGTAATTTAGTAGTTCTTTCTGCTGTTGTTGGTACTGGTGCTCAGCTGGCACTGCTTGTGCTGCTTGTCATATTGTTGGCAATTGTTGGAACACTATATGTTGGGTATGTTGAGATATTACTCCAGAATACTTGCTAGATTCTAGATTCTTTTTCACGCCACTATAAAATTTCTAGATTCTGTTATCTTGTATATATCTCTTTCTATTTCTTCTTGGCTTACACCCTGGTGGTGTTCGAGTACCTCTTCTTTCTACTCAAGCCTCGGCAGAGCTTTTTTTTTCTCATTCGTATTCTAACAAATTATGAAGGACTCTTTCATATTGCATCTCCACAGATTTTATTCTTATCCATAAATAAAAATTTGTTTATCTCCTTATTTTTGTATGATAAAATTTACTGTTCTTTATGTTATTCAGGAGGGGAGCAATTGTCACGACTTTCATTGTGTGCTATGCCCTTACATCATTCATTTCGGGTTATGTGAGTGGGGGCATGTATTCACGCCATGGCGGTATGCATCTCTATGCATTATTTAACTGTGATGTGTTTTCTGCTTATTCTTATATTTATTAGTTTTTTTTTTCTTCTTTTTCACTTACAGGTAAAAATTGGATAAAGTCGATGATCCTCACAGCTTCTCTATTTCCATTCATGTGCTTTGGGATTGGGTTTATATTGAACACAATTGCTATATTCTATGGGTCTTTAGCAGCTATTCCCTTTGGCACCATGGTTGTGGTTTTCGTAATTTGGGCTTTCATCTCCTTCCCTCTTGCGCTTCTTGGTACGGTTGTCGGAAGAAATTGGAGTGGCGCACCAAATAATCCATGTCGTGTGAAGACCATTCCTCGACCAATCCCTGAGAAGAAATGGTACCTCACACCATCTGTAGTCTCATTGATGGGAGGACTACTACCTTTTGGTAGCATATTCATTGAGATGTATTTTGTCTTCACTTCATTCTGGAATTACAAGGTGAATTGTGCTGCGTTGTTGTTTGATCAGTACAAAAAGTTTCCGATGACATGTATTGTATCTGATTCCTGGTACCTTTTTTTGGGACATTCACTACATGAAAACCTGTTTTTGTTGACCAAATTTTGTTAGATACTATATTGTATCTTTTGAATGCATTGAGTGGTCATCTTAAATGCATAATATATGTCAAAGTGTTAGCACACTTCACTTTAGTTTTGGAATTTACATCAATCTTAGAACTTCATGATAATTTTGTCATGTAAGGATATGTATATTTATTTGATCAATCTTTGTATCTCAAATTAATAGATAATAAGAATCAAAGATTAGGGTGTATATTTTCCTACATTAGCCTAAAGCATGTCGGAAATATTATCAAATAGCACATATCTGTTTTTTCTAGCTGCAATATGAACTTGAATGAGTTTGCTCCAAGAGGCGCCATGTTCTTTCATGCACTCAGTTTTTATTGCTTGCTGATTGTCATTCTGTTTGCAAATTCTATACATAGAGTGCAGGATTACTAATTAGTTCGTTATTATTTTATTGATATGATTCCTATTTTCTAGGCACCATTAGTTATATATTCCTGTGTGAGTGCACATGCGGAATTTATGCTTGTCACAGAGTTTAAGCAATACTGCTTTTAAATATTTTGCTAACATTATCCTTTGTGCTACTGGACAGGTCTACTATGTATATGGCTTTATGTTGCTGGTTTTTCTGATTCTCATTATTGTCACTGTTTGTGTGACAATTGTGGGAACATATTTCTTGCTCAATGCTGAGAACTACCACTGGCAGTGGACATCATTTTTCTCTGCAGCCTCAACAGCTGTTTACGTGTACTTATACTCAATATATTACTATTATGTGAAGACAAAGATGTCAGGCTTCTTCCAAACGAGCTTCTATTTTGGATACACTTTGATGTTCTGCCTTGGTTTAGGGATCCTTTGTGGTAAGTTTTTTCTTTCTGATTAATTTTGTACGAGTGCCTTGATATTTCTGGACTTTAGTTTATTGTACGTTAATATCCTATTTCTGCAATCAAAATATTTTTTACTCAAGTTAAACAGATTATTCTTCTGGGGTTCCTTTGCCGGTTAATTTGGTATGCTTGTTGAGACTTTGATATATAATGTTGGAGAACCTGTTTAACGCTGTGAAATATGGTCCTCTGTGTGGTTGTTCAACCCAATTTCATATCCTTATGTACTCTCAAATCTTCCTTCAAGTTGATTCATTTAGGATTGCATAAGCAGGAAATAAGGCATCATAAATTATTTTAAAAGCATGACAAATGTTGTACTGCCTAGTTCAGGCACATGGCTATTTGTATTGACTGCTAGCTTGTTGAAGATTCTCCAGAGCATTTACTTTCTGAGACCTGATCTAAAAAAATTGCTATCGGGGCATCTATGTAATCGTTGTTTCTTTATATGCAGGAGCTGTTGGCTATTTGGGGTCGAATTTGTTTGTGAGGAGGATTTACAGAAACATCAAGTGTGACTAAAACACTCACCAAGGAGAAAGAGACCTGAGAGCTTCTCTGGGCACATTCTTGTTGAGACATTAAATTTTGATGAAGTCTCTGGTCTTTGTAATGGAGGTTAGCAAAGCTACAAAAGAATCCAAATGTTTGACGACGGGGAAGTATTCTTCTTTCTCTGGACTAGGGGAAAGCCCTGAGATTGTTTTTGGTTTTTTCCCCGGCTGTAAGTGAAATCCTTAATTTAGAATTCAGAGATTGTTCTTATAATATGTGAAGTTAGCAAAATATATCAAACACCTGTCATTTTTTCTCTCCTGTTTTACGAATAGATGTCCTATGTAAGAACCAACGCCTAATTCCCCTTTCCTTGAATTTGTTTTGTTGTCTGCTCATCTTCTGAAGTAGAAACTTTTCGGGGGGCCAAGTTTGAAGAAAATGAATTTTGTGCTTTAGAATTGTATGTGCATACATCTGTTGTTTCCAACTGCAACTAATGCATTGATATGTCATTCCCTTTTCATTTATCTTATCGGAAGCAAAATCTTGACAGGGTGAATTGCCGGGATTTGGGTGCAACTAACTGCAACTATTTTCTTTGTTTTGTGAGGGGCCAAATTGTTGGGGAGATTATTGAACAGACAAAATGGGGGGCATTGTTAAAATTTCATTAAAATTTTGATGCAATGATTTTATTTATTTTTTGTGCAAATTTTCCAGAATGAGGATAGGATCTATTTTCTGCATTTTGTGAATTTACTTTGGGTTTATTCAGCAAAGTTAGCTGATCTGTTACGGTTTTATTAGTGTGAAACTGTTAACTGTTTGAGTGGTTTTATTAGTGTGAAACTGTTAACTATTTGAATAATTTTTTATAAAATGCTAAAAGCAATCATAATATATTACAATATTAAGAAATAGTATTTAGGGTTTTCAATCTGGGAGTTTGTGGTGTTGGTTTGAACAAGTAGTTAGTTGAGTGTTATATACTTATTTGTCCCAAAAAGAAGCTTGGGCAACCGTAGAATGCTGCCAATTCACGATAAGTACACAGGTGAAAATTAAAAAAGACCATTGTATAATAATTAAATAATAAGAGCCATAAAAATATAATGCCAAAAGATCCGTCGTAGGATCGTGCCCGCCACATTCACCAATCTCTCTGTGGTGATGATAAAAAGATAATGTAAGCCACAGTAGGTTGCCACGTGGCAGATAGGATTCCACTCCAGTTCAACCCTTTTCCATTTCATAGCCACAAGCCTTGCATTTAATAACACTATCCACCTCTTCTTTGCTTTAGCCTCCCATTCCACACCAAGAAAAGAGCATTCCCATTTCTCTAACATAGAAAAGAAAAAAAATGGCCTCCACAGCCCTCTCCAGTGCCATGGTTAGTACCTCCTTCACTCGCCGGCAGCCGGTTACTAGCCTGCGAGCACTTCCCAACGTGGGACAAGCTCTTTTCGGCCTGAAATCAAGCCGCGGAGGAAAGTTCAAGGCAATGGCATCATACAAAGTAAAACTGTTAACTCCAGAGGGTGAAAAAGTAATAGAATGCCCTGATGACGTGTACATTCTGGATGCAGCTGAAGAAGCAGGAGTTGACTTGCCATACTCATGTAGGGCAGGTTCTTGCTCTTCTTGTGCAGGGAAAGTTGTAGGAGGAGAGGTTGATCAGTCCGATGGTAGTTTTCTTGATGATGAACAAATGGAAGAGGGCTGGGTTCTTACTTGTGTTGCTTATCCCACTTCTGATGTTGTCATTGAGACACACAAGGAAGAAGATCTTGTTGCTTAATCTTCTTCCTTGATTAATTAATTAATTAAGCATTTTCTTGCTTGCTTGCTTTCTATGTAATTTGGTTTTGTGGGGTTGGTTGGTTTAGTTTATTTTGTTCTTCAGGATAATTAATTAAGATTGTTATGTTTCTTGTCAATTGAGAGTTGAAGCTCTTCTTGTAGCTTAATAAACATTTATATGATTCATTTCCTTCTTTCTTTCACACACACACACACACACTCTTTAATTTTTGTTGTAAAATTATTTTAGATGGATATTGAAAATTCTTCTAAAAGGAGGATGTAATGCTAACTATCTAAAATTTTTCAGGCAGCCATTTCATATATTTTCTAGTGTATATATATATTTTTGAAAATGAAGATGGGATGTATTATGTATTTTTCTTTGATGGAAAGCTCAAGGAGGTTGGATTATATGATATTATGATGGGATGGAGGTAGTTCATTTTAGTCCATTATCCCTTTTTTTTTTCTCATATTTAATAAATATGGATAGGGATTGAAAATTACATTCACCACAATAAGAAGGGTATGCCTAATTGGATAATTGGACCAAATAATATATTTCTAATTAAAATAGTGAAAAATGAAATTAGAGGAAATAAAGCAGAATTTGGATTAAAAATTAGTAGTAATCTTGTTAGTCTATTAGATATAGCTTTGCTCTAAGTAAGCAAATTTTTAATAACCATTGAAGCTTAAAAAAATGAAGTTTTTTATAGTTCAAAATATTTTTTTTTATGAATTTTAGTTTTAGATATTATAAAAAATGAAAAATGAGTTATTGCAAAACATTATACAAAGATGAGGGATTTACTTATCAATATAATAAATGTATAATAAATAGTGTTTGTTGGGTTCTGAGACAAGCTCATGCTCTTACAAGAATGTCTTATTCTTATGCTAGCTCCCATGTGTGGTATAAGCTTCCTTCTAATATAGAAGCTATACCTGTATTTGCTTCAAACCATGCTTAATGAAATCTTTTCTCCTTCAAAAAAAAAAAAAAAAAAACTAATAACATGTGCATGTTTATAACACATTGACAGTGCTACCAAATGTTTACCTAATATTAGTAAAAGCTTTTGTCAGGCAGATTGTGTATTAATTGCATTGTTTTTTAGTTGTCATCAAGTTTCTGATTCTTTTAGCACTGTAAAAAGGTAACAATTCTTGTAATTTTAAGATAAAATTTAATCAAGTTCTTCGAAACAAATCTGAGAGAGTCTCAACTTTTGGTTCCTCTATGTTATCTTCATTGTCATCATCATCATCAATGGCAGGAGGATGTGATGTACTGTCATTTAAGTACTCTTCGATCCGAGAAGAAAGTTCAACTTGAAGCGAGTTCGAAGTCTCAACATGCTCAGGAGCTGCTACGGTTATCCCATTTATTGAGCCTAAGGAAGATGACCGAGATAGAGTGCCTGATGCAACTGTAACTTCATCTCCTTCATCGATTGTTGTATCAAGTGAACATACTGATCTTGTAGCGACTGAATGTGCAGATTCGCGCTTAGATCTCTCCTTCACTCTCTTGCACCAGCTGTGTAGTGACTCTCTTACACTTTCAGCAACTAAGGCTTTCTTAAACCGTGATCCCATCTGAACTCGTCAAAGATCATAAAATTATGTGTTTATCTGATAACTTTAAAAAAAAAAAAAAAAAAAAAAAAAAAAAAAGGTGTAAATGAGGTGAGCTTGAACTCTCAATTGGTTCTTGAGCCTGATCGAGCCAATATAGTGCACTATTTTAAATTTACTTGCCTCAATTTTCCCTGTGTACAATTGAAAGATGCCTCTCCTCACCTATTTATGCGTGTCTTTCTTAGCTTTTCATGTCATGTTCTTAACGGCGAGGCTATTACAACATTGAATTTTATAAAATGCAGTTGATGTATAAACAACATTGTCTAAGTTGATGAATTGTCCAATAATAAGAGATGAATAATGCATGTAATGGGAATATTATTTGCGCTAGAAAAGTGTGGCAAACCTGAGTAACAATTACATTCAGAGGAACTGTGCTATAGCTACACCAGAACTGAACAAGAACCCTGTATTCACCGATACAAAATGAAATGTAGAATGGTTACGGCTAAACAATATATAACTATTCAAGATTTCACAATCAATATCAATGGCATGGTATAAATTTCTTGGAAATTGTTCAAAAGTTGGAGCAACAACACACTAGCAAACCGTAATTGCTTTTATCATGCATGCAAGAATAGGCATTGGTTTGCCACTAACTTATGGCATGTTTCAATTTAACAGAATTTACTATACTATGCCAATAAGCACCTAAAGCCATAAGTTGAGTCTGTGAACTTGCTAAAATATTCTTAATGTAACAAAATCAATTTTTTGGCTTGAAAAATACTTATATCAGATTATCTTTTCTCCAAACTGCAAATAAGCATAGTTTTGACTTCAATGGAATTGTTGAAAGTGTTTAACTTTGTAAGAAAAGTTTGACAGTCGAGAGAAACATACCCGGAAGCTAGCCGAATAACCACCATTAAATGATTTTTCATGAAGCATGATCTTTGCTTAAACCCCCACTAAAATTAAAGAGAATCAAATAATTCAATACTACTGCATTTGTCACAACTGGCAAGAAAATAAGAGAAAAGTGCAGAGAGATAGAGAGAAAGGCTTTGATCTTACTAAGGACCAAATGAATGTTGCCATCTCGAAGGCATTCTGCACAAAAAAAAGACAGATCATTATTCATCATCTGAGGAGAGCACATAAATATATGTGTATTGTTCATATGATTTAAAAATAAAAATCATTATTCATTACCTGAAATATAATAAACTGTATCAATCTTAGCAGTATCTCAGGCTTTCCAAACCAAAAGAGATCGTCACGAGGCTTTACTTGAGCCCCAATGGAGGGACCTGTTTGCTCTACAATTTCCAGGGCTAATGTAGATACAACATGCTGAAGCTTTGTCCCAATCAACATGACAAGCTTCGACAAATGAAACAACCATTCAAGGATTAACTAAATGTCTTGTGCTGTATCAATAAAATGACCAAATGAGTGACTATACTTACTATGGCAGGGATGAAAGAGAGCCAAAAATAAATATTTAAACCTGCAACATTTAGATGTCCTCAGTATTCCAAGAAGTACTTCAAATGTGAAAAGCTTTCATCATTTATTTATTTTTGCATTTCGAAAATGACAGCTCACCATGAATATTTATGAAGATGCACAATATTGTATAACCCCAAAGTGGCAAGCTGCAAAATTATAAAAAGTGATTCAGTTCAACTCATTTTGCATTCCACTACTTGTGGTTAAGAATCTAAGAGCCTGTAACAACAAAGGCAATGAAAATTAAAGAAAGAAAAATGCCTACACTTCAAGTTGGATAAACAAATACCTAATCCCCAAGATTCCATGAAATTCGTCTTCCATACTTCGAACCATATATCCATGAAAATTATAAGAAAGTGGCAATTTGTGCTTCTGAAAATTGGAAAGCATGAAAAAGATGTTCAGTGAAGGTGGATGAAATAAGACAGTAAAATAGATACGGCATCTGATAATCAAGAATAGAAAAAAAAAAAAAAAAAAAAGTAACTAAATTGGATTTCTTGAATAAGTAGAATTTGTAATAACAAAATGACATTTGATAAAGAAGGCAAAATTTTTGTGTACTGAAGATTCTTACTCATATGTTATCATAGAGAAGGAAACAATGTTAGATACTCACAGTGATGAAACCCAATCGCAGTGCTAAGTAGTCTGATTTCTTTATAGAACTCTTAAATTGCCGAAGGAAACAAAGCTGCAGAAGAAGACGTGGGAAAGAAAGTTTAAACTTTTTTACACGAGGAGGAAAATAAACATAAACAATTAGACAAGAATCAAACAGTAGATAAATAAGCTGAGAAAATTAGGGCCAAAATCACCAAATTTGCAATTAGAACATCTCCAGCACTAAATAAACATCACAAGTAAAAAGAAAACAGAATCACCATCCAAATGAGAATGCGACTCCTGCTCCATGGATGAGATGTGCGGTGGAAAACAAAGGTCGATTGTCGTCTCATCACCTTGTTTCTCTTTGCTATGACAAAGCAATAAAAATAAATGCAAGGGAGAAAAAATTAAGTACAAAGAACTAATTAAGGAGTTCTTATAATGTTCAATATGGTTGTATCGCAATTTCCACACGGCCTTATGAGCTAAAACCTCTTAAACTAATGCATTGCATGTGCTATACTTAAGGAAATCTATCATTTGATCTTCATTTGGTAAATATTACTAGTAGTTCTAAGAGTACAAACGAGCCAATCCGATATCAAACCTATCAAGCTCGAAACTCAACGACCCTGAAAATTTTAATCTCGAGCTCGATTCGAGGCTTGATTCTTGAATAATTTTAAAATAAATATTATATATATGTATATATATATCAATAGAGTTCAATAAGGCTCGACGAACTTTCGAATTAAATATTATTAGGCTTGAACTTAATCCTTGAGCCGAATTTTTTCAAACTTTTCTCGAGCCGAGCTCAAACAGCTCGCTAGCCGACTAAGCTTATTTACACACCTAAATATTAGCACATATGTATACCAGTTGAAAAGGTGCTGTTACATTAGCCAGAGTTATTAGATCACTATTTCTTTCACGATTTTCATCGGGGTACCTTGCAAATTCTCTTCAGGAACTAAGCTGGCTTGGTTTTCCCACTTCCTCCAACTATAAATCTAGAAAGAAAAAATGTAAAAGAAATAAACCATCACAATAATTCATGAAGGATCACACGTTACAAATAAAATTTATAAATTGATAGCTAAACAATTTTTGTTTAAAATGAATATGACAAATGATATGGACTGAGCAAAAGTTCATGGGGACCAATCCCAAGTGGCATGAACAAGTTCACTATATAGAATTTCCACAGATAATTCAACTGCACCAGAAGGACCCTACAAATTTATGAGGGCAGAAAGTAGGCCAATCTTTGGTAATATGTCAAAGACATCTTCCAACTATTTGAACTATTACTTAGGAGCCCTCAACTTATAGATACTACTTCACATACCTTGCTCATGGCCAGACCAACGGATAAACAGCTGTAAAGAACATGTGTTATACCCAGAACAAATAAAAACCGGTGGAGCTGCTCGAGACCCTCCAGCGATACAAATGGTTCACGGCCCTGCAATTATTACTGCTAGTTCAGCCACCATTATGTGCCTCATAAATTACAAACAGAAAGAGCAGCGATTTACCTCACCACATTGATGAGAGGTTCGAGTAGTTATCCCTTTTGGAGGAATATCAGTTTTGTTTAGGAAAGTTGTGGAACTTTCAAGTAGGACATCTTCAATTATACCATAATCCTCTTGTGAACAAAGATAGAATTTACTGTTGAAAAGAGATGAATTTACACAAATCTCAGATATCCATCTTGCCCATTGCGCCAACAACAAAGATATTAGTCCAAGCAGCATCAGCTCTAACAAGAAAAAACAGCGGAGAAAGAAAGAATCAAACTTGAAGTTGCAAATGTAGTAAAAAGGATCAAACTTAAAAAGCAATATATTATAATAAAAGTGTATGATTTTCTATATAGAACAGATCAAAATCGAGACCCAAACCCTTTAAAATTTGTTTCATTAATGGATTATAGCCCCACCTTCTTTAAGTTTCTCCAGAGAGGCAAACAAGGCCTTTCTCCTGGTCTTCTTCAACCACTGTAAACACAGAGCATAAAATCAGACATTTAATTCTCCTACTCATCAGAGGGCCTAATAGGCCAAAAAATAAATTGTCTGAACAACTGAATAGTTGAATGTAGCAAAATTTATGAACTTCCAGCGAAAAAAAATGCGTAAAATGCTTTTTGTGGGTCCCAACTTCGAAATCGAAGGCCTCAGTTTCTTTCACCAATCCCACATTTTCTCAGCAACCAAACAGTTAGTTGTAAGAAAATTCGTTTTTTTCTTCAGCATTTGACATATATGAATTCATGTGTGAACGACAAATGAATTAGAAGCGATTCCAAACACAAAGTCTGGCACTTGCCTGCATTTTCTCAGGAACCAAGAAGAGCATTCTTGCAGAACTGATTCCCACTCCCCCCACAAGAAAAACAAACAAAAAAGATTTGTCTTTACCTTTCCAAATCTGTAGATGGAGCGCTCAACTAAGAAGCAAACAAAAACCAATACAGTAACCACCGAAGCTACAGAGTAAGTAGGAGTTTCAGCCAAAGACCTCCCTGGTCTCACCAATACTTCTTCTGCCATTTGTCAAATCATATAAAACCAACAATAACAAGAAAACTCAACTCAACCAGCAAACAAAAAACGAGAACGAAGAAAAAAAAAATGCCACTTTAACGAATTTCTTGGGAAAACAGAGAACTTTCTCTAGAAAGTTTCAAATGGTTAAAAGCTCACAACGTATTAGCTTTCCACCACTTCAAAAAACAGAGACTTTCCTGAGAAAACAGAGAATTTTCTCAAGAAATATTGAAGTGGGTGACAGTGAGGTATAAACTATAAAGTGTAGCATCCAGGAAGTGAGGAAGCGAGTAAAATATGAATCAAATAGCAACCATTGAAACTGAAAAATAAAGTATTATTAAAGTTTTTGTCATTAGTGAAACTTGAAATTGTGAAGAGAACATGGAAGGTCTGATTTTTTTTAATTGTTTATTTGGTTTTTGTTTGTGATTGAGTAAACAAGCCCACTTTTAGTTGCATGGGAATCGCTGCGAGACTTCGCTTTCTCTCTCTTTCATATGCTTCACACTTCACAGCCTACTCTTCACCAAATGCAACCTACTCTCATGGAGGCTGTACTATAAATCACTTTCAATTTCTCTCTTATTGCTTTTGGAATTCTCTTCTTGGAAAGCTTTGAAGGGTCTCTTTTTACTGTTTCTTTCTTATTGGTGAAATGAAGATCATTTGTTGGTGAAAATTTATTATTTATTAATTTCTTTATTGCATGGTAATAAAAAAAAAACAACAAAAGAATAGGATTAAGCCATTACGTATTTAGCTATGCTATCGTACTCAACATCGGCCTTTCTCTATTATGGGCCAACATAAAACCCAGAAGAGAAATGGGCTTTCTAACCCAATTACTCTCTTTGTACTCTTTAGTCTTTACCTGATTTTTTTTTAAATTCTATTTATTATCTATACTAATACTATATCTATATCTATATCTATATTAAAACTGAAATTTAAATTTGATTTTCTCTCTAGTAATTATTCTATTTTTATTTTTTTATAAATTTTTTAATTTTTCAGTATTTTTTATATTTTGATTGGATGTATTTTCAAAATTTTAAAAATTAAGTTTAGAATATTTTCTTGGTAGAATTACTTATTTAACATTTTCTTTAAATTTAAAAGATTAAATGCTTATTTTAAATTGAAAAGAATTAGAAGTTTAAATTAATTTAAATTTTTATTTGCCTTTTAATAAAAAAAACACTTATTTGTAAAAATATTTGATGTAAAAATATTATATTCTAATATATTATATGTGTAGAATATATTTTAAAAGGTTATTTAGTTTAATTTTATTTTTTAAAATTTCATTTTCAATAAATTTACATTTTTGTTATAATTTTGGAATTTATTTATTTTCTATTGTTTGATTTCCAAATTTTATAATATTATTTGATGATTGTGGATTTTAGTTAATTAATCTCATGGATTTTGATAGAATTTTCTCCTATTATTCTGTTTAATAACTGATTCATCTGATTTCATTGTTTAAAAAATCCATAAAAATTATTTTCCTCAAAACCAATTTGTGTTTAGACATGCCCAACGTGGATTGTAGCTATTGGAAATCACACGAACAGTACCGTAAACTACAGCAGTCAATCTTTACCCAATTTGAAACGCAAAATCCTACTAACTCCACTCTCTAGAAATTTCCTAAACCCCTAAGAAAACCCTAACGCTGTTTCTCATTCACCTCCTCCTCCTCTACCACCACCACCACCACCACCGTTAAGCCATGGCTTCGCAATCTCTCCGCCTCCGTCGAGCTCTAACCTCACTGTCCACTGTACACCGCTCTCTTTCTTCTCCAATAATCCCTACCTCCTATCCTCGTCTCTTTGAAAACCCAATTTCTCCCTCACCGTTCGCGCGATCGCCCGAAATTTCTCTCTTCCAAACGCGAACATTTACAGGATCGCGAATTTCTCTCTCATCCGCAGGAAAAAAACAGTATAGGGTTTACAAAGAAGGGGATGAGTTGACAGAGGATATGGTGCTATTTGAGGGCTGCGATTTTAATCACTGGCTGATTACTGTTGATTTTCCTAAAGACCCGAAGCCCACACCTGAGGAGATGGTTGCCACTTATGAGCGGATCTGCGCTCAGGGACTTGGAATCAGGTTAATCTAATTGTTGTTTGTTTTATAGTGCGGGCGCTTTCAGTACCCATATATCTTACCCAATCGATGATTTTAGTTATAAAGTTATGGTGTTCAGTGATTGGAGCTCTGAAGTTGCAATTTTCAGTTATTGCAGCTTTGAAATTGTAAATTTTACACTGGAGCTGCAAAGTTGTAATTTTTAGTGATTGGAT
Organism: Jatropha curcas; assembly: GCF_041381405.1. NCBI lineage: Eukaryota > Viridiplantae > Streptophyta > Magnoliopsida > Malpighiales > Euphorbiaceae > Jatropha > Jatropha curcas. The sequence continues at coordinate 2,466,315 of NC_143156.1, forward strand.
GGAGGTTTGAAGTTGTAATTTTCAGGATGAGAAACTCTAAATAAAAATCTTCTTTCAGGGGAAGGGAATTGTTGGGTGAAGCTTGATTTTGGTTTGAACTTCTAAGAATTGAAAGCAAAAGTAAATTAAATATATATTTTACCTTACTGGATTGCTAATCTCTTATGCATGAGCTGTATTACAAGGTGTTATTAAAAAATTTACAACAATATTGATTTATTTACTTGCTATGTTTAGGTTTTCTTGAAAATTTGAATTTTTTTTATTTTAAATGGCTGACTTTGAATCATTTGATGGTTTCAGTATTGAGGAGGCGAAGAAAAAAATATATGCTTGTAGCACCACTACTTATCAGGGGTTTCAGGCTTTGATGACAGAAGAGGAATCGGAAAAGTTTAAAGGTTATTAGTCTTCATAGCATCTTCTTTTTATAATAAACTATATAAACTGATATTTGGTAGAACTTTTTGTAAGGTCTGGATGCTGACTAACTGTTTTCTTTAAAACAGATATACCTGGAGTTGTTTTTGTATTGCCAGATTCTTATATTGATCCGCAAAACAAAGAGTATGGAGGTGAGATTTCTCCCTTCTGAAATCTATTTTTGAGATCGTAATTAAGAAGATGATAATGATAACGGAGGCATGAGGGTACTAAATAATCTCGACTCCATCAAATAAGCTACAATTTGCCCTCCCTCTTCAGAAAGAATAAAATAAAAGGAATAGATATATTGTTTATAATTTTGTTATCTTTATTCATTGTTAAAGGTTATAAGCTAATTCAACCTGCTATATTCAGTTTGGTGTTTTTTTCTACTCTTCTAGAATAATATTGGCCTGTTTTGCTTTTGGTAGCTAGGCATGGAAGTATATATGACATTAAGTTGTTGGACTTTTGACTTAAATTACAGGAGACAAGTATGAAAATGGAATAATAACACCAAGACCGCCTCCTGTTCAATATAGGAAGGGAGGAAGATTCAATGACAGGAATAGAAACCCTCCCCAAACAAGATATGACCAGCAAGGAGGTCCAATGCCAAATCAACGTGGAAGTCCCCAGTACAGTCAACAAGGATATATACAAGGTGGTGAGAACTATGGACCTCCACGAAATTACCCACCACAGCAAAATTATGGTCCGCCAGGACAAGGAGACAGAATGCCAATGAACAATAGGGAGCATGTTCCTGGAGGAAGGGGTGCATATCAGGCAAATACAGTTCCATATCAGGGCTCTTTCAGCCATGGCCAGCAGGGAGGCTATCCCCAAGATCAAAGAAGAGGTCAATATCAGGGCAATTACCAAGTTCAACAGGGAAATCATTATCCACAAGATCAAAGGGGCTTCCAACATACTGGAACTAATGGGCAGGTTTCAAATACTGGCTATGAACAGGGTTCGAGTACTGGCTATGGGCAGGGTTCAAATGCTGGCTATGGGCAGGGTTCAACTGCTGGTGGCTATGGGCAGGGTTCAAATGGTGGCTATGGGCAGGGTTCAAATGCTGCTGACTATGGGCAGGGTTCAAATGCTGGCTATGGGCAGGATTCAAATACTGGCTATAGGCAGGGTTATATGAATGAAGGTCAAAGGTTCTCTCATATGGGGCAGAGGAACATGCAAGGAGAGCAAGCAAATTATGCACCAAGCGGACAACCAGGGACAAATCAAGTAAGATAAACATAACCTGTTAATCAGTTCTATAGCCTGAGATAAGATAAATATCATTTAGGGAGGCTCTTAAATATGTGTCCATGACAAGCAGGGTATTCTTGCTGCAATGATAAGATGAAATGCCATTTTTGCAATGATAAGCAGGGTATCATTTAGGCAAGTTGTAGTGAGAAATGACGACGGCATAGGTGACTGCATTGGCTCTTATTCAGTCTTTTAATCGCTACTCTACAATTACTAATTGACTCCACTTTGTAATTTTCTCCAACACAGGGTAAAATCAAAGAAATTGATGTTTGAACATGAAACCTTTGAAGGTTCTGATAAAATGAGCAACTTTAATTATAGTTGCTAGCTTCCTTTTGCTATCTTGATATTTACACAAATTTTCTTTTGTGCAGGGAAGATACTAGGAGTCTCCATACGGTTCTTTTAAGGCAATGGATTGTAAATCACTCTTATCCTGACTTGAGAGCAAGGATACAACATAAAACCTTTTTGAAGTGCGTCGCAGTAAATAGTCTTGCCTTTCATATTTACATTCAGCTGATTAGGAAAGTAGGGAGTAACCCTTTCCCATTTGATATAAGAACCTGAAATCAGTTATCTGGACGTACAAGTATATTGCATATGATGTGGGCTTAGCGCCAGAACGTTGTTGCCTTTTTTTTTTTTTTTTTTTTTTTTTTTTTTTTTTTTTTTTTTATCTATCTATCTGTTTTCATCTTTAATTATATAAACCTGGTGTCAGACCAAAATGATTGTGTTTTTTAAACTTTTAAACCCCAAGGATGGAACAATATTTCAGCACTGTCTTTTATGATTTTGTGTCTCCCAGTTTTCTATAGAAAATGTGGATGCATGACTTTGTTAAGTGCTGGGGAAAAGAAAGAGGGCAAGGAAATAAGTATGAAGATGGTTAACGTATTTATTTTTGAAGCCTGATGTCTAAGGAGTGTTAGACGGTACCTATAAAAGCAACTGCAGTTAAAATTCCTCTTTTGAATAATTTTGAAATTGAATTAACACATTGTTCTAATATGAATGAATAAAACCTGCAGCTGGCATTCTTCTTTTGAATAATTCTGAAATTGAACTGCCGCATAATTCTAATGTGAATAAAATTGAATTAACAAACAATACTTGAATAAAATTGAATTAACACGTAATTCTAATACGAAAAAAGAAAAATTGTCTTAAAAATTAGTTCTTGAGAAGTAATTGAAATTTAGTTCTTTTTCTAACTTTTATTTTAGAATTTGTGAAACATTGGTGTTGCAATTTTTTTTTTTTTCTTTTTTGAGGAATAAAAGAAATTAGTGCTGCAAATTTTTTTTGTTCGAGGATAATTAGCATTGGAATTTTGGTTTAACGACATCGTATCTTTTTTACCTGCCAATATATTTAAATTCAATTTTTATTCTCTTTCAATGTTAATAAATCAAAATTCAAAAAAAATTAACCTGAATATTAAAATAGATACACGTTATACAAATCAAATTTTTTTAAAAAATTATCTAGAAAACTCTTTTGATCCCATTAGCTAATTTTAAGATCAAATTATGGTAAATTAAAATTTTAAAATTAAATTGAATCAAATTAAATTATTGATTCAATTTTTCAGACGTAAGGTCAAGTTGTCCAATCCGATGCGGTAAAGCCCATCTTTTTATTCTATGATCTTGAAAAACCGTTTATGCTGTTAAACAAATAGCTTCCAATGGTTTGCCTGAAATTTCCCACCATTTTCGCGTAGGCCTCTCTCCTTCTTCCTCGTGGTAGTAGTGCTGCTGCTGCTTCTCTCTGTTTCTCTCTATCTATCTTTCTCTCTCTCAAGACAAAAGAAATAAATATTTTAGAAAAAAAAAAAAAAAAGAAAAAGAAAAACTTTTGCTCTTTCCTCCTTCATGTCCATGTCCATCCACTGATCCTGCGTCTCTTCTTCGCTTCCCTGCCCTCAGGTAACCCGAATAACAATAATAATCTAACCTTCAAAGTTTGCGAGTGAAATGGTGATATGAGTTCTTTTTTTTTTTTTTTTTAAAGGGTTTGGTGAAGATTTTGTTGGTTTTGTTTCTTTAGGCTATTAGATGATTGAATTTGCTATTTTCTTCATAATTTTGGGTTTCTTGCATAATCTTAAAGGCTCATTTATATGGGTTTTCGACGTTGTTAATAAAGTTTTGATTTTGTGTTTCTTCTTGTTGATATATATAATATAATGGTGGCTATGTGGAATTATATTTTGTGAAACATCTAAGAAAGGAAGAACATTAACTATTTTTTTTATTTATCTAATGAGCTGGGTTAGCGTGCTTTTAGGTAATGTCATTAAACAAACATAACTCAAATCCTTGAACAAACTTGAAAAATTAAGGCATCGAACCCAACACAATAATTTTTTAGTTTTAACTGCAGGTAAGGTTCCCCGTATTGACTGTCACTTTCAAATTTTGTGTGTGAGTTGGGAACGGTAGTAGAAGTTTGTTCTTATGTAATGTCATCGTACTTATTATTCATTTGTAATTTTTCATGTCTCTCTAACATTTTCAGGAAGAGACGATTCGTGGATCAGCTTATGGGACTGTGACCTCTGATAGATGAATTCATATATCTATGTTCCATCTTTCCTGAATGGTTGATTATGATATTAGGAACTTCTATCAAGCGGTGAAGTTCCCAAGGAGATGATAAAACTATGGAAGTCATATTTGAAGGAGGCATCTGTTCTCTGCTGGTGCTTCATAGTTTGTTAATTAGGTTCTAATTGATGAACCATGGACCTTTAGTAAGTAAAGATTAGATGAGAGAAGAATTTGATATTTGCTTAGTTAACAAGTCATCAGAATGGGTAGTGGAAGTCCCAATTCCCAGATTACTCCATATACTGGGGCAACAACTTCTGTAGAACCTTCTTTTTTGCATGGTGAATTGGATTTATGGATTATTGAAGCTAAATCTCTCCCAAATATGGATTTACCTGCAGAGCATATTAGAAGATGTTTTACTGTGTTTGGATCATGCTCTGATCCTTGTGGACAGAAAGGTGTGAAGCATTCAGGCAAAAACTCAATGATTACAAGTGACCCTTATGTATCTGTTTGCCTTGCAGGAGCAACGGTAGCACAAACTAGAGTAATTGCCAACTGCGAGAACCCATTATGGGATGAGCATTTCTGTGTGCCAGTTGCACATCCTGTTGTAAAAGTGGAGTTCCATGTTAAGGATAATGATGTGCTTGGGGCTGAACTAATTGGAGTAGTAGAAATATCTGTTGATAAAGTCATTTCAGGAGATCTAATTAATGATTGGTTTCCGGTCATCGGTCATTATGGGAATTGTATGAAACCTGATCCTGAATTACACATTTCCATTCAGTATAAGCCGGTTTGTAAAAACCCTCTATATAAAGATGGTGTTGGTGTCGGACCAGATTATGCAGGTGTTCCTAGTACATACTTCCCGCTCCGCAAAGGAGGGAATGTGACTTTATATCAAGATGCTCATGTACCTGCAGGTATGCTACCTGAAATTTTACTTGATGGTGGAAAAGTTTTCAAGCATAATAGATGTTGGGAAGATATTTGCCATGCCATTTTGGAGGCAAACCACCTGATATATATTATTGGATGGTCAATATACCATCCTGTTAAGCTTGTGAGGGAGCCAACAAAGCCACTACCTTGTGGAGGAGAGCTGAACTTAGGAGAGTTATTGAAGTACAAGTCACAGGAAGGGGTACGCGTAGTTTTGCTGATATGGGATGATAGAACTTCACATAACAAATTTTACTTAAAAACGGTAATACTCATGAAACTTAATATATGTTGCAAATAGGTCACGCAATTTTTGAATTCTACTGTTGCATTGACCGATTATAGCCCTTTTTCTATAAAATTTCTAATTGACATTACTTTGATTCAGTTAAGATATCTATTCACTTTTTTCTATGTGGGCTTGAGTGCAGGAAGGTGTCATGCAGACCCATGATGAAGAAACTAAGAAGTATTTTAAAAACACTAGTGTCCATTGTGTTCTTGCACCTCGTTATGCTAGCACTAAGCTTAGCATTTTCAAGCAACAGGTGTGAAATACTTATATTTGGATTTCAAACTTCCATGTATTGATGTTGTGACTGTATTTTTCTATTAGTTATCTCTCCAAAATGTCACATAATTTTAGTATTATTTGGATTTCAATTTTATTCTTTGATTTGTGTGCATCCTTCTAGTTCAGGTTGTAGGAACACTTTTTACACATCATCAGAAGTGTTTAGTTCTCGACACTGATGCTTCTGGAAATAAACGGAAAATTACAGCTTTCATTGGTGGTTTGGATTTATGTGATGGCAGATACGACACTCCTGAGCACAGGCTTTTCTCTGATCTTGACACAGTCTTTGAAAATGATTACCATAACCCTACATTTCCAGTAAGTGATTACTCTTCATTCCGGAGCTCTCTATATGATTGGTCTGTATTTCAAGGCATTGATTAATTATCTGCCCAGGATAATGCCAAAAGCCCAAGGCAACCTTGGCATGATTTGCATTGTAAAATTGAGGGTCCAGCTGCATATGATGTATTGACAAATTTTGAACAAAGATGGGGAAAGTCCAAATGGCGTGACTTCAGGCTGAGAAAGGTTACTCAATGGCGTGAGGATATATTGATAAAGTTGGATCGTATTTCATGGATACCCACTCCTTCCCCTGGTCCTGATGGTGACAAAAATGTACGAGTCACTGATGAAGAAGATCCCGAGAATTGGCATGTGCAGGTATGCCGGAAATTGTTGTACTGAAGATTATTTGCTCATATTAGCCCTTCAGAAATAAACGTCTACTACGATTTCTTTTGTAGATATTCCGGTCTATAGACTCAGGATCTGTAAAGGGATTTCCAAAGGCCACTGAGGAAGCTGTGGCTAAGGTTAGAACTAGGTTCATTTAATACCTACTTATAACCTTACATCAAAATCAAGATAATATTTATACTACATTGTTCGAAGTAAAATCTACCTTAATAATGTTGTTCCTTCTCTGCAGAATCTTATATGTGGGAAGAACCTGAAGGTAGATAAAAGCATTCATACTGCATACATAGAAGCAATAAGATCAGCACAACATTTCATATATATCGAGAATCAGTATTTTGTCGGATCTTCCTACCATTGGCCATCATACAAAAATGCAGGTATAAATATCACATGGCAATTATTTTTTCTCACTGCTGCATAAATTTGATACTCTTAATATCACAGACTTAGATCTCATGAATGACATGTATGTACTTTAAGTTTCTCTTCTTTTTTCCATTTAGCTTTATGCATTAACATATAAATGCTACTTACATTTTCTCTCCTTGAGCAGGTGCGGATAATTTAGTCCCTATGGAACTGGCCTTGAAAATTGCTAGCAAAATCAGTGCACATGAGCGTTTCTCAGTATATGTAGTACTACCGATGTTTCCAGAAGGTGTCCCTACTAGTGCCTCTGTACAAGAGATTTTGTTTTGGCAGGTTAAACTAATTTCCATTCTATGCATGCCAACTATCATTTTTATGTCATATTCTGCTTATTTCGTGGTAGTCCTCTATATTCATATTTGCATTGCATATTAAGCATCTAGATTTCCTTTTTCTAACAGCTGAAGCTAATTTGAGGATTAAATTTACAGGGGCAGACAATGACCATGATGTACAAGATTATTGCTAAGGCACTCAAAGATGCAGGCCTCTCTGATCAGTATCATCCACAGGACTACTTGAACTTTTTTTGCCTTGGCAAACGTGAAGCTTCATCTGCATACAATTCTTCCCAGCTAAATCAGACAACCGACAACCGTTCCCTGGTATGCTTGCTTGTCTACCTTAGGAACTATGTACAAGCTTGCCCTTTCCATTTATTTCAAACACCCAAAAGCCATTTTGGGTGTTCAATGCATATTCATTCTTGATGCTTTGTGGCATGATTAACCTTACAGCTTTATATTATCTTCTATTTTGCTTTTCTTAAGCTTAGTTATTCTGTTATGTAGAAATCACAATTTCCATTTTCTCAACTTGACCTTAAAAACCAGACATTAATGTGTTTTTTTCTCCGCAAAATGGTAACTACTGACGACATGACATTATGCTGTGTCTGACGTATAAAATATCGTTTTTAATTATCTTTATAACACTAAGCTGACATAGAACTGCCTCTTTCTTTTCTTAACAGGCAGCAGCTCAAAAATATGGCAGATTTATGATTTATGTCCATTCTAAAGGGATGATAGTTGATGATGCATATGTAATTATAGGATCAGCAAACATTAACCAAAGATCCTTGGACGGTTCAAGGGACACAGAAATTGCAATGGGTGCTTACCAACCAACTTATACTTGGGCAGCAAAAAAATCTCATCCACGTGGCCAGGTTTGAAACTTATGTTTTTTTCTTCACTCGGTACACATGTTAGGACAGGCAAATTTTCAAATTCAATATATGGAATTTCTTTTTTCGGGGTGTATTCTCTTAATATGTCCTTCAGAATTACAAAAATTCAGTCGGCAAAATGGAAAAAAGAATCTTTTTTACATGCAAACAAAGCATTTTAGGTTGTTCTCTATTACCAGCAAGAATCTTTCTTTTTTTTCAAAAGGAACTAAAGAAGGAAGAAAATGACTGGAACAATAGGAATGAGAGCATTTTAGTTTATAAGCGATGTTTAAAACTGCAAATTATGTATGTATAATCTATACTTGAGCGTGCAAAACATGACGTATATGCAGGTATATGGTTATCGGTTATCCCTGTGGGCAGAGCACCTGGGCATTCTCGAGGAGGATTTCCGCAATCCGCAGTCTGTTGAATGCATGAAGCTTGTCAATAAAATTGCAAAACGAAACTGGAATACCTATGTAGCTGAGGAAAACAAGGAAATGAGAGGTCATTTAATGCAATACCCAGTTCAAGTCAACAGAGATGGAAAAGTTAGTTCATTGCGAGGCCACCAAACGTTTCCTGATGTTGGAGGAAAAGTTCTTGGATCACCAACTACACTTCCTGATGCTCTAACCACATAATATTCAATTCAAGTTTTCACCAAAAGTCTAACTGAGAAATATGGATGAGTTTATACACCAAATATAATTTAAGGGAAGAAGTTTTTTGAGATTCTTGATAGGCGGAGCGGGGACTTTAAGGATGAATATTTCTAACATATACCATTGTTGCAACTTCTAGCTAGGATCACGATGATAAAGTTCTGCTAGTATATACTAACCAGAACTTGACAAAAGCACATGAAGTTTCTGACTAATGCTAGAAAGTGGATATAGAAGATGTTTAGAGCAACTGAAAATGTTTAAAATCTGAATTTTATCAATATTTGTTTTATTTCAAATTTTCAGAGATTATCATGTATATGCATTTTCTTGTCTCCGAAGAAATTCAATGGTGAAATTCATTATAGAAAGTTTGGAGGAAATAATCTTAATATAGTCTAAAATATTAAACAATGTACTGATGATATATAACCATAAACTATAACTCATAGTCATATGTATGAACTATGCATGGATATGATATTAATGTTGCATTATTAACGGTGAAGATAACTTAATACTCTATAGTTGGATATAAGGTATAGTAATTATTGTTGAGGTTTGATAACACATCAATGACCGCATAGCGCAGTGGATTAGCGCGTTTGACTTCGGATCAAAAGGTCGTGGGTTCGACTCCCACTGTGGTCGTTCTATTTTAATTTTTAATTTTTATTATCAGTATTCAATAAATAAATGAAATTGCATTAAATTAAACATATCATTCAAATAAGTCTGCATAATAATCCCTTTAAACCCATTAACTTTCAATTATTTTTAAACAACATTCTCTGTTTATTCATTAGTGATTGTCGACCTAAATTGAAATTTTTTTTGAGTATTGCATTTACCGTTAAACTATAATTTGATATGAAAATTGAAATAGTTGGTATATATATATATATCAATGATTTACTACCAGCATTTTTTATAATTTTTATTTTCAATTTTATCATTTTTAATATTGTTATTACACAAGTAGCATTATTATATTTTTCTTAGTTTTTCTTTTACTGTTTCCTTTTTTCTTTATTTCATATATGATTGATGTACATATTTAATGGATATGACATTGTCATTTCGAAAACCTTGACCCGGAAATTTGGCTTGGTTATCCATAACCCGCCTGCTAAGACCCGTGAACACTGGGCGGAGTTGCATTCCACTTGAACTCTAGGGTTTTAAGTCTCTCTGCAAAATTCTTTCTTTTTCATTCTCATTTGGAATTAAGGTGAATATCAACTGAATTTTGATTTTCAGTGCATGGTTCTTTTTCTTCTTTACATGCAATAGTTACTTAAGTGGATTAAGTTGCTCTGTTCTCCAGGCATCTCAAAATAGTTTTGTTCAGTAATGGCTTCAACAGGACAATCACAATCTTTGAAGAGACGAGATGCGCCGGTAACAAGAGAAGGGGATCAACTAACTGTAACTCCTCTCGGCGCCGGAAATGAAGTGGGTCGGTCTTGTGTATACATGTCCTATAAGGGCAAAACAATCCTGGTACGAAATATTGTTAGATTTTGTTCAGTATTTTTCATTTTTTTAAGTGGAAATTAGTAAATTTAATCTTCGGTGTTTAGTTTGATTGTGGAATTCATCCAGCTTATTCGGGCATGGCTGCCTTGCCATACTTCGATGAGATTGATCCTTCCACTATTGATGTACTCCTTATCACCCAGTATGTATTCTGTCTATCTTTTGCTATATTCAGTTGATTTTTTATGTGTCAGCATTTTCTTGTGCTTAAAGATTGGTAATTTAAGTTCATATAATTGATTGCCACAGTATTTCTTATAAGGATGTTTATTGGGGTTGTATAATTTAGTAAACCTAAATTAAAGGTTTGCAAAGAGGGTCTAATATATCTTGTTGTAATTCTGTAGAAAAGATTTAGTACTATTCATTTTCTTTTCTTTTATATAAGTTATGGGCTAAGGAGTAACAGTTTTATATTCTACATGTGAACGGCGATTTTCAGGTATTTAAGGTTTTCAGGTTTTTCGTGTAATGATGATGCATTATTAGGTACACAATTGTATGAGAATATGTAAAAAGTAAGATGTACAAGTATCTCAGAATTAGGGAAATTCTGAGTGTTGTGTGCTTACTCTGTTGTTTGTTGCTTCAGCAAGAAGCTAGGTATACAAGGTTATAAGAGTTAATAGTGGATTGGACGGGTCAAAAGACTAGGGTGAGATGTAGTGTGTGAATAAATAGTTGTTTATAATTGTTTGTATCTTCTTTTAGGTGATTTGAAATTGGTGGGAGTTCTTTCTGAAATATCAATGAAGTCTGAATTAGTTAGGGGCTTAGGGCATTTTAAAATAGCACTTAGGTTTTCCCAAAAAAAAAAAAAATGATAATAATACTGTAATCTTTCTTCTTCATCTTCTTTTCTTTTGTTGAGTTCAATTGGTGGTTTCCGTTTCTGCTATCTTCCATTACTTTCTGAAATGAGATTAGTTTGCCTTTTGTCTGTCTCTCTTCCCCATCCTCCTCTCTAGCTTTTTCACTTTATTTATTGTAGTGATGTTTTTGTCTTGCAGCTTTCACTTGGATCATGCTGCATCTCTACCTTATTTCTTGGAGAAGGTTTGTTTCTATTTGGACAAATTAAGTACTAATTATCTGTAGAGGTTTCTTCATAATTAAACTAATATATAGTCACTTTCTATACCAGACCACGTTTAAGGGTCGTGTGTTCATGACTCATGCAACCAAGGTTATTTATAAGTTGCTGTTAACTGATTATGTGAAAGTGAGCAAGGTTTCAATTGAAGACATGTTGTTTGATGAACAAGATATAAATCGTTCCATGGACAAAATTGAGGTTCGTGTTGTTTGCTTGTTGCACTTCTTTTGTTTCTCCCCCAAAATTGAGTTTTCTACAACTACACTACCTCTATAGAAGTTTTTTCCCCCGCTATATAAAGTGATATAAAGCTTAGTTCTTTTAAGCAACATTGTAATGAAACGTGTATCAGGTGAAAATGCTAGAACTTTAATTTTCTAATTTTGTTCTCTTTTTATCAGACTGACATCCTATTATTGTTAGCTATCTGATAGTATATCTTTGTGTGCTTGCATCTGCATGAATGTATCTATAGCTAAGCATGTGTAACAAGACATTGATGCCTTTTGTAATTGTAGGTTATTGATTTCCATCAAACAGTGGAGGTCAATGGCATTAAATTTTGGTGTTATACTGCTGGCCATGTCCTTGGTGCTGCCATGTTCATGGTTGATATTGCTGGTGTTCGAGTACTGTATACTGGAGATTATTCACGTGAAGAAGATCGACATCTTCGTGCTGCTGAGATGCCACAGTTTTCTCCTGATATATGTATAATTGAATCTACTTATGGGGTCCAACTCCATCAACCTCGACATATTCGAGAGAAGCGGTTCACTGATGTCATCCACTCAACCATTTCTCAAGGGGGTCGTGTTCTAATCCCAGCATTTGCCCTTGGGCGTGCCCAAGAACTTCTCTTGATCCTTGACGAGTTCTGGGCAAACCATCCTGAGCTCCATAACGTTCCTATATATTATGCTTCTCCCCTTGCAAAAAAGTGTATGACTGTCTATCAGACATATATCCTTTCAATGAATGAGAGGATTCGCAACCAGTTTGCAAACTCGAATCCATTCAAATTCAAACACATATCGCCCTTAAACAGCATAGAGGATTTCACTGATGTGGGGCCATCAGTTGTCATGGCAAGTCCTGGTGGACTGCAAAGTGGGCTGTCAAGGCAGTTATTTGATATGTGGTGCTCCGATAAGAAAAATGCTTGTGTTATACCTGGATATGTTGTTGAAGGAACCCTAGCGAAGACCATCATTAATGAACCAAAGGAGGTCACTCTAATGAATGGTCTAACTGCTCCATTGAACATGCAGGTCCATTATATTTCATTCTCTGCTCATGCGGATTATGCTCAGACAAGTACATTCTTGAGAGAGCTCATGCCTCCTAACATAATTCTTGTTCATGGAGAAGCCAATGAAATGGGGAGGCTCAAACAGAAGCTTATCACAGAGTTTGCAGATGGCAACACCAAAATCGTCACCCCTAAGAATTGTCAGTCTGTTGAGATGGTTTTCAACTCTGAAAAAATGGCAAAAGCAATTGGAAAACTGGCTGAAAAGACCCCAGAAGTGGGCGAAACCGTCAGTGGCATACTAGTAAAGAAGGGCTTCACTTATCAAATGATGGCACCTGAAGATCTCCATGTATTCTCACAGCTATTGACAGCAAATATTACGCAGAGGATTACCATTCCATTCTCCGGTGCCTTTGGTGTGATAAAGCATCGACTTGAGCAAATATATGAGAGTGTGGAATCTGGGACAGATGAGGAGTCTGGAGTTCCAACGCTGCAAGTGCATGAGCGAGTGACAGTGAAGCAGGAGTCTGATAGACACATTTCGCTTCAATGGAGTGCAGATCCTATAAGTGATATGGTGTCTGACTCGGTTGTAGCTCTAGTTTTGAACATCAGTCGGGAGATGCCAAAGGTTGTAGTTGAGTCAGAGGCTGTAAAATCAGAGGAAGAAAATGTGAAGAAAGCAGAGAAGGTTATCTATGCTCTCCTTGTCTCGATCTTTGGAGATGTGAAGCCTGGAGAGAATGGGAAACTGGTTATAAGTGTTGATGGGAATGTGGCACAGCTGGACAAACAGAGCGGAGACGTTGAGAGTGAAAATGCAGGTCTCAAGGAAAGAGTGAAGACTGTGTTTAGGCGAATTCAAAGTGCGGTGAGGCCAATTCCACTCTCTGGATCATAACTTGTTCCTATTATTTTGAGTATAGGTTTTAACATGTTGTGTCTGAATTGTGAGGATAAATTTTGTTGCTGTAAAACTCTAATTTCTAGTATGTACAGCTTACTAGAAGGAGATAATATATATAGCATCTGAGCTCTTTATGTAATTCTCATTTTGTTTATCTTGGAAGTTTCTTTCTAATGATCAATTTTTAACATTTGTGAGCTTTTTGGTTAGTCTCATGTGTATTGATACCTGTTTAAGTTATAATTTGGTAGGTGCTCTTCTGAAAGGATTTTCCATTTATAATGATTAATTTTTTTTTGGAAATTTCCTCTTAGGGCCAGGTTTAAGCCACGAGGCCTACAACTTTTAGTTCTGAGACTGCTGGTGCTCGAAAATTACTAAAAAATTATGAGTAATTATTTTTTTAAGATTAAGTCTAAATATGATAATTAAACTATCAATTAATAATAGATAATTCATATCTACTAGTTGCGATTCAGTTGGTAATGCAGACTGAGAAAGAGTTCTCTGGTTTGATCCTCACTAAATCTTCATTAAATGCACCTGCAGAGGGCGTAAACCTTAATTGTGATTGAGTCCCGAGCCGGTCCTTAGTAACAGTAAAAAAAACAGATAACTAATAATTTATTATAAATATGAAATTGAAATTTGTATATAATACTTTACGGGCAAAAAATTAAATGATTAATTAACACCAAGGATGCATGAGAAGTCCGTCACCCACTCTTATACTAGTACATATCACATTAAAATATTATTGCAAATGTTTAATTGGTATTTTAAATTTTTTTTTAATAAATTAATCAAAGATTAATTATTTTTCATTATTTTTTTTAAAGGAAAACATGAATGCATTAACCATTAGAATAAACTTGATACGGGCAATCTAGAATATGTCCCGCACTCTAAAAATGGCTTCTCCATAAGAGGCCTTCGCGACGGTCTGAGCTCCTCCTACATTAGCCGGACAACGAATCTAACTAACAAAAATATTAGGCGTATGTACCGATATAGTTTTACAATCCTTAATAAACACAACTAAATTCAGGAAAATCCTCTAAAAATGAGCTAATAGCATAATCAACTAACTGATAATCTGTAAATAGCCTTCCAGCAGAAAGCAAATTCGCTTCAGCCCATACAAGGGCTTCTCTCAAAGCTAGAGCTTCAGTTAAAGAGGCTCCAGTGCCCAATTCATGAAACAAACAATTTCTGCAGATACTATTTCTGCTTCAGTTATCATCAATAATTGTCAAATACACGCAAATTGCAGCATGAAAGGTATTGTAACAATAAAAATAAATACTAAAATATATCAGTTATATAAAGAGAATGAATTCACTAAAACAAATGCATGAATTCAATTGATTTTTCCGTCTCAGATTTTATGAAATTGAATGCTATTGTTTTTTTTATCGGTAAAATGAATGTATTTTATTAGTTTAAATCCAGGAAAAACTTAGCTTATTCAAGAAACTATACCCGAACCATAAGACTCTCCACTTACACCCATCCTATTTTGAATAAGCTAAGTGAAAAAACCTGGACAAGCTAGCGATATCCAAGAAATTAATACTATTGTTAATGATAAGCTATACAAACCCCAAACACATCCTAGATTACTTAAATTGACAAACAATGACTGTAATATCATCATATTTGCCTCCAGTATGCAAGTACCCAGCCATCTCAGCCTCTCTAGCAAAAGGAGAATGATATTCTTCATCAACAGAATTAAACAAAGCACGTTCTACAATTCTCCAAGCTAATTCCTCTGCAGATACTTCATTTTTCCCATCAGCTTTCTCCAAGATCTTCGTTATTTCAGATGGATAAATGTTATCAAGCAAACCATCAGTTCCTGCAACTACAATATCTCCAGCTTCCACAAGAATCTTTTCCTCATAAGCCAAACAAGGCAGATCATCACTGCAAGTCCCTAGTTGATATGGGTGATTAAACTCATGTTGCTGCACCTTAGACTTGTAAATATATTTGTTTTCTCTAAATAGCAGAAATCCACTATCTCCAAGATTGACATAATGCAAGCAATTATTGCTATCAATAGTAATGATACAGGCGGTTGACGAACCTTTAACATTAGTGTTTGAATAAGCCTCCTGTAGAACTTTTCTGGGATTTACGCTTCCTTTCTTTTCACCTTGAAGCGCAATAATGGAGTTTTCCATGAGTCGGCGAGCATATATGCCGGCATCGACGCCTTTTCTTGCCCAACCTCCAACGCCATCTGCAACACCAATGGTTAACTTTTCTTTGCAAATAAAATGAGCGTCTTCTCCTTGTGGTCTTTCTTTGTCGTCTTTTGGTAGGTAAAAGGCTCCTGCGTTCATCTTCAGTGTTTGGTCATCTTTCTTATGAAAATAGTCAATGTTATTTTCATCGCACTTAGTGACGATACTGAGCTCTACGTGCCCTTCTACTTTCCTTCTCTTAACTATCATTTCTCACTCGATATGCAAAGAAAGGGAAGAACAATAATGGAAAGTGCTAGGTTCGAAGAAAGAAAGGGAATAAAACAATAGGAAAGTACGTTAGGGTTTGATGATTATGGTAGAATGAAAAACTGAGTTCTGTTAAGATACATAATATGTGTTGCGTATAGAAAAAACTTGTACTTTATCGGAAAGGACAATAATGCAATTTAAGGTTTTTTATATGTAGAAAGGAAAGAAACAACAGTGGGAAAGGGAAAAAACAATATACTCAAGGGAGATTAATGATGATTAAGAAAAAAACAATGGAGATTAGGGTTTTGAAATGCAGATAGGAAAGAAAGAAGAACGTGAAGATGATGGGAAGAAAAGGAAAAACAGTATCTTTATCGGGGATTAATGATGAACAAGAAAATAAAACAATCGAAATTAAGGTTTTGATGAAGATGATGAAATGAAAATATGAGTTCGTTATGATGTATAGCATTGTATAGGAGCAAAGTAGCTTGTTACTTACGTTTCTGGAACTTGTTTGTTTGTACTTTATTTACAATTTGATTTTGTTTAATACATTGATGAAAAAAAAATATTTTTAACTAATAGAGATTATTTAAAAATTTAAAACTGAGAGAAAAATATTTAAAGTAATAATTATAAAAAAGTACAGAATAAAATATTATTTTTTATTAACAATAATAATCTGTTAACGATAATTAAACGAAAATTTTGATTTAAAAAATTATAGAGTTAGAAAATTATTAGAGTTTTAATTAAGTGAATAATGGGTATTTAAATTTTGAAATTTAAATTCGATAAAGTAATAAAAATATTATCAACCGTCCGAATGTGCACTATTGAGTTAAATCAAATCAATATTCAATAAATCCGATGCATTTTAATGAAATTTATATTTTGTAATTTGGCGAGAGTGATAATCTAATCTATTGCATAATTTAAGAATAATTATTTATTGCATAATCTAACAACAATTATTTATTAGAATTATTTATTTTAGAGAAACAAATGTATTACTTTGTACCAAACAATTATATAAAAAATATTTATTTCACAAATAACTATTGAAATATTACTTTAAAAAGAATTTTGTGATTATTTTTTGGTAAATATATATTACGAACGTTTTATAATGATGACGCTTAAAAAATTTTTGTTTGGGAGAAATATTTTTAACAGAAAAGAAAATAATATTTAAATATATGGCTTTTAATTATTCTAATATGAGGAAGTCAGAATCTCACAAAAGGACATTTATGGCAGAAGAAGAGCAAGGAGGGGGAGGAGAAGAAGAAGACGATGCCCTTACCACCATCGCCGAGGCCAGTGTTCTTCTTAGCTCCTTTATCTCAATTCGAAGTAAGATCAATTTGACACAATAGTCTATAGAAGCAGTGTTATTATAAAGAGAAATGGGGAGGGGGTCCTGTATTTTCTCTAAGACTAACAAGCGTCGCTTGAAGAAGAAATCGGGTCCACCATCTCCACCAGTAACAGTACCAGCACCTCCTCCTCTACCGTTGAGGGCATCATCGCCAACGCAGCAGTTGATTGATGGCAGTGGTAATACTAATAATAATAGTTTGATTGCGGCGTCGACGGGCGGGAAGCCCAAAAAGAAGGCTGGAGGGGCGAGGCTGTGGATGAGGTTTGATAAGTTTGGGAATTCGGAGCTGATGGAATGTGATAAAAGCACAATTATTAAGCGTGTGGCGATTCCGGCTAGGGATTTGAGGATTCTTGGCCCTGTCTTCTCTCATTCCTCTAATATTCTTGGTAAAGATCATCTTTTTGGTTTTCAATTTTGATTTCGTGAATTTCAATTTTAGTTTTTGAATGTTGTTCTGTGGAAAAATTTTGATGTCTTGGCTACTATCAATTTTGCTTGTGTTTGTGTCTGACAAACTCTATTTATGAAGCAGCTGGTAGCCAAAAAACTATTGATTGAAACGGTTAAACATTACTTTATCTTTCTTTTCATATGTTCAAATCGTCAGTGAGCCATGATCTTTTCCTTACTTTTGCTCATTGATCACAAGTTGGTGAAACTATGATGTCTATTTAGTCATAAGTATCTTGAATCAATTTTCAATTTTTTTTTAAATTTTTTTGCCACAGATTGGATATTATTTTTTACCTTTCGCATTGTCTATTTGAAGTCAATAGTTATGGTCGAAACATTGAGTCAGATTTTATTTTTACTCTTCCAAGCCAGGGAGAAAGCCATGGTTGTCAATCTAGAGTTCATACGGGCTATAGTTACAGCTGAAGAAGTCTTGATATTGGATCCTTTACGCCAGGAGGTTCTTCCATTTGTGGATCAGCTTAGGCAGCAAATTCCTCTTAAAAGGCCAGTCAATAACCAGGGAGCAGGACAGGCAGATACCCAAGATAATGAAATGCACATTTCAGCAGGTGGGCAATGGCTGCCTGTTCCAGAAGCTGTTGAAGGTCTTCAAAGTGAGCTTCCGTTTGAGTTTCAGGTTCTTGAGGTTGCATTGGAGGTTGTCTGCACATATTTGGACTCCAATGTGGCAGACCTAGAGAGAGATGCTTATCCTGTTTTGGATGAGTTAGCCAGGAATGTTAGCACCAAGAATCTTGAACATGTGCGAAGTTTAAAAAGCAATCTCACGCGTCTACTTGCACGCGTGCAGAAGGTATTGTGGATCACTTATGTTTCTTTCTTTCTCCTTGATCTTGTACTTGCATGAGTTCATCTGATTGCATAGTATATGAATATTTATTTTGCAATCTAATGATGAAACTGAAACTTTATATACAAATGAATGAGGAAATTTTGGATGACTTATGCCAACCAATTCATCTATAGACTGAAAAGTTTCCTTCTCGTGCATCTTTTTTTCTGGAACTCAGAGCCAATAACTTAGGGTCCTTGGGAGAGTAATTTTGGTTATTATATCTTGGATGTAATGTTTCCCAGTGTGGATTTAGATTTGGAAGTCAATGCAAAAACTATTTGCTTCTGTTTGAGCAATCACTTAATCCTACAATCTTGCTTTCCCTCTTTTTCTTTTTTTTCTTTAATGCTTGGAAAACTTGTGTGGGAGTCTTGGTTAAGTATGCTGCTCACCTTTGGTTATGTATGTGAAAGTATTCTTGTAAGTCCTTAATGCTTTTGAGCATTTTTTTTGAACCTTTTTGTGTTAATTGTAAAATTATGATATACAATATGATGCTCTTCGATGAATACAGTTTAACTGTGAAACGATTTTTATGCATGAAACAAGTATTACCTAATGGATGCTTCACCATTATTTTTCCTTGATTCATTTTTAATGCTTAGAATTGCTTGTCTATGTATCATTAGGTGAGGGATGAAATTGAACATCTACTAGATGATAATGAAGATATGGCAGATTTATATTTGACAAGGAAGTGGATCCAGAATCAGCAATCTGAGGCTTTATTGGGACCTGCCGCGTCAAATGGCATTCTCCCTGCTGCCCCACACCTCCATCGACTTAATTCTTGTCACAGTGCGAGTATGATGACTGGCGGCAGTTTGGATCAAGATGATGTGGAAGAATTGGAGATGCTGTTTGAAGCTTATTTTATGCAGTTGGATGGAACACGTAACAAGATTTTGTCTGTAAGTACTCTGTGTTACTGATGACACTTTGGGAAAATGTTAAATGTATGTTAGAAACTTGTTCCACAAATCTTCTGTTAGGATCAGATTGTCTATTCATCTACATCTATATCGAAGGGTAACTTCTTCTCGTGCAACTGTTATAGATATTACTATCTAAATTACATAATAGGTCATCACATTTTCACAGCTAGTATAATTTAAGAAGTTCAGTGTGCTTTATGCAAGTTACAAATAACTTGGTTGAATTTGAACATCATGAATGTTTATTAGTATAACCTCTTCTGGTTTCAATCCAAAAATCAGAACAGGAAATACTTGAAATTGGGAAGAAATAGCTTGCTGACAGGATTAATCAACCATCTATGATTCCTTCAGAGTCATTGTATGATGATACTAGTGGCTCGAGCATAACATTGTATGATACTAATGAATTAAGTGCCATTCTTAGACTACTTAACAAAAGTACTAGAATGCTTACATATAGCTCTTCATATCTATATCATAATTTTCAGAGACTATTTCATGTGGTTTGTGAAATCTTACAATTTTACTATTTTATTTCATGTGATCCAATTAATGTTATGGACATCTCACCAATTCTAGGTTAATAAAGCAAGTTTGATAACTTTGTTTACCGGTTATTAGAAAATTGGAATTCTCAAGATCAACCAGCTATGGTAATTATTTAATTCATTTAATTAATGGGAATGTTCCACTTTATCTGAATACACAGGTTCGTGAGTATATTGATGATACGGAAGACTATGTCAACATCCAACTTGACAACCAGCGAAATGAACTCATTCAACTGCAGCTGACATTAACTATTGCATCATTTGCAATAGCATTGGATACCTTGATAGCAGGATTCTTTGGCATGAATATTCCTTGTCGATGGTACCATATGGATGGAATATTTGACTACTTTGTTGGAGTTAGTTCAGCGGGATGTTTCTTACTTTTCCTGCTCATTCTTGGATATGCTAGATGGAAGAAGCTACTCGGTTCGTAAATTTAGCTCATTTTCAATAATACCATGTTCCAATTATTTGGATTCACACAACCAATTACCTTGATACTCCTGGTAAATGAGAAAGTCTTTTGAAATATATACTTGGTAGATGGTGCAACTGATCTGCATCAAATTTGCTTTTTTGAGTTCTGTACATGATGAAATACATTCAATGTATTATTTTGTGGCAAATAATATTCTCTATTTTTTAAACTTCTAAGATGATGATGACTTCATTTATGCCTTTGATTAATGTTGTAATTAGTAATTATTTATACTGTTCTGCTCATTTTTCGTTGTTATTTTGATTACCTAATGGAATTGAGGTAGATAAATAAGAATTTAGAGACTTTTTCCCTTTTTTTTTTTTTTTTTTTTTTTTTTTTGTGAATGCTTTTAGCGGCGCATCTTCTGATTTTCTATTCACTTTTTCCCGATTTCGTTGGTAACGGTCAGGGGAAATGTGTTCTTAATAACTGTTGTTGCGTGGACGAAAATTAAGTCCAATAGTATTTCTATTTATTTGCATAAAAAAATTCTTATTTTTATGTTTATTTATTTGATATTTGAAAAAAAAAGCATTTATATTTTTTACTTCAGGTACATTTCTGTATCAAATGCAACAAAAAAAGGGAATTTTTTCAGTGAATGGTTAAAATATATTCCTTGCAAAAAAAAATTTAGGCTATAAACAGATTATAAATTAAGTATATATATATATATATATATATTTTTTTTTTTTTTTCTACAAACCTATACTTAAATTTTGGAATTTACGATCTTATATACACTTTCATCATTAAGCAAAATAATTTTTGGTTTGTAAGTTAAAATAATTTATGATGTTAAAAGTAAAATAGTGTTTGGTTTATGATTCACATTCACAATGTATAATTATTGTAATAGCTTCCTCTCATATCCTTATCCAAAAACAAAATCAATAATATTTCTTCTAACTAAAGATTTATTACCCCCCCCCCCCCCCCGGTAATTTTTAATAAAATGAAATAAAAGTCTCCACTTTCCTTTTTTTAGAAAAATAAAAAAAGAGAGAAATCCCTTCCCTCTTCCTCATTTGTAGCCCATCCACGTGGTTCTTCTTCTGTATTCTCCTGCAGATCGATCCTTTCCATTGTCAACTTCTGTTTCTCATTCTTTTTTTTTTTCTTTTCTTTACATATTTTCTTTGTTTTATATTGCAGAATATACATAACAATAATAATATTCTTTCTTTGTCTCACCTCGTTGTTGCAAGTTACTTCTTTCTTCTTTTCTTTCTTTGTTCCGCATTATTGTCTAATATTAATGTAATACCAGGTGAGGGATGTAATTGAACATATGTTGGATGATGATGAAGATATGGCAAATTTATACTTGACAAGGAAGTTGATCCAAGTTCAGGAATTGGAGGCTATGTTTGGAGGTGCATGACATTCAAATAGAACCACAACAATTAATGCACAGGCACCCCATCTCCATAGACTTGGTTCTAAAATGAGTGCAAGTTTTGGGGATGATATATAGAGGATTTGGAGATGATGTTTGAGGCATATTTTGTGCAGTTGGAAGGAATGCGAAACAAATTATTGTAAGTATTTCTTGCGTTGTTTACCACACTACATCGTGGATACACTGTCCTAGTAAGACATATTTGAGTTTAGCAAATGATCTCAGCAAAATCAGGATTTGATTCATAGAAAAACACTTGCAAACCACAGAATGAGATTAATCTCATTACACAAAAAGTATAAAAATATCATTTGAGTTCAGCAGACGATTTCCGCAAAAACAAAGTTCGATCTGTAGAAAAACACTTACTAATCCTAAAATGAGATTAGTGTCATTATTCGAAGAGTGTAAGGATATCATTTGAGGTCAATGGATGATCCTTGCAAAATCAGATTTTGATCTATAGAAAAACACTTACAATTCCAGATTAGTTTCATTACCCAAAGAGTATGAGGATATCATTTAAGTTCAATAGAAGATCCCTATAAAATTAGAGTATGCATAGAAAAACACTTACAAACCTAAAAACAAGATTAGTCTCATTAACCAAAAAGTGTAAGGATATCATTTGAGTTCAACGAATTATCTATGTAAAATCAGGATTCAATCCGTAGAAAAACACTTATAAACTTCAAAATGAAATTAGTCTCGTTGCCTAAAGAGCATAAGGATATCAAGGTTAATTAACTAGAAGCTGGTAATGGAATGTTGGTGCAGGTTCGAGAGTATATAAATGTGGCAGAAGACAATGTAAATGTTCAATTGGATGACGAGCGAAATGAACTGATTCAATTACAATTGATGTTGAAATCTTCAGTAGTGAGTATTTCCTTGCAATTGGCTATTTGTGGGGCTTTGAGTATGAATTTTTCTTGTGTATGGTACGAAATGCATGGCATATTTGGCCATACTGTTTCAGGTATAGTAATTGTTGGTTTTTCGTTTTTTATGTTTATTTTGAGATATGCCAAATGGAAGAACTTGGTTTGATTCATGAGTGTTATAATTAGCTTTTTTTTCTTTTCTTTTTCTTTTTTTTTTAAAAACAAAAACCCAATGAATTTGCATTATTTTTTGAAAGATCCCGGTTTTCATGCTTCGATGGGTTTCCGAAATCTTTTCTTTTTATGACCTATATTGTGCTATAGGGATGACAATCCATAAAAAAAACACCGATGTTTACATCTTTTTAAAACAAAGTGATAACCAAAAGAAATTACCGAATAGCAACATATAAATGAGTTGAAAGATGAAGGTGGATACTTGAATTTTATTGCAAAAGGTAATTTTCCTTTTAAGTATTTATCAATTGTAATTCTAACTAGGGTACATAACATCAGAATTTTTAAATGGAAAACCCAAAAAACAACTGAAATGAAACTTAATTAGTTACAACTAGCAGAACGACATCGTTTATTCGACCAATATATCCGGTTGATCTCTAAGGTTTCAAAATTTCCCATACGAATTAGGGAATGCCCTAAAAATTATGCAAAAGAAAGAAAAGCTTTTGACTGTAAATAAAGTCCTTATTTGCATATACATACACAAAGAAAGTTCTGACTTGTATTCCTTTTAGCAAGCCATTACTGCTACATTACACTATCAATGTTTTTTCCCTTTTATGTAGGACAGAGTACATTTCGAAATTTTGGTTTAACATATTTTATTTTGATTTTAATAGAGAAAAATCGAAAATTTTTTCAATTCAGTTTGTTTTTTTTTTAAAAAAAAAAACAGTATGTCAGAAATAGTTAAAACTATTTATTTCTATTTAATTCGATTATACATTATTTGATTTTGGTTCGGTTTGTCTCTAAAAAGTTTTCAATCTATTTAATTTAGATTAATTTAGTTCAATTTAAGTAAAAAAATTAAGTGTTCATCCTTATTTTTTTATGAGACTTGTTTGTTATCAAGTCTTTACCATAAAATCAGACATGTCATAGAGAATGGAATATAAACAAAATCATTAATTACATTTTTTTTTTTTTAAGTATTGGGAAGGGGATTCGAACTTGGATCAATTGTCGGGTCATATATGCACTTACCACTAGGCTATGCATCGGTGTGAAATCACTAATTACATTTGGATGTTTAGTATAACAATTTTTTATGAAAAAAAATCTTATATTCTTAAAATGGGGAATTTTGTTTGATTTTTTTTCTTTTTGTTTAAATATTACTATAAAAATGCAAGTGAATTACTCGGACTTGATTTGATAAATATTTAAACTCATACTTGATTTTAATTGAGTCTGAGTTTAAATTCAAACCAAGTTTAAATAAGTTGAATCGAAATTAAGTAATTTCCAACTTGATAAATTTGTGAATCTAATTCACAATTAAATTCTATATAATTTTAAATATATTTTATATCATCTATATTATTTAAATTATAAATTAATAATTCAAATCTAAACTCTAGCTCACTAAACAATCCAATAATAAGAGTTTTGTTCAGCAAAATTAGCTGTTTTAGTAGATGTTAGCTATTTGAATAGTTTTTTATAAAACGTTATAAACTAAATATTGCATGAGTTAACTTTTTATAAAACATTACTTTAACATCTAAAAACTAGCTCAAGCAGTATATTACTGAATACTATAAAAAATAATATTTTATATTTTAACTGATCAAAATACTAAAAATTATTTAAAAAATTATCGTGGAACGCATCGTAAATCAAGTTAAGCTCAAATTTGAAAATTAAAACTTTGAGTATAGGTATGAGTTCCCAACACCCTAACAAAGCCAAACTTGAGCTAAACACTATAGTACACCCACTCCACTTCACTCTATTTATTACACTCTATTCCACCCCTAGCCTAAGTTTAAAACATAAAAAAGAAAAAGAAAAAGGGATTAAGAAGCCAATGGATGGGAAAGAAGCCCACAACAAAATGGATTAACCAATCAGAAACTAGAAAGCCAATTTGCAGCCTTAGGCTTTATAGAGATGATGGACCAATGAGGAGACCCCACAAGCATTTCAATAGGGGCAAAATGTGTCAAATGGAATTCTCTTTTTAAGGTCATATTGGATTTTTTTTATGCATATGGAATTTTGTTGTCTCTTTCTTCACTTTTATGTGTGGGAGTTGGTTGGCTTATTCTTCTTTTTCTTGTTTCTTCCACTTTTTTTTTTTTTTTTTTTTTTTTTAAGTTTATACTTTCTCTCTCTTTCTTGAATATAATGATTTTTCAACGACTTGCTAACACTTTACGTGTAATTAACTCACCTTTTTTTCAACTTGGGATTAAGAAAATTCAATCATTTTGCTTCTATCTTTTCTCAAAAAAAAAAAAAAAAAAAAAAAAACAAATTAAGAAAAAGAAGTGTCATCTCATAGTAACTATCTACCTTTAAAAGCAATGTCTAAATAGTATTTTAAGATTTTTATTAAGAAAAATTAAATCTTGCAAAAGAAAGAATGCTCATTCATATATATATACAGAATTTCAATTTTTGTGTTTTTAGTAATTTTACTATTATTTTTTTAATTTTGGTAATTTCATACAATAATTTCTCAAACTTCTATAGCTTTTACAATTTCAGATGAATTCTTGCAGTGACAAGTCTAAAAGGACATTTGTTTTAGCTTTTGACTCAGCCGATAGCTAATTGAGGTCCAATAGTTAGATTGAAAGTGTTTGAATATGATTTTAATCAGCAGCTGATAGCTGATAAAACTCTCAATTTGTTGCTAATCAGCTGGACCTATGGAGCTATGGAGCTTTTTGCAAGCTGCTTTTAGGATAGATTAAAATATCCTATCGCTAATAATGCAACATATCTTATCTTTTTTATTTTCTTCTAACGTTTTTTTTTTTAAATCCTCCGACTTCCTTTTTTTTTTTTTTATTCTCTTCCAACGTTATTATATTAAGATACATAGTTATTATAAAATGCTAAGACTTTATTAATCAAGGTACTTAGTTTAATTAATTTTTTATTTTTCTTATTTTTTAATTCATTAGAAATAGATTAGAAATCTTTTATAAGTAAATTTTAATTTATTTAAAAATATATCCTTATTGGTCATTTTACATATTAACAATAACAACTGATTGTTTTACCCATTATTCATCCTCTATCAGCTGTCTCAAACCGTCCTAAATTCTTTTATTTTATTACACGTCATATGGACAAAATTAATATAATAAAA
Source organism: Jatropha curcas (assembly GCF_041381405.1). Classification (NCBI taxonomy): domain Eukaryota; kingdom Viridiplantae; phylum Streptophyta; class Magnoliopsida; order Malpighiales; family Euphorbiaceae; genus Jatropha; species Jatropha curcas. The sequence goes on from NC_143156.1 coordinate 2,492,659, forward strand.
CATTCTCATATCAAACAATAATTATTTTATTAGCAACATAAATTACCAAAAAAAAAAGTAAGAAATTTAGGATTTTCATGTCAATAAATTTATATTTAATTTCATTTTAAATTGAAATGTTGGTCGAATTTCAATAAATTAAAAATTATTAAATAAAATTATCAAAATTAAAATCTATTATTAGCAATAACAATATCAAACTGACTTTCATAAAAATAATTAACGTAACTTTTTCATAATTAAAGAAATATATTTTTTCCGCGATAAATTAAAGAGATAATTATTTCACATTTATAGATCATTTAATGAAAAATAAAAATCTAAAAATATATTTAATTAACAACCATTTATCTCTTATGGTTGTTGAAGTGCTTAATTAAATTAAATCATTAATTAACAAAAAAAAAAAAAAAAAAGAAAAGAAATACAGCTAGTTCCTACAATGCAATTCACTTGAAATCAAGATATTTTAGTGACTCTAATCGAATCACTAATTGGAGACGTGAGAACCATCCAATCAATCCTCAATCTCAATGACAACTAAGCTAGCTAAAACCTTATTGGTTCCTTTTGGAGCAAATACAAAAGTAAAAGTCTACGCATGGACCACTTGCCATCATAAATTATTTTTATTTTTAAATCATTTTAGTAATATGTTTTTGAAATAATTTTCCATGTATTTTGTTCTCAATTTTATCTTTCAAATTTGATCAAATGCAAATAATTTTTTTAGAGGAAATACAAATAATTTATTATCAAAATTCATACTGAAGAGTGAAGATTTACGCCCGATAAATTTAATAACGATAATTGATACTAATAATGATGTAAGTGTTTTTCGATTGAGGAAAAAGAACAGAATAATAGTAAAAAGTAATAATTTGTTAAATAAGTATTTATTAATTAGACATATGAGAATTGAGAAATTGATATATAAATTAACACATCCGATGCTCACATTTATTTTTTCATTTATCTCGAATTATAGTACTATTTTTATTTTGAAATAAAAAAATATTTATGATTTTTTTATTATACCTCTATTTAACTTGCATTTTTATCAATAAATATGTTACTATTATTAGCAATTTAAATCTTGAAATAATAACTAATTGAAACATGAACTTTTCATATTTTTAAACTAGAAAAAATATAAAAATATATTAAAAAGAAAATCAAAGTAAAAATTATAGTTTAACCATATTAATTATACTTTTTTTTAATCCGCATGAAAGTCAAATTAGACCTATTTTTATCTAACCAAAATAGCAATAAACTTAATTACTTATCTCATAAAAATAAGTAAAAAAAAAAAAATTAATATTCCCTCATTCCCAGTAAGATAATCAACTTTCTATTTTCACAGATTAAGAAAGTAGCATTTATTATGGTTAAAGGATAATTTTATTCATATAATTTTTCTATTATGCCCATCTCAAATAACACATAAGCGATTATTATATTGGAATAATAAGTAAGTATTAATGAGGGTTATGAAAATAAGATAAAATTTAAAAATGGTATAATAGATAATTTAAGGATTAAATGTAATGAAAAAAAAATAAAGTAGACTATATTTTGAGACAAACAAAAAAAAAACAAAAAGGATAGACTATGGGGAGAATAAAATAATTACTAAAACGTGCATTTAAAATACTTTGTTTTATGTGTTTAGTTTACATGTAATTAATGAATTTAGGTGACTAAAAGACAATTGCAAATAATTGTAAAGTAAAGTACAAACTAAATGACTATCTTAAGATTTTAGGTCAGAAGTACAAATTGAAATAAAATTCAAGCTCTCTCTTGAAATAAAAATAAATGAACATTTATTAATCATTATTATGGAAAATATTTTTAAATATTTTAATTTATAATTTGTGTACTTAAAAAATTTACATAAAACAGTGGGGCACACGTGCAATAATGGGCTTTATAGGGGTTGAAATTGTTAAAAAGCAAAATGGGAAGCTTCATAACACAAGAACAAAGTATATGGTGGATTTTTTACTTTTCTAATTAATTTTTTCAATCCAGTCCCTTTTTCAACCCCAAGTCTTCAACGAGAAGAGAGAGAAAACACAGACAGAGAGGGGCTTCGTTAAGAGGAAACAAAAACAGAAACCCTAAGAAAGAGAGAGAAAGAAGAAAGTATCTATTCGATTCTTCTCCTTTTCCAATTGCATTTCAAGATCTCAATTTTTCAATCCACAAAAGGTACAAACTTTTGTTTGTTAATCCTCCGTTTTTCTAAAACAAATAACTTTCTGTTTTTTGATTTCCAAATACGAATCTGTTTCCGTTTCTGCTACTAATTTGTTAAAATGAGCTCAGATTCTAATTGGGGTTGGCTCTTTTATCGTACATTGCTATATTTTGATAAAATTAATCACTAATTTCATTCTCTATTTATATCCATCTCTTGTTTTGTTATGGATAATACGCACTACGTGACTCGGTTTACATCTGATTTTGGATTGCTTGAATTTCTTAGACTTTTGTTTGGTTGCTGCAAAAATTTCTTAGATATAGCAGAACTTGCCATTTTGAATTCTGGGTTTCTTTTCTTTTGTTCTATTTTTGTTTTTTTTGTTTTTTGTTTACCCCTGGACCTGAATAAATATGAGCTTTTGCTCGCTTGAATTTGCTTTCTTCTCTTGGTTGGTTAGTAGCTTATGGTGCGTGAGAACCGGAAAGTATATGTGCTTTACCTTTTTTTTTTTTCTTTTGTACTGTTAGATTAGAATTACAAATTTCTGCTGGGTGTGATCAATTTGAAATATTTAGGATTGATCGGTCTTCAGCTTTTATTTCACTGTAAATCATCGCCGAATTTCTAAACTAGAATTGGAAAGGATTCTGAAAGCAATGTTCATAAAATTGCTGTCATGTGCATTTGTGACTTCATTTAGATGGAACTAAATAGTCTTGAGTTTTGTTGGTTGAGTAATGGAAAACCTGCCTTATGAGGCCATCACCAGAGAAAAAAAAATGTTATTCATAGTGCCTCTAGAAAAGTAAGCTGGGTATTTTGTTCATTTCTTGAACTTAGCGTATGATGTGAAATAGTAATATCTATTAGTTCAAAATTGGGGAAGCAGCAGATGTTTTGCTTTTGAGATCTGAAGCAAAAGGTAACAGCTGTAACAACAAGGTCATAACTAGACTATGTAAACCTTTGAAGGAATAATAATTTTTAATTTTATTCAGAAGGTTAGTGTTGGATTACTAAAATCCCATACACCATGGCCAACATATATATTGCATAGCAGTTACTGGTATCCTATTTTCATAACCAAATTTAGAGCTTATATGCTAAATACGTTCTGCATATGCTTTCTTTTTGTAGGAATCGATTTGGCATGTTATTGCTCACATTTCTACCCTGAACATACCGAGATAACTAGAAGAAATTTAGGTGATCAATGTCATGCTCTTCTGTGTTGATTTGTTGATGATATTATGGTGGAATGATTTTCAGAACTTAACTGTGTATATTGTAAATAGTTGCCTTTTTTCTCTCTCTTTTTTTTTTATTATTTTTTTTTTAATTTGATCATATGTATATATGTGTATATTATTTTTGATTGTATATCCTTTGTGAATTGCTCCCAGTGAGGCTCCTCTTTATTTTTGGTTTGAAAAATATATATGCCTCATTTTCTCAATCAACCTCTTTTCTGTTGTCAATCAATTTTTTTAATGATTTTCTTTGACAGGGACTGGTGCTTATTTGGCTATGGCAAATTCTAAGGGGTCGTCAAACGTTAGAAATTTGATGTATTCTGGAAAGCATGCTTTACTTCCTCCAAGGATTCCATTTCCTAGTGTTACTCCATCATATGCTGACTATGTACCTAATAGTGTAGTTGGATCAAAAGCTGTTCAAAGGCCTAGAGAGGGAAATGCTCATCACCAACGAACGTCCTCTGAGACATTTCTCATGGAGGAGCAACCTTCTTGGCTTGATGATCTCCTTAATGAGCCTGAGACACCTGTTCGTAGAGGTGGTCATAGGCGTTCCTCCAGTGACTCCTTTGCATATATAGATGTAGCTAATGCTTCTAACATAGAGTATGCAGCACAAGATGAGTATAGACAGAAAAATATTATGTCAATACCTTCTTGGGGATCTCAAGACTTTGATTATCACAAAGATGCTCGACAAACCTCTATTTATGCTGATGTGAACATGACAAAACAGAAAAATAGGGCTCGGGATTCATCTTTGAATTCTGCTACACGTCTCAGTGGGCTTCCTTCTGCAAGGGAGAATGCTGTTTCACAGATGGGATCATCATGTGTTCAACAGGAATCAGATGGGTTCCAATCTTCAGTGAATGAAAAACAAGATTCAGCTGATTCTTTTCCTCATGATTCAAAAACTTCATCTGAAAAAAAGGACGCTTCTCATGCCAAGTCTTCAGCATCGGAGACTGATACAAAACGTGCTAAACAGTAAGTACTTTATAAAATTAGTTTTTCTTATTTTTCTCTAATCGTGGTTAGCTTTGATATTGCTTTTATATACTTCATGGATTAAACCGCATGGTTTCTGCCTTTGGTTTCTTCTCCTATTTATTGTCCAAGGATGCTTGACGCAGAGCATTGTTGTAGACTTGTCAGCTTTAATCTGTGTGATGAGCAATGATTTCGAAATTGAAAGCATAGTGTTTGGGATCTCTCGGCCCCCCCCCCCCATAAGGCAAGGCATGAGTCTTCTGAAGTTGGAGTTTTTTTAATACAATGGATTAAACTATCATGATAGCAGTTAGCAGATAAAAGATAAAGTAATTGGAAGCAAGTCAGCAATTCAGTGTCAATCATCATAGTTGAGTAGAAAATTTTGAACTTTTGTGGAAGCAACTAGTCACATTTGTGAAGGTAAAAGAGATAAGGGGAGAGTGGGGGCTATTTGGAATCCTTTCTATTTCTGGTTTTTGGTTTCTGTTTTCTAACTCAAAAGTTGGTTTCTTGGAAATCAACCTGATAAAACACGGAAAAACTACTTTTAATGGTTTTCTTTGTTGTGATGACCCATTTTTCTGTTTTGAGACACCAAATCGTAAAAATAAAATGACTTTAATAATCAGTCTTTCTTTTATATTTGAGAACCAAAAAAAAAAAAAAAAAAGAACAAAACCAAAAACAAAAATAATAGCGAAGGGGCCTAGGAATGAGCTAATTGGAAAGATTTATGAGTTTGTGGTTGGGAGTTGCATATGATTTCTACTTGTTTGTGCTCATAACTGTTTACCTTTATGATCAGGATATATGATTTCTACTTTTTTAAGCTTATTATCATTTTGCCGTTTTATGACATCATTTGTCTGTAGTCTTACATTTGATGACATGATCGTATGAATTAAGAAGAGTAAGAAGGGATCTGCTTGAGAGTTGGGGGTTAGATTGAACTCATGTCCTCTTTACCGCCCCTATTTTCTTTTCCAATATGATGATAATGTTTGAGCTATGTGGAAGAGAACCATGGATAGAATGTCAATATATTGATTTTGTTATGGCATGCAGAATTTAATTGCTCTAGTGCTGAAAGAATAAATTTCAAAGGAATGAAACATGAAAACAAGTAGTTATTCGGCATAAACTATTGGTTCGCTTCTTATCTCAGATAACCTGCTGGTCCTTAAAGTGCGACCAACCAGCATGAAAGAGCGCGAGTACCAACTCCAATCCTAGCTAATAATTTCCATTATTCTTCCTCTAATGTCGGTATATATGTCGAACTCAGGTTTTTTGGCTTGTGCTATGGCCTGGTTTATGTTCTGTTCAATCTCTTTTGAGAATCAGGGCTATATTTGATTTTGTGGTTTTATAAGTTTATGCATGTTTGGTTTTTACTTTAAAAAATTTATTGTGTAAGAAAGCATAGTACACAAATATGTGAAGTTGAAAAGTTTTGCTTCCTCTGGAATGAGTTGATAAGTTACATAATATATATAGGATAGTAAAACTCGAATATTATCTAATGTAGGCAATTTGCTCAACGTTCTCGTGTCCGGAAACTTCAGTACATAGCTGAGCTGGAAAGGAATGTACAAGCCTTACAGGTAAAGTATCAGTAACCTGCAGAAGTTTAACTATATAATTTTATAGTTAATTGAAAGAGTATATAATAGGCATTGTTTAAAGAGTAATTTTATATCTCCTACTTTGCAGGCAGAAGGATCTGAAGTTTCAGCTGAGGTTGAATTTCTCAACCAGCAGAATCTTATTTTGAGCATGGAGAATAAAGCCCTTAAGCAACGTTTAGAAAGCATAGCTCAGGAGCAGCTTATCAAATACTGTAAGTTTTGGCTCTCAATTTCTTCAGGTTGAGGTGTTAAAAATATTGTTTTATTTTTACCTTCATGGCTGGCTTGGTTTCTCAATTGTGTTTCCCTCAAATAGTAATGTCATTATGACAAGATCTTTGGTTAGAATTATGGTGTCATGTTTTGGTAATGTCATTTACAAATTTTGCCAAAAGACCTTCATTGCCTGATGCTGATAGCCAAAAATACCCTTGATATTTTGTTATGTCTTTATCACTATCATTATCCACCCCGATATCAAAACAAAAAAAAAAAAAAAAAATCATTATCCACCCGCCAACCAGACAAGACATGCAACATAACTGTGATACAATCACAAGGCAAGTGGGAAGATTTTGAAACAAGAGGATAAGATTTGTCCCTATGTGCGCAGAGCTACATGCCTAGTTATTTATTTCAGCTGAAGGGGGGTAATTCATGCAGAATATGCTACCAAAAAACCTATTGAGTCCTTCAATTTTTATTTGACCCATTGAATTCTTGAATTTTGTTTCTATATCTATTAAACACAATCTGTCTATATAAATAGATGCAAATGTATGCAAATTTTGACATATCACTCCATAAAATCCCACTGCATCATAATCTATATCTAATTTTTTCAAAATAACATAATAAATTATATTCAGTATACATATTTCTCTCCATTTTCACCACTTTCATCTCTCAACATACAATTCAACCCTCCTTTTTCTCTCTCTTCATTTTTATCCATATATAATCAAAGTATCAAAGTATCCAAGCTCTTTGGCAAATTGAGTTCAATGAATACAAAAATGAACATTCAAGGGTTCAATAGATCAAAATAAAATTTGGAGAGCTTAATGTGCTTTTATGCGGAGTATTCCTTTGAAGAGAGAACGTTGAGGAATGCATTTTCGAGCATATAAGAACTTTATGCATAGAAGCAGTTTGGGAATTACTAGGTAAATGATTTGGTAGACCTTCAAGGCAGTGCGATCTTGCTTAAAATTTTACCAACTGATCACTGGCGTGTAATAGAAGATTTGCCCTGTGCGAGAGAAATATTGAAACTTCCATTTTGTTGATGTTCTTTGTAGAATTTCTTTTTAGAGAATGTTGCAAATTGTGGAAGGCTTTTGCCTTTTTCTTCTTTTTGCTAATGATTCTGCCTTAGTATTAGCCAGATGATATTGCCAGTTTTTTGCTTTATCTTAAGTAGTAAGGGATAGAATGGTTGTTGAAGATGGGGTCTTGGCTTAAATGTCATATACTAATTGTCAAAGGAAATTTCTTCTGGAAAAACAGTTTCCAGCTTCTATGCAGCTGAGTTGAGCCTTGCAATATTTAGCTTGAAAGACTTTTTATGCAAGAGTGAACCATGTCTGGTAGAGTGCGGTTTAGTTTTCCTTGTTTGACTTATTGAGAGGAAGTTTCATTGCCTCTTCAGATTGAAAAGCAAAAGTCTTTTTCTTTTTGTCTCTGAATGCTTTTTAAATTTTCACATATATGCTGTACTTGAGTTTATGCATGTACATGCATATGTTCACATTAAGTTCTGCAGTCTATTAGGAGACTGAGGAGAAGAAATGGTGTGATGGGATGGGATGCGGACAGAGAGACATATTGCAACACTTGTTATCCTTATGTTGGCTGACATTACTGAAAGAAACTAATATTATGATTTTTCTTTGTTGCAGCCTGGAACTAATCTAGTAAACTACTGAAGTACTGAATAAATCATTAAATTATCCAGAAAACTAATCTTGTGTCCACTTGTGCTGGTCACCTTGTTGAGTGCTAGACTTATTTTCTGCTTTCTGAAAGCTTTCTCTTCGGATGAATTGCTTTTTTCCTGAAAATTTTAGGTACAGAGATGATGTAGGAAGACATCAAAATGAAAATGGCTAATACAGTCAGGAGAAAATCATTTAGCTACCTTGTTGGATCTGTTCGCAAAACTGAGAAAGTGTATCTCTGGTCTGGCCTGAGAAAAGGTCAGGCTGAGGCAAGGGTTTTTGTCTCCTGGCCCGAACCAACCTAGGCCTGCAACTATTAGGTCAGCTGGGCTTGTGATTTGAATATGTTAGGGCCTGACCTACCTGGCCTACTGGAAGAATGAAAAACTAATATGTTACGTATGTTGTTTGTAGTGCTCGGTTAGGTCAGGCTTGTGCCCGACCCAAAAAAAGAACATGTTTCCACATTGTGTATGTATGTGTTTATCTTTTTGATTTTTGAATTATATAACGGATGCTCAACCTTTTGAGGGTGCTTTCAGTGGAGCATGAAGTCTTGGAGAGGGAGATTGGGAGACTACGAGCCTTGTATCAGCAGCAACAGCAACAGCCACAGCAACAGCAGCAGCAACCATCTTCCAGCCATCGCCGAACTAACAGCAGGGACCTTGAATCCCAGTTTGCAAACCTCTCCTTGAAACAAAAGGATGCCAATTCTGGTCGTGATCCTGTGACAGGTCCACTCCGCACTTAGATAAATAAATTAACCAGAGATTTGTTGTGCCACCATTTTGCTTAGTTGGGCTACCACATTAACCATCATTATTTTCTCCTCGAGCGGGGTAAAGCCGAGTTCCTCCAGTCTCCATCCCGTCTCTCTGCCTGATTTGCACAATTTATTTTTACTTCGTTTCTTGCCCCCTTTTCGTTTGATAAAATTAATATCTTCACGTGCACCTGGTTGTCATTGCGGGAAAATTATGTTTTCAGGCGAGATGACTTACCGGAGGTGGTAACTTAAAAGAGGTTCCATATTTGGTCTCTTCTGTATGTTCAGATGATTATAATTCAGGAAATTTATGTGCTCCACTTGTAATCCATTTAGAGTATCTAATTCGTGGAGTCGAGATGTAGCGAAGGATGTTTAGAGCATGTTGGATCTGCGTCATTTGTAATGGTGTTATTCCAAAGAAACGCTTTCTTGTAAAATCTGTTAAATGAAATTCACGTCTTCTTGCTTATTTTCACCGTTATGAGAAGGCCTGAGTCCCTATGATTTTTTATTGAATCTGAGGGTGTTCTTGATCATGCAATAGGAAAAAAAAAAAAAGAAATTTTAAAAAAATTCATATTTCCATTGGTTTAGTTTATGAGTGGATTTTAAGATGTGGTAATTCTATGGTAAATCAGATCACGGTTAGGTCTAATAGATTGTTTTGATAATATGTTGAAACTTAAAACTGATGGCATTAAAAAGATGGGCCTTAAGTTATGTCATACATGATGTTGCAATGAAAGAAAAAAAATTAAAAAAGAAAAAATTAGTAAAAATAATTATGAGAGATTTATAATATCATGTCCTGAAAGAAAACATAATTGATGTTATGAATTAATGTTTAGGATTAGATTTTAAATATCTATGTCCTGAAAGAAAACATAACTCAAGAATATGGATTGATTGTGAGGCAACTACGGAAGGTTTCGTGGGAAATAATGTCCGAAATGGATAAGGAAAAAACGCTAATTGTACGGAAGGCTAAAACTATTTTTGCTCGCGCCATCTTAGACTCGTAAGAAAAAATGCTTATTACAGCGGGAATTTTCTCTTTTTAAAAGAATCAAACACTCGTATGACTTGAGTCATTTTTACTCGGAATAACCCTGTTTTGTGAGTTTGTGTATATATTTTTAATCATTAATTAACGGGTTATAATTAGTTAGTTTTTCTTGCATACTATACCGGATTTATAGTTTGAATAGGTACAATATCGTAAACATAATCAAAGAATAAGAGTGCCGACATGCTTTTGATCATAGGGCATAAACTCAGTTTAGCATATTTAATTTGGCCTTGTCGGTTATGTCACTATAAAAAAAACGGCATTTTGCGACCGACAAAATGCCAAAAAATCGGTCGCTAAATTCAATTAGCGACCGATGTGCGATCGATATTTTTCGGTCGCAAATATGCTCGTCGCAAAATGTTTTGCGACCGATTTTTTCGTCGGTCGCAAATTGGTCACAGAAAATTCTGTCACAATTCGGTCGCAAATTGTAAATTTAAAATTTTTATTTTTGGTCGCTAATCGGTCGCAAATCGGTCGCAAAATTAAAAAAATTAAAAAAAAAAAAAATAGAATGTACAGCTGCAAATTTAGGAAAGACTGCAAAAAGGCAAAAGTCAGCATACATGCTTTAGCAAATAGAATGTACCAGGCTAGTAGTGATTGGCAAAAATACTCCACAGTAAGTATCTCAACAAATAAAAGAGTTAAGAAAAATAACTAAAATCTAAGTTACCAAACAACTATAAGTGGTTAACTTCTTCAGAGAAATAAAGAAAATGAAATTTCCTTTTCAACCCTCAAATACGGTCCATAGGAAGCTACACTTAAAAAACTTCAATGTGATAAAGAACGTTACAAAACTTCAGTATAAAACTTCAAATGGCCCATTTATACGAAACTATACATATAAACACCAGTATAACTCCTGGTATTAACCACAAATAAAGGTATAATTCTTTGTCTTCAGAATTCAGACACTATACATTTGTTCAAAAAAATCACTAAACAATTTTATCAACATTGAATAAAATCTATCAAATTAAAAATAAGGCATACAAGCAATTATGATGTTATTTTGCAAGATAAAAAAAAGCACAAACAAAAGAATAAAAAATTGATCATTTCATTATTTCTTTTATCAGCTACCACGCTCAATAGCATCCTCAATAGCAGCATCTAACATCTCAGTGAAGGAAGGGTGAGCAAATGCAGTAACTAAAGGTATACCTTCAGGATACCTGGACTAAATTGGAGTGCAGGTTCACAATTTTGATCAGACAGAAGCATTCTCAAGTAGTCAATAAATGCTTAAAACCAATTCTATGATCCTAGGAGCAGGAAAAATTAATCCAAATTTCAAAAAAAAAAAAAAAAATCAACATGAACTCAATAAAATACCTGCAAGAACTGGACAGGCTGGGAAATTCCAAGTTTGTTCAGAGTGTCATAGCTTATAAAAGAATTCTGCAGCAAAGTGGAAACGGTAAATAATAAAGATAGCAGTAATCTTTTTTTGTCTTACAGGGTAGAAAAGTGCAAAAGGAAGAGAACTACAGTGTCACTCAGCATTATGGAATATTGTAGAAATTTGCATTAAGATAGCAAAGCTACATGATTGAGCATTATATTCAAAATATGTTTAATGAGATATTGAGAAACTGGCAATGCATGAGCTTTTGCAACTCAATAATGCAAACTTAAAAATAAGACTCAAACCTGTGAAAAGAAAGAATCCACGCACTCCTTTTGAGCAGTGGCAAAGACCTGTTGCACAATTAAACTTGATATAAGAACAAGATATTACAATTTAATGGAATACCATGAGCACATGAAAAGTGAAGCATCAAACAAACATGTCAAAAGCTTCAGTTAAGATGTTGCAGGCTGAATCCGCTTCAATCTTTGGGCCACTTGCTTCATGGAAGGTCTGGATGAAAGAGATTCACCAGTGCACATGATGCCTAACCTTTCTAATATAATTACAATAATAATAATAATAATAATAATAATAATAATAATAATAATAATAACAACAACAACAACAGTAACAACAACAATAATAATAATAATAATAATAATAATAATAATTAATAATAATAATAACAGTACCTCATTCGTAATCGCAAATACACAAAACTTATAAAAAATTATTATAATAAAAACACATAAAATCACAAAAAAAAAAAAAAAAAAAAAAAATCGAAAAAAAAAAATCGCAAGACTTACCTCAACTTGTATCCAAATAGCAATGGAGTGACCGGAGTTGTAATGGAGCGGAGATGGCGGCGTCAAGAAGGACTGGAGCGGCGCTGTGAACGGAGGAGAGGAGAGGAGGAGGAGAAGAAAGAAGAAGGAAAAAGAAAGAAGAAGGAAAAAGAAAGAAGAAGGAGGGCGTCTGGCATTTAAAGCCCTAATATTTGCGACCGACTGGTCGGTCGCAAATGTCATTAATATTGGTCGCAATTTTTTAACTCGGCGACGTCGTTTTACTTCGCAATAAAATTGCGACCGATTTGCGACTCAATTTGTCGGTCGCAAATCAGTCGCAAATCGGTCTTAGAACTTATTCCTAATTTTGAAGCGCGCAATTTTGCGACGGAAAAAATGTAGTCGCAAATCGGTAGTATACTAGTCGCAAACTGAAAAACAAACTCGCGGAAATTTTTAGTGCTACAATTAGAGACTGTTTGTCTATGGGTCGCAATTCGGTCGCAAAATTGCGACCGATTTTAGGCGATCGCAAAAATCGATCGCAAATCGGCGATTTTTTTGTAGTGTGTCTAACAAGAAGCACTATATATATATATATATATATATATATATATATATATATATATATATATATATATATACACAGTTCTAGAATTTAAGCTGCTCATATTAGCACGTGACACAAATTAATTATATATAGAATTGCAGAACAACTATGATTAATTTTTAAGAAATGTCCGATATTATGTATTAGACCCACTGTACAGATTTTAAACACGAGTCCCTCTCATTATCTTTTTTTTTTTTTTTTTTGAACTCTGTTTTCATATTTATCCAAAAAGATAAGATCCACACACGTGTCTCCATGCTTAAATTAGAATTATATTGAGAAAAAATCTTTTCAATAATAGATTAGTATTCAAATAAACTCTTCTTAATAGTGAAAATTTCATATTTCAAACGTTTGACCTTTAAATTTGTTTGAAAATACATTCTATTTTTATATAATTTTTTTTCTTTTAACAGTTAACGTTAATTATTAAAAATTAAAGATTGAGTGAATTGTCAACCATACTAATAATTAACAAGTGACAGATTGATAGCTAGGTTATTTGGTATAAGCCAATCAATCATACATTTAATTAATTTTCAATTAATTAACTATGATATAATAACACAATTTTTTTTTAAAAAAAACAATAAAATATTATTTTATATAATATATAATTCATGAAGTATTAGAACTATAGTATCAAAATATAGAGACAATAATGAAGTGTAAATCGAAAATTAGGACACAATTTGAGGAGAACAAATTACAGAATATAATATCATTTATTTATTAATCATAACACACTATACATTAATCAAGCCACGTCATGAATATTAATTAGAAACTCTATACAGTGAAAAGGTCGTACTCAGCCGCCACTTTTAGACCCGAAGATGCTTCCCAACCCTTTGGAGAAAAAGGGACTAATTTTTAACCATAAGAAAATAAATATTCTTTCATCGAGTTTGGCCCCCCGGTCCCCCCCTCCCACCGCCCTGTCTTAGACACTCATGCATGTAGCGTTAGGCTTGGCCACGGTTCCGGAACCGGAGGTTCCGGTTCCAGAAAAACTGGAACCGGAACCGAACCGAAAAGGTCCGGTTCCGGTTCCGGTTTGGAACCGTCCGGTTACGGTTCCGGTTTCGGTTCCGATCCGGTTACAAAACCGACGGTTCCGATCGGTTTTCTGGCGAATCGCATAATTTTAAATTTTAAATTTTGAAGACCGGTTTAAAAAAGAAATTATTTGAACATAAAAAATTAAAAAATACACCTAAAAAATTAAAAAATACTTCAATTAAGTTTATTTTTTTTAAAGACTTGAACATAATTATTTTTTTTAAAAAAATTTTCAACTGAATTTATTTTTTGTTTAAAAAATTTTGAACATAATTTTAAATTTTGAAGATCGGTTTAAAAAAAAATATATTTGAACATAAAAAATTAAAAGATACACCTAAAAAATTAAAAAATACTTCAATTAAATTTATTTTTTTAAAGACTTTTGAACATAATTAAGAGATTTCACAACAAAATTTAAAAAAAAAAAAAAAAAAAAACCTGACAGTTTGGCTAGAACCGCCGGTTCGAACCGGCGGTTCTAACCGGCCGGAGAACCGGCGGTTCCAGTCCGGTTCCGACCGGTTCTCTGGAACCGCCGGTTCCGGTTCCAGAAAATTTGGAACCGGAACCGAACCGGAATTTTCCGGTTCCGGTTCCGGTTCGGCCCGGTTCCGGTTACGGTTCCGGACCGGTTCGAACCGACGGTTCCGGTTCCCGGAACCGTAATATGGCCATCTCTATGTAGCGTCGCATAAAGACTAATTGAGTGCCGACCTAAATGGAAGATAAAAATCCTATAATTGTTTGTCCTTTCTCTTTTATCCAATGCAAAAAAAACTAATATAAACTGTTAATACATTAAAGGTATGAATTTCTCCGTGTTTAAGGGTGCAATTCATTTTAATTTTTGAATTAAAAAAAAAATTAAGTGACTCTAAATTTTTTCTTAAAAGATTTTGCGGTATCAATTATGCTACCCACTTAAACATTACGTCAGCCTCATTGCGTTGCACTCCTAGTTGATGCATTACGTCAGACACTCCTTTTGCGTTTGCGTTTCCGTTTGCCCCGGACTTCTTGCGTTCATGCAGTTGAGACGCTGAGGTCCTACACACTCCTAGTCCCGGACTTCTTTTTCAAAGAAAAACTGGCAGTTCACTAATAAATATTAATAATATAATGCGTGTATATAAAGAGACACACCGACAATTGAAATCTTATGTAAAGATAATCTTTGACAGAAAATGTTAATCACTTTCAATTAACAACTGATTATTTTTGCATGGCACAGCTTCGTTAAGAAGTTGTGTCTAGTCTTTTGTTTTTAGCTTTATGCTTCCCTTTTGATGAAAAAAAAAAACAAATATATGAGATTAAATTTCTTATATAATAAATTGAAATTAATAAGCATATTCTGTGATATAAATAAAATAAAATAAAATAAAATAAATTAACGAATATTACAGATAAATTATATTCAATTGGATTAATACTTGGTCGAGAACTAGAAAAATAAAATAAATAATAGAAAGGTAATGTTCTTTTCAGAGTGAGCTTTGTTAAATTCAGAGCAAATGATTTTTTATACCGTTATTTTGACTTTGATTGCTCTAGGTTTAATGTTAAAATTCAACCTCAAACTTCAGCTGTTGGACGTTTCCAATTTCACCAAGTGTGATGCACTCGTAAAAGAGAAAGAAAACAAAGATAATGACAGCTTTAACCTTATAATCTGTTTTATTAATAAGGGTAATTGAGTCACAATAGTGTTATAAGAAGATTTTTTTTTCTGAAAATGTAACTCATTAATAATATTAAGAAGAATTATAAATACTCATATAGAACACACATAGAATTTTACTCATGTAATAACTTTTTAACTAGCTTTTAGCATTTTAACTAGTCAAAACGTAAACGCTATTTTTATAATATTAGGTAACATAGCGTTTGAACTAACTTTTAGATGTTCATGTAATATTTTATAAAAAGTTAATCCATATAACATTTAACTTTTAGCGTTTTATGTAAAGATATTCGAACAGTTAAATGCTGTTAAAACAACTAGTTTTGCAGAATAGCCCAAATTGTCCTATTTAATTGCATGTAACTGTTATGTAAAAACTGAAATTAGGCGGCTGAAAAAATGGCCTTATACAAGTTTCAAGATTGGGAAACTTTGGCTTAATATACACTTATATCCTGAACTTTAGAGTTTATTGCACTTAAACTCTAATTTGAACTTTATAACAATTACACCATAAAATGAAAGGTTAAGAGTATTTACACCCCACAATTAAATTAATGGTTGATTTACAATAAAAAATATATTTTCATGGGACTCATAATTGAGCTTAGGTTAATTTAACTAGAACTTAAACCCAAACTCAAAACAGTATTGTTGAAGAGGAAAAAAAATCTAATTTAAAATAGCTCTCATTTATCACTTGAGTACATCATTGATTATTGCCCATTTATCACTTGAGTACATCATTGATTATTACAAAATTTTACTTTCATAGAAAGCAGTTAATTCGTAAAAAGCACTTCGAGTTCGGACAGTGGCTTCAAAATTGGTATGTTGATTTCTTTCATTTTTGTTCATTTATGTTTATGTATGGTGATAGACACATGTGATATTGTGTATTAATTTATATATTTATTTATGTGAGAAGGATAGTTGAAAATAAATTTTGAAAAAATAAAATTTTTAACAATTTGATAATCTAGGATTTGATGAATTTAGAATAATTTATGCATGTTTACAATTTATGTTATAACTAACATCAGCCCATGTACTCCATTATCTTCAGAATATACATATATTAATATTATTTAAATTGAAAAATCCATTTAATTAATTTGCTTTATAATTTGAACCAATGAGGAATATCAAAAGTAATGATGTTAATAATAATATTTCTTATTGTTCACAAACAGAAAATGGATTTTTCATTAGGTTCATAAATATGTATTTTTTATTGCAAATCTATCCTTGATTTAATTTTAGGGTATAAATACTCTTAACTTTTCATTTTAGGGTGTGGTTGTCGCAAAGTTCAAATTAGAATGTAAATGCAACAAACTCCAAAGTTTAGGGTATAAGTGCGTATTAAGCCGGAAACTTCTTTTGTCTATTTCATAGAAAACATATTCAATTGGATAGAATAAACTTCTTCATGAGGAAGTGACATTACAAATCCCACGTAAATGTCGGGATTTGGTGGGTTCCAAATAAAATTCTTCACAAGAATCTTGCAATCATGCTAGTTTCTATGTTTGGGAGGGTATACTTCCATGTTTGTTGTCTTTTTTATGGTTCTTAATGAATCTTTTCATTTAAAAAAAAAAAAAAAATCCCACGTTAATGTCGGTATTTGGTGGGTTCCAAAAGAAATCTCTCGCTATATATATATATATATATATATATGTATGTATATTGAATTTGTATTAATAATACATTTTTTTTTTTTTTTTGAGTGAAAAGGAGGGTTGTAAGCCCTTAATACGTAGCACGGCCAGGCCGCTCCAACCATGTCAGCTTCAAGAAGCTGACCAGCATGTGAAGAAGGATCATCCAATACCCGAAATTCAACCAAGCCATCGACAGCTCCTTTGGCTAAGCAATCAGCAACATGATTAGCCTTCCTAAAAACTTTGATCTTTAATTATGAAACTAAACACATTGAGCTGTTATATTATAAGCTCTAATCTTTTAAACGACCGCACGTTTCATTGAAGTTAAATACCAAATTTCTCGTAGAACTTTATGGGGCTATATCCGATAGAATAAATATTTTTCAAATTGAAATAATAAAAAAAAAATCAGACAGTGAATATAATTATGGACTCATAACATGGCATCTACTTGGTCATAAGTTCACACCTTTTTTTTTTCTTTGTCAATGTCTAATCATAGCAACAGTTCTTTGTTTGTTCTCTTTAATCATAAATTTCAAAAGCTTCTGCAATGATAAATCTTCGTCGAACGCTTTTTGTTTGCTCTCTTTTTCTATATATAGAAGAGCTACTACTTCACTAAGCTGCATGTACACTAATTTTCTTGAAGAAAATGGCGAACCCTAAACTCGATCCCGAGATAAAGTCTAATTCAATAGACATTCTTTGTGAAAAGTTGTTGAAAAAAACTGATTTGGGGCACCAATTCATCGCTCCAAGTGATTTGCTGAAGAAACCTGAAGTTTTTTATGAAACTGGTAAGTTGAAAGAAAAAATCACTTCATTTGATCAAGATGGCAAGGAATGGACATTTCGATTATCCATACGCAAGACTGAGAAATATCCTAAACCAACTCTCACTCCAGCTTCTTGGCATCCATTTGTTAAACATTTCGGTCTTCGAGGTGGTGATGCTGTGATATTCTATGTAATAAGAAATGATGGCGCTCGTAAGATACAGATAAGAGGGCTAAGAAAAATTATCTTTCTTGGTAAACCGACTTGGGAGGAGGTGAAGAAAGTAGAAAACCAGGCATCAACTTCCCATTACAGGGTATGAGGGCCTTAATTAATTATTGTCTGTGTTTGTTTGTTTGCTTTTTATTTTTATTTTTATGTTTTTAAATAAAGCATTACTACCAATGTTGATCGGGACAAAGTGGTTGAGACTCCTACTCACTCAACCTAAGGTCTTCTGTATGGTCTACTCACTTAACTTGGTGTGTAAGTTTGTATTAAGTTTCAAATTCATGAATGACATAATAATATAAAGTAGTATTTTTATATCCATATTCTGAAAAATTATATTGTCTTATTAACACAAGTTAATAATTAATTAAGAATTAATGAAATGTCCATATCTCCATATGCAGATCAATCTTAATCATAAGTCTGAGTAGGATTATACAGTTTGGGACAATGATTACTTGGAAGTCTAATAGATTCATCACTTAATGCCAAATACTAACTTATCTTATTTGGTACATGTTGACTATCAAATTTCTAGATTGCTTTTTAATTATATATATATAAAAGAAAAGGACACATCTTTTTTATGGAGATTATTCTTCAATGAATTATATAAGTATCTAAAAATTCTAAATGTTAAAAGTTATTTATGAAAAATATTTTAGTACACATTATATACAGATTATAAATGGATTAAGCTATAATCTTTGATAATTTTTCATAATAAAAGTAGAAAGTACATGGATTAACAATATCAACATTTGGATTTTAATTAAACTAGATAAAGATCCCGTATTGTGCGGGTTACCCTGTTAAAGTGTTTTTCTCTCTTTTTACATATACTTACGTATAGTATATATATACATATAAAAATAAAGGGCAGATGAGAAATGGTTTTTGCCTTTGTGTTTCTAAATTAAATAGCGGTTGGCCATTGATGTAGACAAATCAAGATATCAATATAGTTGATATTATAAATAACATCAATAGATTTGCTTTTCAAATCATGATTTTATACATGATATAAATAAATTAATTAAGTTAATCAGTTCCTCCGTAAAAGTAACTAAAACCATAATGAGTTTTAAAGAATAGAATCTTTAGAGTTTTGTTAGTTAATTGATTATTTCAGTGAAAAAAGTGACAGTTTCAGAATATATATAATGTATGTTTTTAAATTTTATGGGTCTAAATCATGTGTTCTACATCACCATCATCATATATCCTCTACCACCATTAATTAATATATGATACTTGTAACGGTAGTCATAAATTACAAAGGCTTTTCCAGAAATGAATAATTATAAGCATTATATATTAGATTTATTTGTGAAAAATGCAGTTCCAATAAGAGTTTGTTGAAAGTGGACTTGCAAAAGAATAAAATGAAATTGGAGCTTTATCGTTTACAAGAAATATAGTAATAAGAAGAGTTTGTTTGTCTTAATCTATGTTTCAGCCATTTATACGACCAGCACAGCAGCACTTTGAAAAACAAAAGATTGAACCATAGAAATTAAAATATGAAACCTGTTATGTTACCTGAACTGTAGAAAATAGATGCAAAAGCAGTAATTCGTCCCAAAAGCAAAACAAAATAATAACTGCTGCTGTGGAAAACAAAATTAAGAAACATGAAATTTTAAGTGCTTTAAAAGTAAAGTTTTAGTAAAGAACACAATTAAATAACTCCTTGGCATTTAAAGATCCTAGAGAAAAACCAATTGATAAACAAAGAGCGTTAGAGCAATTGCCGGTTATATATTAATAATAATAAATAGTTTTCAATAAATCAGAGAGAAATAATAAACAAAAAAAAAAATGATGGCGAGTTGAAAATATACCGAAATATTCCAATTTCAATGCAGAGATTATATATAAGTCACTGGAATCACCGTGCCAAGTAAAAAATCACACTGTTTATTTCTCTACGCGAATTGTTGATCTAAGAAAATAAAAGGATGAGAGTCAAATAAATAGAGAATCCTTCAAGGAAGAAAAGAGTTGGTCTTCAAATAGAGAAAAGAAAGGGATAGATGGATTTCAAAATTTCAAGTTTTAATTAAATCTTTTAATTAATATTTTAATATATTGTTTTGTTGTTGGTAATAGATAAAATTTTATAATTAATCCAATCAAATCTATAAATATGGAAAAAGAAATGTGAAGAAAATGCATTAAAAATTAGAAAATTTGTAAAAAAAGAAAAAAAAGGAATGCTGAAATAGGAGCGTGCTAAGTTAGCTTGTTATAATTTTTTTTGGTTTCAAGATTATATACAAGTTGGAATTAATAGAGCTCATTATTGCAGTGGCATTTTGCAGAAAGTCGAGTGAAAACTCACGGGTTGGATAAAAAAGATCCTTTCTCCAGGTGGCCGTTTATTATTGATCAAGCATGTTCAAAATTCCATTCCTCTGCACATAATGGGGCTATGGTGTTGCCCAAAAAAATATTGAGCTTATTGGAGCGTAAAATGGCTACTTTTTTCTGGGGTAGCGATGTGGATCATTCGAAATATCACTGGATCAGTTATCGTGATATGTGTTTTCCGACTAAGGAAGGAGGGCTGGGGCTAAGATCTCTTCACTCTTTACAGAAAGCCTATTCGCTCAAAATCTGGTGGACTTATATGCAGAGAAATTCTTTGTGGGCTAACTATATGCTCCAAAAATATTATCGGCAGGGAGAAATGAGCTATCAAATTATCAATTCTTGCACTTGGAAACGGATTTGTCAAGTTCACTCTCTTGCCTGTCCACTTGTTGCTTTTGCAGATAATAATGTGGTGTGGCGAGGAGAAAGGAATGGCAAATTTACTCTTGCTTCAGCCTACAATTGTGTTAGAGAGAGCAAAGCTTCTTGCCTTTCAAGCAACGCTATTTGGGATTCATCTTTTCAGCTTAAACTTTCCATTTTTACATGGAAACTCCTCAGGGGAGCTTTACCTTTGCCGAGACGTCTTCAAATATTCGGGATTTATGGTCTATCCCGTTGCCCATTTTGCTTCAAGTTGGAGACAACTGCTAACCACCTTTTCTATTTCTGCCCCATCATTGCTAAGCTTTGGACTTATTTCGGCTCTTTTTTCCTAGATACTCTTGAGTCACAAAATTCTCTGAGGCAAGCGTTGATTTTTTGGTGGCTTTGTGACAGACCAGATTCGGCTATGGGTAAGCTTAGGTGCTTGGTACCACAGGTAATTGTGTGGTCTGTGTGGAAAATGTATTGTAAGTGTAATTGGGTAATGAAGCTTGCTTTCCAGGCCTCCTTTTACAAGATATCAGTAGGTTGTTATTAAACTGGAGCATTGCCAATTCTAGTAAGAGATTTGCAACAACTTGGTCGGCAAAAGCTGATTGCCACTTCATTTCGGCTTCTTTTGGCAAACAAAAATTAAAGCCAATGATTATTACTTGGATTCGCCCTAGGCAAGATTGCTATAAACTGAATATTGATGTGTCTTTCAACAAATTTTCAGCAGCGGAGGGTGCTATCCTCCGAAACAACCATGGTAATTTTGTTGCTGTTGCTTGTTTTCCGATTATTGCAGGGACAACTTACTTCTTGTAAAATCTTTTGGCCATTTGATTAAAGATATTGTATTATTGGAGGCTATGGGACTACATATTTGAGATATAAATAAAAGGATCATTTTCTTCTAAAAAAAAAAAAAAATATTGTGAAACTAAACCATAATAGCCACTATTATTTTCAGTTCATTATTCTTTTTCCTTTTTTAAAATAATAAGTAATAAAAAATGAAAAAAAATAATTTTAAATCGGTTTGAATTGATTTAAACGGTTTTGAAAAGGCGAAAGAAAATAAAATTTAGTTTTTTTTTTCCATTTATTTGAGATAAAATACATTTGTAATTCAATTCTAAAAGGATATCTATTAAACCAAAAGTCTAAAAGCATTATCAAAATGTTTTTAAGATCAGATCAATCATTAAACTAATCTATTTAGTATTTTAAGAATTTCAATTCTGATTTTACAAAGCCATAAACAATTTTCAAGAATCGCCAAATATTAACACTAATAAGTCTATTATACTCTACAAAGCCAAAACTCTCTCTCAATAAACAAATACCGATAATAATGAGCCTTTCCAAGAATTTTAGATGATAATAATACTAAGCAACGCTAATGGAAAAATGATTTTATTAGAACTAATTATGAACTTAGTGTGAGCATAATTGGGTGGCCTTGGATAATCATCTGGTTGTGGCATCACGCATTCTTCACCATTAAACAAAACTCTTCTGGGTAAAGCCCATCCTTCTCTAAAAGTGAAATCTTCAGATTTGTCCCTCTGTGCGCAGAGCTACATGCCTAGTTATTTATTTCAGCTGAAGGGTTGTAATCCATGCAGAATATGCTACCAAAAAACCTATTGAGTCCTTCAATTTTTATTTGACCCATTGAATTCTTGAATTTTGTTTCTATATCTATTAAACACAATCGGTCTATATAAATAGATGCAAATGTATGCAAATTTGGAGAGCTTAATGTGCTTTTATGCGGAGTATTCCTTTGAAGAGAGATCGCTGAGGAATGCATTTTCGAGCATATAAGAACTTTATGCATAGAAGCAGTTTGGGAATTACTAGGTAACTGATTTGGTAGACTTCAAGGCAGTGTGATCTCGCTTAAAATTTTACCAACTGATCACTGGCGTGTAATAAAAGATTTGCCCTGTGCGAGAGAAATATTGAAACTTCCATTTTTTTTTTTTTTTGATGTTCTTTGTAGAA
Organism: Jatropha curcas; assembly: GCF_041381405.1. NCBI lineage: Eukaryota > Viridiplantae > Streptophyta > Magnoliopsida > Malpighiales > Euphorbiaceae > Jatropha > Jatropha curcas. The sequence continues at coordinate 2,515,487 of NC_143156.1, forward strand.
TTTCTTTTTTGAGAATGTTGCAAATTGTGGAAGGCTTTTGCCTTTTTCTTCTTTTTCCTAATGATTCTGCCTTAGTATTAGCCAGATGATATTGCCAGTTTTTGGCTTTATCTTAAGTAGTAAGGGATAGAATGGTTGTTGAAGATGGGTCTTGGCTTAAACTTCATATACTAATTGTCAAAGGAAATTGCTTCTGAAAAAACAGTTTCCAGCTTCTATGCAGCTGAGTTGAGCCTTGCAATTTTTAGCTTGAAAGACTTTTAATGGAAGAGTGAACCAGGTCTGGTAGAGTGCGGTTTAATTTTCCTTGTTTGGCTTATTAAGAGGAAGTTTCATTGCCTCTTCAGATTGAAAAGCAAAAGTCTTTTTCGTTTTGTCTCTGAATGCTTTTTAAATTTTCACATGTATGCTGTACATGAATTTATGCATGTACATGCATAAGTTCGCATTAAGTTCTGCAGTCTATTAGGAGACTGAGGAGAAGAAATGTTGTGATGGGATGGGATGCGGACAGAGAGACATATTGCAACACTTGTTATCCTTATGTTGGCTGACATTACTGAAAGAAACTAATATTATGATTTTTCTTTGTTGCAGCCTGGAACTAATCTAGTAAACTACTGAAGTACTGAATAAATCATTGAATTATCCAGAAAACTAATCTTGTGTCCACTTGTGCTGGTCACCTTGTTGAGTGTTAGACTTATTTTCTGCTTTCTGAAAGCTTTCTCTTCGGATGAAATGCTTTTTTCCTGAAAATTTTAGGTACAGAGATGATGTAGGAAGACATCAAAATGAAAATGGCTCATACAGTCAGGAGAAAATCACTTAGCTACCTTCTTGTTGGATCTGTTCGCAAAAGTGAGAAAGTGTATCTCTGGTCTGGCCTGAGAAAAGGTCAGGCTGAGGCAAGGGTTTTTGTCTCCTGGCCTGACCCAACCAAGGCCTGCAACTATTAGCTCAGCTGGGCTTGTGATTTGAATATGTTAGGGCCTGACCCTACCTGGCCTACTGGAAGAATGAAAAATTAATATGTTACGTATGCTTGTAGTGCTGGGTCAGGTCAGGCTTGTGCCCGACCCAAAAAAAAGAACATGTTTCCACATTGTGTATGTATGTGTTTATCTTTTTGATTTTTGAATTATATAACGGATGCTCAACCTTTTGAGGTTGCTTTCAGTGGAGCACGAAGTCTTGGAGAGGGAGATTGGGAGACTACGAGCCTTGTATCAGCAGCAACAGCAACAGCAACAGCCACAGCAGCAGGAGCAGCAACCATCTTCCAGCCATCGCCGAACTAACAGCAGGGACCTTGAATCCCAGTTTGCAAACCTCTCCTTGAAACAAAAGGATGCCAATTCTGGTCGTGATCCTGTGACAGGTCCACTCCGCACTTAGATAAATAAATTAGCCAGAGATTTGTTGTGCCACCATTTTGCTTAGTTGGGCTACCACATTAACCATCATTATTTTCTCCTCGAGCGGGGTAAAGCCGAGTTCCTCCAGTCTCCATCCCGTCTCTCTGCCTGATTTGCACAATTTATTTTTACTTTGTTTCTTGCCCCCTTTCGTTTGATAAAATTAATATCTTCACGTGCACCTGGTTGTCATTGCAGGAAAATTTTTCAGGCGAGATGACTCTCCGGAGGTGGTAACTTAAAAGAGGTTCCATATTTGGTGTCTTCTGTATGTTCAGATGATTATAATTCAGGAAATTTATGAGCTCCACTTGTAATCCATTTAGAGTATCTAATTCGTGGAGTCGAGATGTAGCCAAGGATGTTTAAAGCATGTTGGATCTGTGTCATTTGTAATGGTGTTATTCCAAAGAAATGCTTTCTTGTAAAATCTGTTAAATGAATTCACGTCTTCTTGCTTATTTTCACTGTTATGAGAAGGGCTGAGTCCTTGTTTGGCTGCTAGGAAATGAAATGCTGATGCTGCTTCTGGCTGGTAATTTATAACTGTTCTTCCCTCCTACTGTAATTTAGGTGTATTTTTCATGGCCTATCTCATGTTTTCATTTATACCTTAAAATTCGGGACTTTGGGATTGAGTTGTTTAGACCGAGTTTATGAATTCACTTATGGACCAATTAATGAAAAATGATTTTTTTTATTGAATATGAGGGTATTTCTGATCATGCAATAGGAAAAAAAAAAAGAAATTTTTAAAAAATTCATATTTCCATTGATTTAGTTCATGGGTGGATTCTAAGATGTGATAATTCTAAAGTAAATCAAATCACGGTTAGGTATAATAGATTGTTTTGATAATATGTTGAAACTTGAAACTGATGGCATTAAAAAGATGGGCCTTACGTTATGTCGTATATGACATGACACTATGATGTTGCAATGAAAGAAAAAAAATTAAAAAAGAAAAAATTAGTAAAAATAATTATGAGAGATATATAATAATTGTATAATTGATGTTAAGAATTAATGTTTAGGATTAGATTTTAAATATCATGTCCTGAAAGAAAACATAACTCAAGAATATGGATTGATTGTGAGGCAATTACGGAAGGTTTCGTGGGAAATGATGTCCAAAATTGATAAGAAAAAAACGCTATTCTACAGAAGGCTAAAGCTAATTCTGCTCGCGCCCCGTTAGACTCATAAGAAAAAAACGCTTATTACAACGGGAATTTTCTCTTTTTAAAAGAATCAAACACTTGTGTAAATAGAGTCATTTTCACTCGGAATAAGCCTGTTTGTGAGTTTGTGTATATATTTTTAATCATTAACTAACAAGTTATGATTAGTTAGTATTTCTTGCATACTATAGTAAATTTATAGTTTGAATAGGTACAACATCATAAGCATAAGAAAAGAATATCACTTTCACATTTCATAAACAACTATTTTGAAGATGTTTAGCAGTTAAAAAAAAAAAGGGTGAATTTAAGAGTGCCGACATGCTTTTGATTTGATTTGGCCTAAACTCAAATTTAATTTGATTTGATTTGATTTGAATTTAAGGGTGAATTTAAGGGGCATAAACTCAGTTTAACATATTTAATTTGGCCTTCTCACTTACGTCTAACAAGAATATGTATATATATATAGTTCTAGAATTTAAGCTGCTCATATTAGCAAGTGACACACATTAATTATATATAGAATTGCAGAAAAACTATGATTAATTTTTAAGAAATGTCCGATATTATGTGGGTCTCATTAAGGAGTTGTTGAACAGCAACAATCAATTGGATTCGATGATGTTAAAGCAAAGACAAAATTAAGTCAAACTGATTAAAATGTATTAGACCCGCTGGATAGATTTTAAACACGAGTCCCTCTCATTGTCTTTCTTTTTTTTCGCCTCTCCTTTCATATTTAAAAAATATATATATATATATATATATATATATATATATATATATATATATATATTTACAGACGTGTCTTCATACTTAGATTGGATTGGTATTCAAATAAACTCTTCCTAATAGTGGTAATTCCATATTTCAAACGTTTGACCTTTAAATTTACTTGAAAATGCAATCTATTTTTGTTTTAATAATTTTTTTCTTTTAATAGTTACCTGTTAATTATCAGAAATCGAAGATTGAGTGAATTGTGAACCACGTAATAATTAAGTAGAAGTGATGGATTGATAGCTAGGTTATTTGGTATAAGCCAATCAATCATACCATTAATTAATTTTCGATTAATTAACTATGGTATAATAACACGATTTTTTTTTAAAAAAGCAATAAAATATTTTTTATATAATATATCATTCGTGAAGTATGACAACTATACTATCAAAATATAGAGACAATAATGAAGTGTAAATCGAAAATTAGGACACAATTTGAAGAGAACAAATTACAGAATATAATATCATTTATTTATTAATCATAACACACTATACATTAATCAAGCCACATCATGAATATTAATCAGTAATTACTCCCTCCGTCCCATTTAATTTGCTTGTTATTTCTTTTTTAAATGTCTCAAAATATTTGCAAGATTTCTAAATTTGTATATTTAAACAATTACTTTTCTCATAATAACTTTTATGATTGTTCATTAAATAAATTGCTTTTATTAATATCTTAATGAGTTAAGGAAAAAAATAGGCAAAATAATTTTATTGACTAAATTATTAATATGCGTGTTTTATCGAACCATGCAAATAAAATAGGACGGAAAGAAAAGAGTATTATAATGGTATTAAGCTAATTAATTAGGGTGAAGGAGATGTAATAGTCAAACCCAATTAATTAAGCTTCTGACTACTGTAACAAAATGTCCGTCCAAATTCATCTTGATGAAACGCAGTGATTGTTTCTCTCATCAAACAACCATTTTGATCAAGAATTACGAATGTCCTCAAGGATTCAGTCGGAAAAGTAAAATCAATGGTTAAAATCAGTTGGCATAACAAAGTTGCTACAGAGAATGTTTGCATGCTCCGGAATGTTTGTATTCTGGGAAATTCTATTCCCATTCGACATTTTCTTCAAGAAAATTTATAAATGCTAACTTTTATTTTCTTTAAAAGCTTGCTCAAGCAGAAACTCTGTACGGTGAAAAGGTCTTGCTCGCCGCCACTTTGAGACCCGAATATGCTTCCCAACCCTATGGAGACAAAGGGGCTAATTTTTAACCATAAGAAAAAAACTAGTCTTAAAAGATTTTGCGGTATCAATTATATTACGCACTTAAACATTACGTCAGCCTCATTGCGTGGCACTCCTAGTTGCCGCATTACATCAGACACTCCTTTTGCGTTTGCCCATTGGTTGCCTTAGTTCACGCAGTTGAGACAGTGGGGTCCCAGACACTCCTTGTCACGGACTTCTTTTTTAAAGAAAAAGTGGCAGTTCACTAATAAAATATTAAATATTATATAATGCGAGTTTATAAAGAAACACACGGAAAGTTGAAAACAATGTTAATCTCTTTGGAATATCAAATGACCATTTGAAATAGGATAACAATTGAAATTTTCCACAGCGAAAAGTGAAATCTTCATCCTTATCTAATTATTTATTTCAGCTGAGGAGTTAATCCATGTAGAATATATTATCAAAAAACGCATTGATTCGTTTAATTTTTATTTGATCTATTGAATTTTTGAATTTTGTTTTTATCTATTAAACACAATCCGTCTATATAAATAGATTTAAATGTATGCAAATTTTGACATATCAGTCCATAAAATCCCGCTGCGTCATAATCTATATCTAAAAATAACATTATAAATTATATTCAGTGTACATATTTCTCTCCACTAACTTTTTCTTTCATGCTATATTGATCCATCCGCCAAATGGCAGTTAGAGGACAACGTATAAAAGACAAAATTAACGATAAAAACTGAACTAGAAAAAGGTATGCAAAGACTTTTTTTTTTTTTGTCGGTAAGATATTATTTTCTTGTAGTTTTCTCCTTTATATCTAATGAATGTAAAAATAATATAGAAGCAGTCAATATAATAGAGTTACAATTAGGGATGAAAAAATATATATGTAATAATAATCAGATTGACATGATCTAAAACATCATACCAGACCTTGAAGTTAGCATATTTTTATTTTAAATTAAAATTCATGTTCAATTGAAGCATTTATAAAATGAATATATATATATATATATATATATATACAGAAATGTTTTTTTCTATAATCTGATTCTGTTGACACCGCATTTGACCTATAAAGAGAAAGCTTTTTGCTCCTATCGACAGTTTTCACCATTCAAGGTATGAGTACCGCTGATATGACTGAGGCTCTACTGTTGAGACCATCTCCACAATGATTAGAAAAACAATTCACAGATTCCAAATGCGTTTTAATTGACTATGGTATAATAACACAATTTTTTTTAAAAATATTATTTTATATAATATATAATTGATGAAGTATTACAACTATAGTATCAAAATGTAGAGACAATAATGAAGTGTAAATCGAAAATTACGACACAGTTTGAAGAGAACAAATTACAGAATATAATATCATTTATTTCTTAATCAAAACACACTATATATTAATCAAGCCACGTCATGAATATTAATTAGAAACTCTATACAAGTGAAAAGGTCGTACCCGCCGCCACTTTTAGACCCGAATATGCGTCCCAATCCTTTGGAGACAAAGGGACTAATTTTCAACCATAAGAAAATAACTAGTCTTAAAACATTTTGTGGTATCAATTATGTTACGCACCTAGTTGAGGCATTACATAAGACACGTTTTTTGCGTTTGCCCCTTAGTTCATGCACTTGAGACGCTGGGGTCCCAGACACTCCTTGTCACTGACTTCTTTTTTTAAAGAAAAAGTGGCAGTTCACTTATAAATATTAAATAATATCTTATGTAAAGAAAATCTTGAAAAAAATGTTAATCTCTTTCTATTAACAACTGATCATTTTTCAAATAGGATAACAATTGAAATTTTCTATACCAAGAAGTGAAATCTTCATCCTTCTCTAGTTATTTATTTCAACTGAAGGGGTAATCTATACAGAATATGTTATCAAAAAACCTATTGAGTTGTCTAATTTTTATTAGACCCATTGAATTCTAGAATTTTGTTTCTATACCTATTAAACACAATCTGTCTATATAAATAGATGCAAACGTATGCAAATTTTGACATATCTGTCCATAAAATCCGGTTGCGTCATAATCTATATCTAATTTTTTTCAAAATAACATAATAAATTATATTCAGTAGGCATATTTCTCTCCACTAACTTTTTCTTTCATGCTATATGGACCAATCCGCCCAATGGCAGTTAGAGGGACAACGTATAAAAGACAACATTAACGATAAAACCTGAACTAGAAAAAGGTATGCAAAGACTTATTTGTTGTCGGTAAGATACTCTTTTCTTGTAGTTTTCTCCTTTATATCTAATGAATGTAAAAATAATATAGAAGCAGTCAATATAATAGAGTTACGATTAGGGATGAAAATGGTACATATATATTAATGTGATTTATGAGAGTTGAACTTGTATTCTCATTCCTACGGAAATTGAGGTTGCTAATCACCTCAACTAGCACCTTATTAGCTATTTTGGGTCTTTATTTTAGTTTTAATAAAATATTGAGTCTAATATGTACTTAAATTTTCACTTGAATTTTATTATGTTAAATTTTTTAAATTATATAATGGATTTTGGTAGATAGATGGTAGCGACATTTTTAAACCCACATCCAATTAAAAATCCATAGTGGATGGTTGATTTGATTCATGTACTCAGTCCCATACCCATTTAATCAATACCTTTTAAATGGGTTTTTATGTGTTAGTACCCATGAAAATTCGTCCGGCTTCTACTCCTAGTTATAACCAACAAATTAAAATCTGATCGATTTGTAATCTCACAAGTCTTTGATATGACTTCTTGCCAAAGATGGCAGCCTCTTTTGGTTTGGGGCTGCACGTGCTGGACTCCTCATGTGGCTGCGATATGATTTGCACTCGTAAAAGATAAAGAAAAGAAGGATAATGACAGCTTCAACCTTATAATCTGTTTGATTAATAAGGGTAATTGAGTCACAATAGTGTTATAAGAATATTTTTCTCCTGAAAATGTAACTCATTAATAATATTAAGAAGAATTATAAATACTCATATTATTAATATTAAGAATAATATTAATAATATTGAATCACGTGGCGGTATAGTTGGTAATTGAATATTGATATTTTTAGCTGTTGGAAACATTATTCATGGATTAAGAATTTAAAGATTTAATTAAGCACACTTAATTAGTTCATTCCAACTTACTAATTTGCCCCTAGACAGAGAGACAATACTGGGCCCTTATGTTTGAAGACAAACTAGATGGCAGACAAATAGACGTTCTATGTACAGAAAAGTAGCACCGTGCACAGGTGAGTCAACAGAATTTTATATTCTGATAAAAAAACAATTATATTCATTTATTTCAAGATTCTGAATTTAAATTTTACGGTTTCTATTATAAAAATAAACAACGAACGATTAAGGATTATCCCGTGGGTTAAGGGAGGATTAATATGGCAATATTTTCACTATTTTTTCAGAAAAAATTCCGTCAGCTCGAATCTATGACCTATGACCTTGTAAATGGAAGAATTTACTGTTACATAAAATCCACCCTCAAAAAGAATACAAGGGTAATCTTGGTACAAAAATAAAGAAAAACCAGCATGCTTTTAGAAAAAAAAAGACCACTCCTTTAACTCAGGTTCCCACTTTCTCTCGCATGTAGAATGTTAAACCTAATTAGGTGGCAGCTCAATGCACAGTCACAAACTCAAGATTGAATTTTAACAATCCAATAATTCAAATTTATAATTTTACAATCTAAGAAAAAAAAAATTCAAAGGAAAGAATCCAACCACTTACATCATATGTATCCGATGATTGCAAAAGATCCCATTTGATTGTAATGTTACCATGTGGATCCAATGGATCAAAACCGTCTGCAATTCAATTAATCAAATATGATTCAACAAAAAGATCAAAACTCCAATAATTTTTATAGATAACAAAATAGAGAAAAGGAAAAGGCACTTACAATCATGCTAGTTTCTCTGTGTGGAGGGTATACCATGTTTGTTGTCTTTTTATGGTTCTTAATGAATCTTTTCATTTAAAAAAAAAAAAATCCCACGTTAATGTCCGTATTTGGTGGGTTCCAAAAGAAGTCTCTCGCTATATATATATTGACTTTTTGTTAATAATACTTTTTTTTTTTTTTGAGTGAAAAGGAGGGTTGTAAGCCGTTAATACATAGCACGGCCAGGCCGCTCCAACCATGTCAGCATCAATAAGCCATCCACAGCTTCTTGAGCTAAGCAATCAGCAGCGTGATTGACCTCCCTAAAAACTTTGATCTTTATTTATGAAACTAAACACATTGAGAGCTGTTATATTATAAGCTCTAATCTTTTAAACGACCGTACGTCTAGTTGAAGTTAAATACTAAATTTCTCGTAGAACTTGATGAAGTTATATCCAATAGAATAAATACTTTTAAATTAAAATAAATAAAAAAGATCAGACAGTGAATATAACATGACATGACATCCAATATCTTGATGAGGTTATATCCAATTATACAATAGCTAGTCTACTTGATAATAACCTGCCATCAACTTGCTCATAAGTTCATGTAAACCTTTTTTTTCTTTGTCAATATCTAATTAAAGCAACAGTTCTTTGTTTGTTTTCTTTATCATAAATTTCAAACGCTTATGCAATCAGAAATTCAAAAGCTTCTGCAATGATAAATTCTTCGTCGAACGCTTTTTATTTGCTCTCTTTTTCTATATATAGAAGAGCTACCACTTCACTAAGCTGCATGTACACTACATTTCTCGAAGAAAATGACTAAACTCGATCCCGAGATAAAGTCTGATTCAATCTACAAGCTTTGTGAAAAGCCGTTGACAAAAACTGATTTGGAGCACCAATTCATCGTTCCAAGTGAGTTCCTGAACGAACCTGCTGTTTTGAATGAAAGTGGTGAGTTTAAACAAAAAATCACTTCTTTTGATCAAGATGGCAAGGAATGGACATTTCGATTATCCATACGCAAGAATGAGATATATTCTAAACCAACTTTCACTCCAGCTTCTTGGCGTCCATTTGTGAAATATTTCGGTCTTCGAGATGGTGATGGTGTGATATTCTATATAGAAAAAGATGATGGCGCTCGAAAGATACAGATTAGAGGGCTGAGAAAAATTAATTGTATGTTGCTTGGTAATCGGCCCTGGGCGGAGGTGAAGAAAGTGGAAAACCAGGCATCAACTTCCCATTACAAGGCGTGAGGGCCTTAACGTCTGTGTTTGTTTGTTTTTATTGTTATGTTTTTAAATAAAGTAGTATTACTGCTGTTGATCGAAACGAAGTGATCGAGACTCTTTCTCACTTAATCTAAGATCTACGGTATGAAAATTATCATGCTTGAAGAATCACCCCTATATGAACCTTGTAGAGTATGAAATTTCTATATACGGATAATATATATAAGTCCGTATTAAAGTTTTTTTTTTTGTACGGAAACCTGGATTTAATTTCAGGTTATATATGTACTTATTATTACCTTATGCTTTGGTGTGTAAGTTTGTATTAAAGTTTCAAATTCATGAGTGAAATAATAATATAAAGTAGTATTTTTATATCCATATTCTGAAAAATTATATTGTCTTATTAACACAATAGTTAATGATTAATTAAGAACTAATTGAATGTACATATCTCCATATGCAAATCAATCTTAATCATAGGTCTGAGTAGGATTATAAAGTTTGGGTGAATGATTGATTGAGAATTGTAGATTCACCCCTTAATGCCAAACACTAACTTATTTTATTTGTTATATGTTGACTATCAAATTTCTAGATTGCTTTTTGATTTTCTTTTATATATATATATATATATATATATATATATATATATATATAAAAGAAAAGGACACATCATGTTTATGGAGTTTATTCTTCAATGAATTTTATAATTATCTAAAAATTCTTTAAAAGTTATTTATGAAAAATATTTTAGTACACATTATGTACAAATTATAAATGGATTAAGCTATAATCTTTTGATAATTTTTCATAATAAAAGTAGAAAGTACATGGATTAACAATATCAACATTTGGATTTTAATTAAACGAGACGAAGATCCGCGTATTTTGCTGATTACCCTGTTAAAGTATTTTTTTCTCTTTTTGCATATACTCACATATAGTGTATATATATACATATAAAAATAAAGGCAAGATGAGAAATGATTTTTGCCTTTGTGTTTCTACGTTAAATAGCGGTTGGCCATTGATGTAGACAATTCAAGACTCAATATAGTTGCATTATAAATAATAGCAGTAGATTTGCTTTCCAAATCATGATTTTATACATGATATAAATAAATTAATTAAGCTAATCAGTTATTCCGTAAAAGTAACTAAAATCATGAGTTTTAAGAATAGAATCTTTAGAGTTTTGTTAGTTAATTGATTATTTCAATGGGAAAAATGACAGTTTCAGAATACATATAATGTATATTTTTTAATTTTATAGGTCTAAAGAATCATCTATTATACATCACCATCATCATATATCCTCTACCACCGTTAATTAATATATGATACTTGTAATAATAGTCATAAATCACAAGGCTTTCCCAGAAATGAATAATTACCAAATTTGTGAAAAATGCAGTTCCAATAAGAGTTTGTTGAAAGAATAAAATGAAATTGGAGCTCTATTGTTTACAAGAAATATAGTAATAAGAAGAGTTTGTTTGTCTTAATCTATGTTTCAGCCTTTTATACGACCAGCACAACTGCACTTTGAAAAACAAAAGATTGAACCATAGAAATTAAAATATGAAACCTGTTATGTTACCTGAACTGTAGAAAATAGATGCAAAAGCAGTAATTCATCCCAAAAGCAAAACAAAATTTGTTAAAAAAGAGAAAAAAGGAATGCTGAAATAGGAGTGTGCTAAGTTAGCTTGTTATAATTTTTTTTTGGTTTCAGGATTATATATATATATATATATATATATATATATATATATATATATATATATATATATATATATATATATATATATATATATATAAGTTGGTTAATTTAATAATTTAAATTGTGAAACTAATGTAAAGTTGAAGAATTTAATAAATTTAGTCCATTTAATAAATTGTGAAACTAAACCATAATAGCCATTATTATTTTCAGTTAATTATTCTTTTTCCTTTTTAAAATAATTAGTAATAAAAAATGAAAAAAAAAAGTTTTAAATCTGTTTGAATTGATTTAAACCGTTTTGAAAAGGCGAAAGAAAATAAAATTATGTTTTTTTTTCCATTTATTTGAGATAAAATACATTTGTAATTCAATTCTAAAAGGATATCTATTAAACCAAAAGTCTAAAAGCATTATCAAAATGTTTTTAAGATCCGATAAATCATTAAACTAATCTACTTAGTATTTTAAGAATTTCAATTCTGATTTTACAAAGCCACAAACAATTTTCAAGAATCCCCAAATATTAACACTAATAAGTCTATTATACTCTACAAAACCAAAACTCTCTCTCAATAAACAAATACCGATAATAATGAGCCTTTCCAAGAATTTTAGAAGATAATAATACTAAGCAACAGTAATGGAAAAATGATTACATTAGAACTAATTATGAACTTAGTGTGAGCATAATTGGGTAGCCTTGGATAATCATCTGGTTGTGGCATCACATTCATCACCATTAAACAAAACTCTTCTGGGTAAAGCCCATCCTTCTCTAAAAGTGAAATCTTCATCTTTGTGCAATAAAATTTCTGTTTGCACATTTCCACTATCACCTTCTTGTAGTAACATGGCATTATAGTACTCAATCCCCCAAAACATTCCTGTATCATCTGTCAAAAACACAGCATTTGAACAACATTTATAACTCCATTCAAAACTGTACTAATCTTCAGTTTTCGAAATATAATTTGATTCAAACTGCTTACTGATGTTTCCATACTGATCGAGCGGTTCATAGTTGAAGCTGAATACTTGATACAAGCTTTTAAAGTTGGGATGTAAGACAACCAAATTCCACTGAGAATAATTTTTCATTATATTTAGATTATTTATTGTCATCTTAACTCTCCAATACTCTTTATAACTCTCTTTCACATGCCAGTGTACCCTTATAGGGCACATGTGCTGTGTACACCTTACTACTTCTGGGGTTGCATCATTTGAATCTTGCTTTTCTCGCAGCAAATATGGTGTCTCTCCATACCTACAGTTTTCTCAGATTTTATAAATTTTAGGTTACTAGAAATACTCTTTCAAAGAAAACTGAAAATGAACAAAGAAAGTAGATGTGTTAGAGAATTGATGAAAAAATTAAGAGCTTTTACTTTACACATTTTGCTCCAGGTTGCTCTTGGCATCTGCAGCTACATTTAGGGCAAGGAACAATAGTATCATTGTAAAAAGCCGACAAGGAACACAGCATTTTGGGGTTGCTGCTGATATAAACTGAGAATAGATGCAAGTCACATTCCATGTCCCTGACATGAAAATCAAAACATAAACCTTGTCATAAATTAACCATTTCCAAGTAGAACAGTAATAGTGATAGTGAACAGTTAAACCAGAAAAGATGCATACTAAGAACGTGGGTCCATCTCCGGCCGCTGTCTGAAGAATATCTACTAGGCTTCACTTCATGTGCAGGTCCACAGGTATAACCAGGAAGTCCAAGAGTGAAATTTTCCGGCATTTGGAAATCTGACTGAGTAGAATAATAATAAGCAGAAGAACGACCTACATTCATCTGGAAAGTGGCACCATACTTTGAAGGATCTTGTTTCATAGAAGTTAAAAAACCCGATTTGCAGCAATTTTGAGATTGCATATTGTAAGAAACTCTAGGCAAAAGATCAACAATCACCGGACTTTTTTCGCAACAATGTGGGAGTGTTGTTCCTTTAAACGTAGTACAGTTTCCTTGCTCAGTTGCCTCAGCTCCCCACATTCCCCATATCACTTCGTTACCTTTCCAATCCCAACCCAATTTCCAACCAGGTGACTCCACGTGGCGGTATAGTTGGTAATTGAATATTGATATTTTCAGCTGTTGGAAACATTATTCATGGATTAAGAATTTAAAGATTTAATTAAGCACACTTAATTTGTTCATTCCAACGTACTAATTTGCCCCTAGACAGAGAGACACTACTGGGCCCTTATGTTTGAAGACAAACTAGATGGAGACAAATAGACATTCTATCTACAGAAAAGTAGCATCATGCACAGGTGAGTCAACAGAATCTTATATTCTGATAAAAAAAAAACAATTATATTGATTTATTTCAAGATTCTGAATTTCAATTTTAAGGTTTCTATTATAAAATTGAAGAACGAAGAACTAAGGATTATCCCGCATTTGCGGGTTAAGGGAGGATGGATTAATATGGCGGCATTTTCACTATTTTTTTCAGAAAAATTTCGGTTGCTAGAATCTAAGACTTATGACCTTGTAAGTGGAAGAACTTCCACTTTACTGTTACATAAAATCCACTCTCAAAAAGAATGCAAGGGTAATATTGGTACAAAAATAAAGAAAAACCAGCAGGCTTTTAGAAAAAAAGACCACTCCTTTAACTCTGGTTCCCACTTCTCTCCCATGTAGAATGTTAAACCTAAATAGGTGGCGGCTTAATGCAACAGTTTGATCTTTTCAATCACAGACTCAAGATTGAATTTTAACAATCCAATAATTCAAATTCATAATTTTACAATCTTAGAAAAAAAAAAAAAAAATCAAAGGATAGAATCAAACTACTTACATCATATGCATCCGATGATTGCAAAAGATCTCATTTGATTGTAATGTTACCATGTGGATCCAATGGATCAAAACCGTCTGCAATTCAATTAATCAAATATGATTCAACAAAAAGATAAAAACTCCAATAATTTTTATAGATAACAAAGTAGAGAAAAGGAAAAGGCACTTACAAGAAGGTGAGATGGAGATGATTAGGGAGAAGAAGATCAAAATCCAAAACATACCCATTAATCTATGATGAAGGGTATGTTTCAAAAATTCTGAACTCCAAGCAACAAAGAAAGAAAATGTATTCAAGAAAACACTTCACTTATTATGTGGTGAGTGAAACCAGACTCCAAAAAGAGGCATAAATTGAGACGATAAGAAATGTGTGTCGCGTTTCTCTTATTTCTTCTTCGATAAATTAAAGAAAGAAAGAATAAAACAAAGGCAGCCAAAAATATGGAATTTTACCAAATCAAGGTCCTTAGGACATTTTGATTTTTAAGATGTGATTGATAACAATAGCATTTAAAGCAAACGCGTTAATCTCCTTGGAATTTGAGTGTCTAATTTGTTTTTATTTTTTCCAAAATTTTAAATGTATATTTCCATTTTTTTTATCTTCTTGAGTTAAAGGTTCAAAATTTAAGTCTCTTCTTATCTCTAATCTACAAAATTTATTAAATAAAGAAATAAAATTTGAAAATTAATATCAGTAAATTGTGTAATTATTTGCTTTACCCACTTACTGTTATTGGGTTAACTTCAAGGTATTTAAAAAAGTTCAATATGTATTAATAAAATCACTTAAAATTTAAAATTTTCATGACTATCATGATAAAATTTTCATTTTGGTTCCATATTTAAAATCTAGCAAATAATTATCTTATCAAAATAAATTCAAATTTCCATTGTTCTTCCTCTAATGTCGGTATATATGTCGAACTCAGGTTTTTTGGCTTGTGCTATGGCCTTGTTTATGTTCTGTTCAATCTCTTTCGAGAATCAGGGCTATATTTGATTTTGTGGTTTATAACTTTATGCATGTTTGGTTTTTTACTTTAGAAAATTTATTGTGTAAGAAAGCATAGTACACAAATATGTAAAGTTGAAAAGTTTTGCTTCCTCTGGAATGAGTTGATAAGTTACATAATATATATAGGATAGTAAAACTTGAATATTATCTAATGTAGGCAATTTGCTCAACGTTCTCGTGTCCGGAAACTTCAGTACATAGCTGAGCTGGAAAGGAATGTACAAGCCTTACAGGTAAAGTATCAGTAACCTGCAGAAGTTTAACTATCTAATTTTAGAGTTAATTGAAAGAGTATATAATAGGCATTGTTTAAAGAGTAATTTTATATCTTCTACTTTGCAGGCAGAAGAATCTGAAGTTTCAGCTGAGGTTGAATTTCTCAACCAGCAGAATCTTATTCTGAGCATGGAGAATAAAGCCCTTAAGCAACGTTTAGAAAGCATAGCTCAGGAGCAGATTATCAAATACTGAGTTTTGGCTCTCAATTTCTTCAGGTTGAGGTGTTAAAAATATTGGTTTATTTTTACCTTCATGGTTTACTTGGTTTCTCAATTGTGTTTCCCTCAAATAGTAATGTCATTATGACAAGATCTTTGGTTAGAATTATGGCGTCACGGTTTGGTAATGTCATTTATAAATTTTGCCAAAAGACCTTCATTGCCTGATGCTGATAGCCCAAAAGACCCTTGATATTTTGTTATGTCTTTATCAGTATCATTATCCACCCCGATATCAAAAAAAAAAAAAAAAAAAAAAAAAAAAAATCATTATCCACCCACCAACCAGACAAGACATGCAACATAACTGTGATACAAAAATGAACGTTCAAGACTTCAATAGATCAAAATAAAATTTGGAGAGCTTAATGTGCTTTTATGGGGAGTATTCCTTTGAGGAGAGAATGCTGAGGAATATATTTTCGAGCATATAAGAACTTTATGCATAGAAGCAGTTTTGGAATTACTAGGTAACTGATTTGGTAGACCTTCAAGGCAGTGCGATCTCGCTTAAAATTTTACCACTGATCACTGGCGTTTAATAGAAGATTTGCCTGTGCGAGAGAAATATTGAAACTTCCATTTTTTTGATGTTCTTTGTAGAATTTCTTTTTAGAGAATGTTGCAAATTGTGGAAGGCTTTTGCCTTTTTCTTCTTTTTGCTAATGATTCTGCCTTAGTATTAGCCAGATTATATTGCCAGTTTTTGGCTTTATCTTAAGTAGTAAGGGATAGAATGGTTGTTGAAGATGGGTCTTGGCTTAAATTTCATATACTAATTGTCAAAGGAAATTTCTTCTGAAAAAACAGTTCCCAGCTTCTATGCAGCTGAGTGAGCCATGCAATATTTAGCTTGAAAGACTTTTTATGGAAGAGTGAACCAGGTCTGGTAGACTGCGGTTTAATTTTCCTTGTTTGGCTTATTAAGAGGAAGTTTCATTGCCTCTTCAGATTGAAAAGCAAAAGTCTTTTTCTTTTTGTCTCTGAATGCTTTTTAAATTTTCACATGTATGCTGTACATGAGTTTATGCATGTACATGCATAAGTTCACATTAAGTTCTGCAGTCTATTAGGAGACTGAGGAGAAGAAATGGTGTGATGGGATGGGAAGCGGACAGAGAGACATATTGCAACACTTGTTATCCTTATGTTGGCTGTCATTACTGAAAGAAACTAATATTATGATTTTTCTTTGTTGCAGCCTGGAACTAATCTAGTAAAATACTGAAGTACTGGATAAATCAGTGAATTATCCAGAAAACTAATCTTGTGTCCACTTGTGCTGGTACCTTGTTGAGTGCTAGACTTATTTTCTGCTTTCTGAAAGCTTTCTCTTCGGATGAATTGCTTTTTTCCTAAAAATTTTAGGTACAGAGATGATGTAGGAAGACTTCAAAATGAAAATGGCTAACACAGTCAGGAGAAAATCATTTAGCTACCTTGTTGTTGGATCTGTTCGGAAAACTGAGAAAGTGTATCTCTGGTCTGGGCTGAGGCAAGGACTTTTGTCTCCTGGCCTGACCCAACCAAGGCCTGCAACTATTAAGTCAGCTGGGCTTGTGATTTGAATATGTTAGGGCCTGACCCTACCTGGTCTACTGGAAGAATGAAAAATTAGTATGTTACGTATGTTTGTAGTGCTGGGTCAGGTCAGGCTTGTGCCCGACCCAAAAGTTTAGGCCTGCACAAAGAACATGTTTCCACATTGTGTCTGGATGTGTTTATCTTTTTGATTTTTGAATTATACAACGGATGCTCAACCTTTTGAGGGTGCTTTCAGTGAAGCATGAAGTCTTGGAGAGGGAGATTGGGAGACTACGAGCCTTGTATCAGCAGCAACAACAACAGCAGCAGCCACAACAACAGCAGCAGCAACCATCTTCCAGCCATCGCTGAACTAACAGCAGGGACCTTGAATCCCAGTTTGCAAACCTCTCCTTGAAACAAAAGGATTGCAATTCTGGTCGTGATCCTGTGACAGGTCCACTCCGCACTTAGATAAATAAATTAACCAGAGATTTGTTGTGCCACCATTTTGCTTA
Organism: Jatropha curcas; assembly: GCF_041381405.1. Taxonomy (NCBI): domain Eukaryota; kingdom Viridiplantae; phylum Streptophyta; class Magnoliopsida; order Malpighiales; family Euphorbiaceae; genus Jatropha; species Jatropha curcas. The sequence continues at coordinate 2,533,370 of NC_143156.1, forward strand.
GTCGGGCTACCACATTAACCATCATTATTTTCTCCTCGAGCGGGGTAAAGCCGAGTTCCTCCAGTCTCCATCCCATCTCTCTACCTGATTTGCACAATTTATTTTTACTTTGTTTCTTGCTCCCCTTTTCGTTTAATAAAATTAATATCTTCACGTGCACCTGGTTGTCATTGCGGGAAAATTATGTTTTCAGGCGAGATGACCTACCGGAGGTGGTAACTTAAAAGAGGTTCCATATTTGGTCTCTTCTGTATGTTCAGATGATTATAATTCAGGAAAGTTATGTGCACCACTTGTAATCCATTTAGAGTATCTAATTCGTGGAGTCGAGATGTAGCGAAGGATGTTTAGAGCATGTTGGATCTGCGCCATTTGTAATGGTGTTATTCCAAAGAAATGCTTTCTTGTAAAATCTGTTAAATGAAATTCACGTCTTCTTGCTTATTTTCACTGTTATGAGAAGGGCTGAGTCCTTTTTGGCTGCTAGGAAATGAAATGCTGATGCTGCTTCTGGCTGGTAATTTATAACTGTTCTTCCCTCCTGCTGTAATTTAGGTGTATTTTTCATGGCCTATCACATGTTCTCCTTTATAAGTTAAAATTGGGGACTTCCGGATTGAGTTGTTTAGACCAGTTTATGGATTCACTTATGGACCAATTAATGGAAAAATGATTATTTTATTGAATATGAGGGTATTTTTGATCATGCAGTAGAAAAAAAAATTTTAAAATTTATATTTTCATTAATTTAGTTCATGGGTGGATTCTAAGATATGATAATTCTATGGTAAATCAGATCACGGTTAGGTCTAATAGATTAATCTGGTAATATGTTGAAACTTGAAACTGATGGCCTTAAAAAGATGAGCCTTAAGTTATGTCATATATGATGTTGCAATGAAAGAAAAAAAATTAAAAAAGAAAAAATTAGTAAAATAATTATGAGAGATTTATAATTGTATAATTGATTTTAAGAATTAATGTTTAGGATTAGATTTTAAATATCATGTCTTGAAAGAAAACAGAACTCAAGAATATGGATTGATTGTGAGGCAACGACGGAAGGTTTCGTGGGAAATAATGTCCAAAATTGATAAGAAAAAAACGTTATTTCTACGGAAGGCTAAAACTAATTCTGCTCGCGCCACGTTAGACTCATAAAAAAAAAACGTTTACTACAGCGGGAATTTTCTCTTTTTAAAAGAATCAAACACTCGTATGACTTGAGTTATTTTCACTCAGAACAACTTTGTTTGTTAATTTGTGTATATAATTTTAATCATTAATTAACGGGTTATAATTAGTTAGTATTTCTTGCATACTATATTAGATTTATAGTTTGAATAAGTACAACATCGTAAACATAATCAAAGAATAAAATCCACTCTCACATTTCATAAACTACTATTTTGACGATGTTTAGCAGTTAAAAAAGGTGAATTCAAGAGTGCAGACATGCTTTTGATCATGGGGCATAAACTCAGTTTAGCATATTTAATTTGGCCTTCTCACTTGCCTCTAACAAGAATATGTGTATATATATATATAGTTCTAGAATTTAAGCTGCTCACATTAGCACGTGACACTAATTAATTATATATAGAATTGCAGAAAATGTCAGATATTATGTGGGTCTCATTAAGGAGTTGTTGAAGAGCAACAATCAATTGGATTCGATGATGTTAAAGCAAATACAAAATTAAGTCAAACTAATTAGAAGTGTATTAGACCCACTGTATAGATTTTAAACACAGAGTCCCTCTCAATGTTTTTTTTTTCTACGTTCATGTTTATCAAAAAAAAAAGTTTACACGTGCCTTCGTGCTTGAATTGGAGTTGTATTGAGAAAAAATCTTCTCAATAATGGATTGGTATTCAAATAAAGTCTTCCTAACATTGGCGATACTTAATTTTCGATTAATTAACTATGATATAATAACAAGATTTAAAAAAAACAATAAAATATTATTTTATATAATATATAATTCATGAAGTATTACAACTATAGTATCAAAATATAGAGACAATAATGAAGTGTAAATCGAAAATTAGGACACAATTTGAAGAGAACAAATTACAGAATATAATATCATTTATTTATTCCTAAAAAAACTAGTCTTAAAAGATTTTGCGGTATCAATTTGCTACGCACAACATCACGCACTTGATACGCTGGGGTCCCAGACACTCCTTGTGACTGACTTCTTTTTTTAAAGAAAAAGTGGCTGTTCATTTTTCAAATAATATAATGCGAGTATATAAACAAACACACGGAAAGTTGAAATCTTAGATAAAGAGAATCTTGAAAAAAATGTTAATCTCTTTTTATTACCAACTGATCATTTTTCAAATAGGATAACAATTGAAATTTTCTATACCAAAAAGTGAAATTTCATCCTTCTCTAGTTATTTATTTCAGCCCAGGTGGTAATCCATGCAGAATATGTTACCAAAAAACCTATTGAGTCGTCTAATTTTTATTTGATCCATTGAATTCTTGAATTTTGTTTTTATACCTATTAAACACAATCTCTCTATATAAATAGATGCAAATGTATGCAAATTTTGACATATCACTCCATAAAACCCTGCTGCATCGTAATCTATATCTAATTTATATTCAGTATGCATATTTCTCTCCACTAACTTTTTCATGCTATATTGATCCATCCGCCAAATGGCAGTTAGAGGGGCAACGTATAAAAGACAACATTAAGTTGCAGAAATAATATAGAAGCATGTCAATATAATAGAGTTACAATTAGGGATGAAAATTGTACAAGTACAGCATCGTGTTTCCTGAGAATTAATATTCTCATCTTTACGGGAATTGATGTTGCTAACCACCTTAATCAGTACCTTATTGATTACCTTGGGTCTAATTTATTTTAGTTTTAATAAAATATTGAGTCTAATATGCACTTAAATTTTCACTTGAATTTTATTATGTTAAATTTTTTAAATTATATAATAGATTTTGATGGATAGATTGTACCTACATTTTTAAACCCACGTTCAATTAAAAATCCATAGTAGATAGTTGATTTGATTCATGTACTCGTCCCATGCCGCTCCAACCATGTCAGCATCAAGAAGCTGACCAGGAAGTGAAGAAGGAGCATCCAATACCCGAAAATCAACCAAGCCATCCACAGCTTCTTTAGCTAAGCAATCAGCAATGTGATTGGCCTCCCTAAAAACTTTGATCTTTATTTATGAAACTAAACACATTGAGCTGTTATATTATAACTATTCTTTCATTGAGTTTGGAGGGCCCGGGCTCCCCCCTCCCACCGCCCTGCCTTAGAAACGTGCATATCAGTTTTTTTAAATAACTGATCGCTATAACAGTTTCATTTTTTTTTTTTTCCTTCTGTAAAAAGTTTCCGTACAGACTAAATTGCGGTTATATCGTACCGCTATTCAACTTGTCTCATAATAAAACAAATACGCGTTCATTGGTACCTTCTTTTTTGGGTGGGATATGATTTGATTTGCATGGGCCAGCTTCTTAGTTAAAGAATTTGTGTCCAGTTTTTTTTTTTTTGTAGCTTTATGCTTCCCAGTCGGTGGCAGTACTGATATCCTAATTCGGCTACCTCTATATATATATATATATATATATATATATATATGATTAAATTTCTTATATAATAAATTGAATCTAATAAGCATATTCTGTGATATAAATAAATAAAATAATAACAAATATTACGGATAAATTATATTCAATTGGGTTAATACTTGTTCGTGAACCAGAAAAATAAAATAAATAATAAAAAGGCAGTGTAATTTTCAGAGTGAGATTTGTTAAATTCAGAGAACATAATTTTTTATACCATTATTTTGACTTTGATTGATTGCTGTCGGGTTAATGTTAAAATTCAACCTCAACTTCAGCTGTTGGACGTTTCCAATTTCACCCAAATGTGCAAGTATCATGCACTCGTAAAAGAGAAAGAAAAGAAAGATAATGACAGCTTCAACCTTATAATCTGTTTGATTAATAAGGGTAATTTAGTCACAATAGTGTTATAAGAAGATTTTTTTTTTCCCCTCAAAATGTAACTCATTAATAATATTAAGAAGAATTATAAATACTCATATAGACCACACATAGAATTTTGCTCATGCGATAACTTTTTATAGTATTCGACAATATAGTATTTGAACTAACATTTAGATGTTTATGTAACGTTTTATAAAAAGTTAACTCATATAACATTTAACTTTTAGTGTTTTATGCAAAGCTATTAAAATAGTTAAACGTTACTAAAACAACTAATTTTATAGAGTCGCCCAAATTGTCCTCTCTTAATTTCATATAACTGTTATGTAAAAACTGAAATTAGGTGGCTGAAAAAAAATGGTTGTATACAAGTTTCAGGATCAGAAAACTTCGTCTTAATATACTCTTATACCCTGAGCTTTAGAGTTTGTTGCACTTACATTCTAATTTGAACTTTTTGACAACTACACCCTAAAATGAAAGATTGAGAGTATTTACACCCCACAATTAAATTAAAGGTTTTGCAATAAAAAAAAATATTTTCATAGGACCCATAACTAAGCTTAAGTTAATTTAACTAGAACTTAAACCCAAACTCAAAATTTAATTTAAAATAGATCTCATTTATCACTTAAGTAAATTTTGCTTTCATAGAAAGCAGTTAATTTGTAAAAAACATTTCGAGTTTGGACAGTAGCTTCAAAATTGGTATATTGATTTCTTTCATTTTTATTCATTTATATTTATGTATGGTGATAGACACATGTGATATTGTTTATTAATTTATATATTTATTTATGAGAGAAGGATAGTTGAAAATAAATTTTGAAAAAACAAAAATCTTAACAATTTGATAATCTAGGATTTGATGAATTTAGAATAATTTATGCATGTTTACAATTAATGTTATAACTAACATTAGTCCATGTACTCCATTATCTTCAGAATATACATATATTAATATTATTTAAACTGAAAAATCTATTTAATTAGTTTTGCTTTATAATTTGAACCAACGAGCAACGACAAAAGGTAATGATGTTAACGATAATATTTTTTATTGTTCACAAACATAAAATGAATTTTCCATTAGGTCCATAAATATATATTTTTTATTACAAATTAACTTTTAATTTATTTTTAGAGTGTAAACGCTATTAACTTTTCATTTTGGCTCTTAACTTTTCATTTTGAAATATGGTTATCGGAAAGTTCAGATTAGAATACAATTGCAACAAACTTCAAAAATAGAATAAACTTCTTCATGCGAAAGTGACGTTACAAATCCCACTAAAACGTCAAGATTTGGTGGGTTCCATATAAACTTCTTCACAAGACACTTAGCACATGTATGCTATGTTTGAGGGTACACTTCATGTTTGTCTTTTTATGGTTCTTTAGTGAATCTTTTCATTTGAAAAAAAAAAAAAAATCCCACGTTAAATTTTATCTTCATCAGTATAATTTTTTTTCTTTTTCTTCTTCTTTTGAGGTTGAAATAATATGTAGAAGTTCCTATCCTATAAATCCAATCACACTAGTGTGAGATTCGTCATTGGTCAGCGAGGATAGCATTGGGGTCGGTTTGTCATATTTACCGCGAGGCTAACCATGTGCTGATTTCTTGTCGAAGATGGCTTTTTGGCTCGTGCTGGACTCTCCTGCAGGGATGCAAGTGGCTGCGATATGATTTGCATGGCCCAGCTTCTTAGTTAAAGAATTTGTGTCTAGTCTTTCTCTCTATATAAGAAGAGCTTCCGCCTCACTAAGCTGCATCCATGTACACTACATTTCTTGAAGAAAATAACTACACTCGATCCCGAGATAAAGTCTGATTCAATGGACATTCTTTGTGAAAAGTCGTTGACAAAAACTGATTTGGAGCACCAATTCGTCGTTCCAATTGATTTCCTGAAGAAACATGCTGTTCGGGATGAAAATGGTGACTTGAAAAAAAAAATCCCTTCATTTGATCGAGATGGACAAGAATGGAAATTTCAATTAGCCATACGCAAGGATGGACATCCTAAACCAACTCTCACTCCAGCTTCTTGGCATCCATTTGTGAAACATTTTGGTCTTCAAGAGGGTGATGTTGTGAGATTCTATATAATAAGAAATGAGGGCGCTCGAAAGATACAGATTCAAGCGTGGCGAGAAATTGTCATTCTTGGTACATCTGCTTGGGCGGAGGTAGAGAAAGTATGAAACCAGGCATCAACTTCCCATTACAGGGTATGAGGGCCTTAACGTCTGTGTTTGTTTGTTTTTATTGTTATGTTTTTAAATAAAGTAGTATTACTGCTGTTGATAGGAACGAAGTGATGGAGACTCCTTCGCACTTAATCTAAGATCTACGGTATAAAAATTATCACGTTTGAAGAATCATCCTTATATATGAACCTTTTAGAGTAAGATGTTTCTATATACGGACAATATATATAAGTCTGTATTAAATATTTTTTTTTTTTTTTTTTTAGTATCGGGGGAACTGAGATCTAATTCCAGGTTATATATACACTTATCATTACACTATGGCTTGGTGTGTAAGTTTGTATCAAAGTTTCAAATTCATGAGTGGAATAATAATATAAAGTAGTATTTTTATATCCATATTCTGAAAAATCATATTGTCTTATTAGCACAAGTTAATAATTAATTAAGAATTAATGAAATGTCCATACCTCCATATGCAAATCAATCTTAATCATAAGTCTGAGTAGGATTATACAGTTTGGGAGAATGATTGATCGAGACTTGGAAGTCTAATAGATTCATCACTTAATGCCAAATACTAACTTATCTTATTTGTTACATGTTGACTATCAAATTTCTAGATTGCTTTTTAATTATATATATATAAAAGAAAAGGACACATCTTTTTTATGGAGATTATTCTTCAATGAATTATATAAGTATCTAAAAATCCTAAATGTTAAAAGTTATTTATGAAAAATATTTTAGTACACATTATATACAGATTATAAATGGATTAAGCTATAATCTTTGATAATTTTTCATAATAAAAGTAGAAAGTACATGGATTAACAATATCAACATTTGAATTTTAATTAAACTAGATAAAGATCCGGATATTGTGCGGGTTACCCTGTTAAAGTGTTTTTCTCTCTTTTTACATATACATACATATAGTATATATATACATATAAAAATAAAGGGCAGATGAGAAATGGTTTTTGCCTTTGTGTTTCTAAATTAAATAGCGGTTGGCCATTGATGTAGACAAATCAAGATATCAATATAGTTGACATTATAAATAACATCAATAGATTTGCTTTTCAAATCATGATTTTATACATGATATAAATAAATTAATTAAATTAATCAGTTCCTCCGTAAAAGTAACTAAAATCATAATGAGTTTTAAAGAATAGAATCTTTAGAGTTTTGTTAGTTAATTGATTATTTCAGTGAAAAAAGTGACAGTTTCAGAATATATATAATGTTTGTTTTTAAATTTTATAGGTCTAAATCATCTGTTCTACATCACCATCATCATATATCCTCTACCACCATTAATTAATATATGATACTTGTAACGGTAGTCATAAATTACAAAGGCTTTTCCGGAAATGAATAATTATAAGCATTATATATCAGATTTAGCAATAGTCGTATCAAATTTGTGAAAAATGCAGTTCCAATAAGAATATATGATACTTGCAAAAGAATAAAATGAAATTGGAGCTCTATTGTTTACAAGAAATATAGTATAAGAAGAGTTTGTTTGTCTTAATCTATGTTTCAGCCTTCTATACGACCAGCACAACAGCACTTTGAAAAACAAAAGATTGAACCATAGAAATTAAAATATAAAAACTGTTATGTTACCTGAACTGTGCAAAATAGATGCAAAAGTAGTAATTCGTCCCAAAAGCAAAACAAAATAATAACTGCCGCTGTGGAAAACAAAATTAAGAAACATGAAATTTTTAGTGCTTTAAAAGTAAAGTTTAAGTGAAGAACGCAATTAAATAACTCCTTAGCATTTAAAGATCCTGGAGAAAAACCAATTGATAAACAAAGAGCATTAGAGCAATTGCCGGCTATATATTAATAATAATAAATATTTTTCAATAAAACAGAGAGAAAAAATAAACAAAAAAAAAAATGATGGCGAGTTGAAAATATATCGAAATATTCCAATTTCAATGCATAGATTATATATAAATCACCAGAATCAATGTGCCAAGTATCACACTGTTTATTCCTTTACCACTACAAAAAAATCGCGGTTTTGCGACCGACACAAATCGGTCTCAATTTTGCGACCGATTTGCAACCAATTGCGATGATTGTGATCGTGAATATATTGCGACCAAGTTGCAACAAAATTTGCGACGGATTTGCGACTAATACTGAAGCAGTCGCTAATTGTAGCGCTAATAATTCCCGCCAGTTTGTTTTCCATTTTGTGATCGATTTTGCGACTATGTGTCATTCCGTCGCAAAATTACGCGCTTCAAAATCAGCACCAAAATTCCACGAGGGTTTGCGACCGATTTGCTAATGATAATTTGCGACCGACTTATTTGGTGGCAAATCGGTCGCAATTTTGGTAGAAAGTAAAATGACGTCGCAGGGCTAAAAATTACGACCGATTTTAATAAAACTTGCGACCGATACGTCGGTCGCAAATTTTAGGGCTTTAAACCCAGCGAGCGCCCTCCTTCTTCTTTCTTCTTCTTCTTTCTTCTCCTCCTCCATTTGCAGCGCCCATCCCAGCCTGTTGTCGCGCCGCTTCCAGCCGCTTGATGCCTCCATCTCCGCTCCATTGCAACGCCGGTCACCGGAGGATCCCTTCTCCTCGTCGTTCGCGGTCGTCAGTTCAGCTACGTTTGTATTTTTTTTTTTTTTCATTTTCGTTTTTTTTTATATTGTTATATTTCTTTTATTGTTGTTGTAGTTGAATGACAAAAAATAAATTGTTATTTAGTTGTTTTAGTTGTTGTAGTAGTGATTTAGTTGGTATTGTGCATTGTGTGTGTTATTGAAAAGAATGATAAAATTGGAAAAAAAATTTAATATTGTAATGATAATTTGGAATTTTTAATAATTTAGGCAAAATTATATATGTAATTTAATCAATGTAATTTTATGTAATGCAATTTTAAAATATTAGTTGGTGTTGAATTGATTGAAAAATAAAAAATTACATGTTATTAATTAATGCTAAAAAAAGAACTAAATGAATTAATATATGTGTAAGTAAATAAATATAATTGTGTAACTAAAATAAATGACAAATAAACATTATTGTGTAACTAAAATTTGGACAAATAAACATACTTGTGTAACTAAAATAAATGACAAATAAACATTATTGAAGAAACTAAAATAAATAACAAATAAACATATTCATTTTTTTGTAATTATGAAATAATGCATTTTATTTGATGTTATTGTTGTTATTATTCTTTTTTTTTTTTTTTTTGTTATGCAATGAATGATGCGTGAGATGTTGGAGGCCTAGTAGTGGCCATTTTGCCTTTGGAGAATGTTGGTATGATATAGAAGTGTTTATTGAAGTGTGTTTTTATTTGAAATTTGATTGTATTGTGCCGAAATACTGTCGAATTTTTTTAAAAAAATTGAATATGTGGAATCGTACACTTACTGATATTATAGTAAGTTTATATATATATATATATATATATATATATATATATAACCTTAGTATTAAATAAATGAATTTAGTCAGTTTACAATTATATATAGTTACCCTTATTATAGAAATAACCTTAGTAAGTTAAAAGTGTAAATTGAACATTACATTTGGCATGTTTTAAGGATGGTTTAGACTAATGCAATTATATATAATTTGCCATTTATAAACACAGTGTTAATTAGGTAAAAAAACGCAGGCTCGTGTTGATGAGCAGGAGAGACAGATTGCAGAACTTAGAGCACATGTCATGCGGTTGTCCGTCAGCCCGGTGCTAGTACTTCTTCCTCTGATCCTGCGGCTACTATAGATAGAAATGTTTCGACATCTCAACAGCAACCACTACCGTCTCCTGATCCCGATGCTGCAGAGGATACCTTGGTCACCCTTGCCGATACTACAGCACATCCAGCAGGTACTCCTTCCAGCAATTCGACATTGGATCGTGCAGATGACCAACCATGTATATTTGATTTTAGATCTTTTTAGCTTTCCAGTTATTTTTTGAAATTTTGTTCAGTACATTAACTACATTAACAATTACATTTTTATATTGCTTTTGAATTGCATTTGTGATATATATATGCCAATTTTCACATGTGCAAAAAAATTATGGTTTTATAAAAATATTATTTTTTTTTATATTTTGCGACGGATTTACGACCGAACTGCAACCAAAAATAAAAACTTTAAATTTAAAATTTGCGATCGAATCGGTCGCTAATTTTCGACCGATTTGCTACAGATAAATCGGTCGCAAATTCATCGGTCGCAAAATATTTTTGCGACGAGCACTTTTGCGACCGATAGTAATCGGTCGCAAATCGATCGCTAATTGTGATTAGCGACCGATTTCTTGCGTTTTGCGACCTATTTTGTCGGTCGCAAAATGGCGTTTTTTTGGTAGTGTACACAAATTGTTGATCTAAGAAAATAAAAGCATGAGAGTCAAATAAATAGAGAATCATTCAAGAAAGAAAAGAGTTGGTCTTCAAATAGAGAAAAGAAAGGGATAAATGGATTTCAAAATTTCAAGTTTTAATTAAATCTTTTAAATTTAAATTTTAATATATTGTTTTGTTGTTGGTAATAGATAAAATTTTATAATTAATCCAATCAAATCTATAAAAAAGGAAAAGGAAATGTGAAGAAAATGTATTAAAAAATTAGAAAATTTGTAAAAAAAAAAGAAAAAAAAAAGGAATGCTGAAATAGGAGTGTGCTAAGTTAGCTTGTTATAATTTTTTTTGGTTTCAGGATTATATATATATATATATATATATATAAGTTGGTTAATTTAATAATTTAAATTGTGAAACTAATGTAAAGTTGAAGAATTTAATAAATTTATTTTTTAATTTTATTACCAAGGTTAAAAAGCGGTGCAAATTTTTTCACCAATTTAGTTGATTTAAATATCTTTTATAATTTAGTTTGATTTAAATTTTTCACAAACCACTATTATAGATTTGGGTTGGATTTTCAAACTAAACCATAATAGCCACTATTATTTTCAGTTAATTATTCTTTTTCTTTTTTTAAAATAATAAGTGTGAAAAAATGAAAAAAGAGTTTTAAGCGGTGTTTGAATTGATTTAAGCGGTGTTTGAGAAGGCGAAAGAAAAGAAAATTATGGTTTTTTTTTTTCCATTTATTTGGGATAAAACATATTTGTAATTCAATTAAAAAAGATATCTATTAAGCCAAAAGTCTAAAAGCATTATCAAAATGTTTTTAAGATCAGATCAATCATTAAACTAATCTATTTAGTATTTTAAGAATTTCAATTCTGATTTTACAAAGCCATAAACAATTTTCAAGAATCACCAAATATTAACCCTAATAAGTCTATTATACTCTACAAAACCAAAACTCTCTCTCAATAAACAAACACTGATAATAATACTAAGCAACAGTAATGGAAAAATGATTACATTAGAACTAATTATGAAATTAGTGTGAGCATAATAGGGTAGCCTTGGATAATCATCTGGTTGTGGCATCATACATTCATCACCATTAAACAAAACTCTTCTGGGTAAAGCCCATCCTTCTCTAAAACTGAAATCTTCATCTTTGTTCAATAAAATTTCTGTTTGCACATTTCCACTATCACCTTCTTGTAGTAACATGGCATTATAGTACTCAATCCCCCAAAACATTCCTGTATCATCTGTCAAAAACACAGCATTTGAACAACATTTATAACTCCATTCAAAACTGTACTAATCTTCAGTTTTCGAAATATAATTTGATTCAAACTGCTTACTGATGTTTCCATACTGATCGAGCGGTTCATAGTTGAAGCTGAATACTTGATACAAGCTTTTAAAGTTTGGGATGTAAGACAACCAAATTCCACTGAGAATAATTTTTCATTATATTTAGATTATTTATTGTCATCTTAACTCTGCAATACTCTTTATAACTCTCTTTCACATGCCAGTGTACCCTTATAGGGCACATGTGCTGTGTACACCTTACTACTTCTGGGGTTGCATCATTTGAATCTTGCTTTTCTCGCAGCAAAGATGGTGTCTCTCCATACCTACAGTTTTCTCAGATTTTATAAATTTCAGGTTACTAGAAATACCCTTTTCAAGAAAACTGAAAATGAACAAAGAAAGTAGATGTATTAGAGATTTGATGAAAAAATTAAGAGGTTTTACTTTACACATTTTGCTCCAGGTTGCTCTTGGCATCTGCAGCTACATTTAGGGCAAGGAACAATAGTATCATTGTAAAAAGCCGACAAGGAAACACAGCATTTTGGGGTTGCTGCTGATATAAACTGAGAATAGATGCAAGTCACATTCCATGTCCCTGACATGAAAATCAAAACATAAACCTTGTCATAAATTAACCATTTCCAAGTAGAACTGTAAGAGTAATAGTGAACAGTTAAACCCGAAAAGATGCATACTAAGAACTTGGGTCCATCTCCGGCCGCTGTCTGAAGAATATCTACTAGGCTTCACTTCATGTGCAGCTCCACAGGTATAACCAGGAAGTCCAAGAGTGAAATTTTCCGGCATTTCGAAATCTGACTGAGTAGAATAATAAGGAGAAGAACGACCTACGTTCATCTGGAAAGTGGCACCATACTTTGAAGGATCTTGTTTCATGGAAGTTAAAACACCCGATTTGCAGCAATTTTGAGATTGCATATTGTAAGAAACTCCAGGCAAAAGATTAACAATCACCGAACTTTTTTCGCAACAATGTGGGAGTGTTGTTCCTTTAAACCTAGTACAGTTTCCTTGCTCAGTTGCCTCAGCTCCCCACATTCCCCATATCACTTCGTGGCCTTTCCAATCCCAACCCAATTTCCAACCAGGTGACTCCACGTGGCGGTATAGTTGGTAATTGAATATTGATATTTTTAGCTGTTGGAAACATTATTCATGGATTAAGAATTTAAAGATTTAATTAAGCACACTTAATTTGTTCATTCCAACTTACTAATTTGCCGCTAGACAGAGAGAAAATACTGGGACCTTAATGTTGAAGACAAACTAGATGCAGACAAATAGACATTCTATTTACAGAAAAGTAGCATCATGCACAGGTGAGTCAACAGAATCTTATATTCTGATAAAAAAAACAATTATATTGATTTATTTCAAGATTCTCAATTTCAATTTATTTCAATTGCAATTTAATAAATATATTTTTTAATTTTAATACCAAGGTAAAAAAGGGATGCAAATTTTTTCGTATATTTAGTTGACTTAAATATCTTTTATAATTTAGTTCCACCACTACTATAGATTTGGGTTGGATTTTCAAACTAAACCATAATAGCCACTTTTATTTTCAGTTAATTATTCTTTTTCTTTTTTAAAATAATAAGTATTAAAAAATGAAAAAAAATAGTTTTAAATCAATGTGAATTGATTTAAATGGTTTTAAAAAGGAGAAAGAAAATATTTTTTTTTTTCGATTTATTTGAGATAAAATACATTTGTTATTCAATTCTAAAAGGATATCTATTAAACCAAAAGTCTAAAAGCATTATCAAAATGTTTTTAAGATCAGATCAATCATTAAATTATAGTATAATAACACATTTTTTTAAAATATTATTTTATATAATATATATTCATGAAATATTGCGACTATAGTATCAAAATATAGAGACAATAATGAAGTGTAAATCGAAAATTAGGACACAATTTGAAGAGAACAAATTAGAGAATATAATATCATTTATTTATTAATCATAACACACTATACATTAATCAAGGCGCATCATGAAAAGGTCGTACTCGCCGCCACTTTTAGACCCGAAGATGCTTCCCAACCCTTTGGAGAGAAAGGGACTAATTTTTAACCATAAGAACATTCTTTCATTGAGTTTGGTCCCCCCCCCCCCCCCCTCCAACCGCCCTGTCTTAGACACCCATGCATGTTGCGTCCCATAAAGACAAATTGAGTGCCGACCGAAATGGAAGATAAAAATCCTATAATTGCTTGTCCTTTCTCTTTTATCCAATGCGAAAAAAACTAATATAAAGATAGAAAATTTTAATCACTTTCAGTTAACAACTGATTATTTTTGCATGGCACAGCTTCGTTAAGAAGTTGTGTCTAGTCTTTTGTTTTTAGCTTTATGCTTCCCTTTTGATGAAACAAAAAATATATGAGATTAAATTTCTTATATAATAAATTGAATTTAATAAGCATATTCTGTGATATAAATAAAATAAATTAACGAATATTACGGATAAATTATATTCAATTGGATTAATAATTAGAAAAATAAAATAAATAATAGAAAGGTAATTTTATTTTCAGAGTGAGCTTTGTTAAATTCAGAACAGATAATTTTTTATACCGTTATTTTAATTTTGATTGCTCTAGGTTTAATGTTAAAATTCTAGCGCGAACTTGATGTGACACAAATTAATTATATATAGAATTGCGCCGATATTATGTGGGTCTCATTAAGGAGTTGTTGAAGAGCAAGAATCAATTGGATTCGATGATGTTAAAGCAAAGACAAAATTAAGTTAAACTGATTAGAAGTGTATGAGACCCACTATATAGATTTTAAACACCAGTCCCTCTCAATGTATTTTTTTTTTTTTCTATAATCTGATTCTGTTGATTTGACCTATAAAGAGAAAGCTTTTTGCTCCTATCGACAGTTTTCAACATTCAAGGTATGAGTACCGCTGATATGACTGAGGCTCTACTGTTTTACACCATCTCCACAATGATTAGAAAAACAATTTTATATAAAATAACACAATTTTATATAAAATTTTGTTAAGGAACCTATGAAGGATGAGCTAAGATAGCTTTGCTCAGGCGATTAAGTATATTAAACTTTACGCTTAGGCTCGTAAGAATCGATATCCTGAAAATTTCAATTTGAAATATCCTAAGAATCGTTTTCAATTCGAAAGGATTAGTCTATTCTTTTATTCTTTTATATAAAACTCTCTCTCAATAAACAAACACCGATAATAATACTAAGCAACAGTAATGGAAAAATGATTATATTAGAACTAATTATGAACTTAGTGTGAGCATAATTGGGTAGCCTTGGATAATCATTCGGTTGTGGCATCACACATTCATCACCATTAAACAAAACTCTTCTGGGTATAGCCCATCCTTCTCTAAAAGTGAAATCTTCAGATTTGTCCCTCTGTGCGCACAGCTACATGCCTAGTTATTTATTTCGGCTGAAGGGGGGTAATCCATGCAGAATATGCTACCAAAAAACCTATTGAGTCCTTCAATATTTATTTGATCCATTGAATTCTTGAATTTTGTTTCTATCCGTGTTAAACACAATCTGTCTATATAAATAGATGCAAATGTATGCAAATTTTGACATATCACTCCCTAAAATCCCGCTGCATGATAATCTATGTCTAATTTTTTTTTTAAAATAAAATAATAAATTATATTGAGTATACATATTTCTCTCCATTTTCGCCACTTTCATCTCTCAACATACAATTCAAACCGTCTTTTTCTCTCTCATCATTTTTATCCACATATAATCAAAGTATCCAAGTTCTTTGGCAAATTGAGTTCAATGAATACGAAAATGAACATTCAAGCGTTCAATAGATCAAAATAAAATTTGGAGAGCTTAATGTGCTTTTATGCGGAGTATTCCTTTGAAGAGAGAACGCTGAGGAATGCATTTTCAAGCATATAAGAACTTTATGCATAGAAGCAGTTTGGGAATTACTAGGTAACTGATTTGGTAGACTTCAAGGCAGTGTGATCTCGCTTAAAATTTTACCAACTGATCACTGCCGTGTAATAGAAGATTTGCCCTGTGCGAGAGAAATATTGAAACTTCCATTTTTTTTTTTTATGTTCTTTGTAGAATTTCTTTTTGAGAATGTTGCAAATTGTGGAAGGCTTTTGCCTTTTTCTTCTTTTTGCTAATGATTCTGCCTTAGTATTAGCCAGATGATATTGCCCGTTTTTGGCTTTATCTTAAGTAGTAAGGAATAGAATGGTTGTTGAAGATAGGTCTTGGCTTAAATTTCATTTACTAATTGTCAAAGGAAATTGCTTCTGAAAAAACAGTTTCCAGCTTCTATGCAGCTGAGTTGAGCCTTGCAATATTTAGCTTGAAAGACTTTTTATGGAAGAGTGAACCAGGTCTGGTAGAGTGCGGTTTAATTTTCCTTGTTTGGCTTATTAAGAGGAAGTTTCATTGCCTCTTCAGATTGAAAAGCAAAATTCTGTTTCGTTTTGTCTCTGAATGCTTTTTAAATTTTCACATGTATGCTGTACATGAGTTTATGCATGTACATGCATAAGTTCACATTAAGTTTTGCACTCTATTAGGAGACTGAGGAGAAGAAATGTTGTGATGGGATGGGATGCGGACAGAGAGACATATTGCAACACTTGTTATCCTTATGTTGGCTGACATTACTGAAAGAAACTGATATTATGATTTTTCTTTGTTGCAGCCTGGAACTAATCTAGTAAACTACTGAAGTACAGAATAAATCATTGATTTATCCAGAAAACTAATCTTGTGTCCACTTGTGCTGGTCACCGTGCTGAGTGCTAGACTTATTTTCTGCTTTCTGAAAGCTTTCTCTTCGGATGAACTGCTTTTTTCCTGAAAATTTTAGGTACAGAGATGATGTAGGAAGACATCAAAATGAAAATGGCTCATACAGTCAGGAGAAAATCACTTAGCTACCTTCTTGTTGGATCTGTTCGCAAAAGTGAGAAAGTGTATCTCTGGTCTGGCCTGAGAAAAGGTCAGGATGAAGCAAGGGTTTTTGTCTCCTGGCCTGACCCAACCAAGGCCTGCAACTATTGGCTCAACTGGGCTTGTGATTTGAATATGTTAGGGCCTGACCCTACCTGGCCTACTGGAAGAATGAAAAATTAATATGTTACGTATGTTTGTAGTGCTGGGTCAGGTCAGGCTTGTGCCCGACCCAAAAATTTTGGCCTGCACAAAGAACATGTTTCCACGTTGTGTATGTATGTGTTTATCTTTTTGATTTTTGAATTATATAACGGATGCTCAACCTTTTGAGGGTGCTTTCAGTGGAGCATGAAGTCTTGAAGAGGGAGATTGGGAGACTACGAGCCTTGTGTCAGCAGCAACAACAACAGCAACAGCCGCAGCAGCAGCAGCAACCATCTTCCAGCCATCGCCGAACTAACAGCAGGGACCTTGAATCCCAGTTTGCAAACCTCTCCTTGAAACAAAAGGATGCCAATTCTGGTCGTGATCCTGTGACAGGTCCACTCCGCACTTAGATAAATAAATTAACCAGAGATTTGTTGTGCCACCATTTTGCTTAGTTGGGCTACCACATTAACCATCATTATTTTCTCCTCGAGTGGGGTAAAGCCGAGTTCCTCCAGTCTCCATCCCATCTCTGTACCTGATTTGCACAATTTATTATTACTTTGTTTCTTGCCCCTCTTTTCGTTTGATAAAATTAATATCTTCACGTGCACCTGGTTGTCATTGCGGGAAAATTATGTTTTCAGGCGAGATGACTTACCGGAGGTGGTAACTTAAAAGAGGTTCCATATTTGGTCTCTTCTGTATGTTCAGATGATTATAATTCAGGAAATTTATGTGCTCCACTTGTAATCCATTTAGAGTATCTAATTCGTGGAGTCGAGATGTAGCGAAGGATGTTTAGAGCATGTTGGATCTGCGGCATTTGTAATGGTGTTATTCCAAAGAAATGCTTTCTTGTAAAATCTGTTAAATGAAATTCACGTCTTCTTGCTTATTTTCACTGTTATGAGAAGGGCTGAGTCCTTGTTTGGCTGCTAGGAAATGAAGGGCTGATGCTGCTTCTGGCTGGTAATTTATAACTGTTCTTCCCTCCTACTGTAATTTAGGTGTATTTTTCAAACATTTGACCATTAAATTTGCTTGAAAATATATTCTATTTTTGTTTTAATAATTTTTTCTTTTAATAGTTACAGTTAATTATTAAAAATTGGAGATTGAGTGAATTGTGAACCACAGTAATAATCAACAAGTGACAGATTGATAGCTAGGTTATTTGGTAAAAGCCAATAATCATACATTTAATTAATTTTCGATTAATTAACTATGATATAATAACAAGATTTAAAAAAACAATAAAATATTATTTTATATAATATATAATTCATGAAGTATTACAACTATAATATCAAAATATAGAGACAATAATGAAGTGTAAATCGAAAATTAGGACACAATTTGAAGAGAACAAATTAGAGAATATAATATCATTTATTTAATAATCATAACACACTATACATTAATCAAGCCACGTCATGAATATTAATTAGAAACTCTATACAGTGAAAAGGTCGTACTCAGCCGCCACTTTTAGACCCGAATATGCTTCCTAACCCTATGGAGAGAAAGAGTGTAATTTTTAACCATAAGAAAATAACTAGTCTCAAAAGATTTTGAAGGATCAATTATGTTACGCACTTAAACATTACGTCAGCCTCACTGCGTTGCACTCCTAGTTGGCGCATTGCATCAGACAGTCCTTTTGCGTTTGCCCCTTAGTTCACGCAGTTGAGACGCTGGGGTCCCAGACAGGGACTTCTTTTTTAAAGAAAAAGTGACAGTTCACTAATAAATATTAAATAATATAATGCGAGTTTATAAAGAAACACACGGAAAGTTGAAATCTTAGAATCTTGAAAAAAATGTTAATCTCTTTGGAATATCAACTGACCATTTTTCAAATAGGATAACAATTGAAATTTTCTATACCAAAAAGTGAAATCTTCGTCCTTCTCTAGTTATTTATTTTAGCCGAGGGGATAATCCATGAAGAATATATTATCAAAAAACTTATAGAGTCGATTAATTTTTATTTGACCTATTGAATTCTTGAATTTTTATTTCTATACCTATTAAACACAATCTGTCTATATAAATAGATGCAAATGTATGTAAATTTGGACATACTAGTCCATAAAATCCCGCTGCGTCATAATCTCTATCTAATTTTTTCAAAATAACATAATAAATTATATTCAGTATACATATTTCTCTCCACTAACTTTTTCTTTCATGCTAATTAAATCTCTACTGCAAATTATACTTCATAACATTAAATGATATTCAATTTCAAATTGCAAAATTAATATATATAATGATTCTAGCCAAGTCTATCTAGTAAAAAAGAAAATGCCTTGATTCATAGCAAGTTGGAATTTTAGTGATTATTTTTTTTTTCCTTGATAAATTAAAATCTAATTGATTTGTAATCTCACAAGTCGTTGGTATGCCAAAACTCACTAGTATGCTAGTGAAGTTAAATTTTATCTTCGTCACTAGAATTTTTTTCTTTTTCTCCTTCTTTTGAGGCTGAAATGATATGTAGAAGTTCCTATCTTATAAATCCAATCCCACTAATATAAGATTCGTCGTTGGTTAGCCAGAATACCATTGGTGTCGGTTCGTTATTTACCGTGAGGCTAACCAGTGAGCTGACTTCTTTTCGAAAATGGCTACCCCTTTTGGTTTGGGGCTACACGCGCTGGACTCTCCTCCTGTGCTGACTTCTTGTCAAAAATGGCTGCCACTTTCGGTTTGGGGCTACACGTGCAGGACTCTCCTGAAGGGATGCATGTGGCTGCGATATGATTTGCATGGCCAGCTTCTTAGTTAAGTTGTGTCTAGTCTTTTGTTTTTAGCTTTATGCTAATATATATATATATATATATATAAGAGATTAAATTTCTTATAAGTAAATAAAATAAATTAACGAATATTACGGATAAATTATATTCAATTCGATTAATACTTTTTTGTGAACTAGAAAAATAAAATAAATAATAGAAAGGCAGTGTTATTTTTAGAGTGAGCTTTGTTAAATTCAGAGAACATAATTTTTGCTGTCGGGTTAATGTTAAAATTCAACCTCAACTTCAGCAGTTGGACGTTTCCAATTTCACCCAAATGTGCAAGAATCATGCACTCGTAAAAGAGAAAGAAAAGAAAGATAATGACAGCTTCAACCTTATAATCTGTTTGATTGATAAGGGTAATTGAGTCACAACAGTGTTATAAGAGGATTTTTTTTTTTTTTTCTGAAAATGTAACTCATAATAATATTAAGAAGAATTATAAATACTCATATTATTAATATTAAGAATAATATTAATAATAGAGTCACGTGGCGGTATAGTTGGTAATTGGATATTATTGATACTTTTAGCTGTTGGAAACATTATACATGGATTAAGAATTTAAAGATTTAATTAAGCACACTTAATTTGTTCATTCCAACTTACTAATTTGCCCCTAGACAGAGAGACAACACTGGGCCCTTATGTTTGAAGACAAACTAGATGGCAGACAAATAGATGTTCTATGTACAGAAAAGTAGCATCGTGCACAGGTGAGTGAACAGAATTTTATATTCTGATAAAAAAAACAATTATATTGATTTATTTTAAGATTCCGAATTTCAATTTTAAGGTTTCTATTATAAAAATGAACAATTATCTGGCATTTGTGGGTTAAGGGAGGATTAATATGGCAGTATTTTCACTATTTTTTCAGAAAAATTTCCGTTGCTCGAATCTATGACCTTGTAAGTGGAAGAATTTTACTGTTATATAAAATCCACCCTCAAAAAGAATACAAGGGTAATATTGGTACAAAAATAAAGAAAAACCAGCATGCTTTTAGAAAAAAAAGACCACTCCTTTAACTCAGGTTCCCACTTTCTCTCCCATGTAGAATGTTAAACCTAATTAGGTGGCAGCTCAATGCAACAGTTTGATCTTTTCAATCAAAAACTCAAGATTGAAATGTTAACAATCGAATAATTCAAATTTATAATTTTACAATCTAAGAAAAAAAATTCAAAGGAAAGAATCCAACCACTTACATCATATGTATCCGATGATTGCAAAAGATCCCATTTGATTGTAATGTTACCATGTGGATCCAATGGATCGAAACCGTCTGCAATTCAATTAATCAAATATGATTCAACAAAAAGATCAAAACTCCAATAATTTTTATAGATAACAAAATAGAGAAAAGCAAAAGGCACTTACAATCATGCTAGTTTCTATGTGTGGAGGGTATACTTCCACGTCTGTCTTTTTATGTTTCTTAATGAATCTTTTCATTTTAAAAAAGAAAAAAATCCCACGTTAATGTCCGTATTTGGTGGATTCCAAAAGAAATCTCTCGCTATATATACATTGACTTTGTGTTAATAATACATTTTTTTTTTTTTTAGTGAAAAGGAGGGTTGTAAGCCCTTAATAAATAGGACGGCGAGGCCGCTCCAACCATGTCAGCATCAAGAAGCTGACCAGGATGTGAAGAAGGAGCATGCAATACTCGAAAATCAACCAAGCCATCTACAGCTTCTTTAGCTAAGCAATCAGCAACGTGATTGTCCTCCCTAAAAACTTTGATCTTTATTTATGAAACTAAACACATTGAGCTGTTATATTATAAGCTCTAATCTTTTAAACGACTGTACGTTTCGTTTAAGTTAAATACTAAATTTCTCGTAGAACTTGATGAGGTTATATCCAATAGAATAAATATTTTTCAAATTAAAATAAATAAAAAAGATCAGACAGTGAATATAACATGACATGACATCCAATATCTTGATAAGGTTATATCCAATAGCTAGTCTACTTGCTCATAACATGCATCTACTTGCTCATAAGTTCATGTACACCTTTTTTTTTTCTTTGTCAATATCTAATTAAAGCAACAGTTCTTTGTTTGTCTTTTATCATAAATTTCAAAAGCTCATGCAATCATAAATTCTTCGTCGCACGCTTTTTGTTTGCTCTCTTTTTCTATAAATATAGAAGAGCTACTACTTCACTAAGCTGCATGTACACTAATTTTCTTGAAGAAAATGGCGAAGACTAAACTCGATCCCGAGATAAAGTCTGATTCAATGGACATTCTTTGTGAAAAGTCTTTGAAAAAAACTGATTTGGAGCACCAATTCATCGCTCCAAGTGATTTCCTGAAGAAACTTGCTGATTTGGATGAAAGTGGTGAGTTGAAAGAAAAAATCACTTCATTTGATCGAGATGGCAAGGAATGGACATTTGAATTATCCATACGCAAGACTGGGATATATCCTAAACCAACTCTCACTCCAGGTTCTTGGCATCCATTTGTGAATCATTTCGGTCTTCGAGGTGGTGATGCTGTGATATTCTATATAATAAGAAATGATGGCGCTCGTAAGATACAGATTAGAGGGCTGAGAAAAATTATCTTTCTTGGTAAAACGACTTGGGACGAGGTGAAGAAAGTAGAAAACCATGCATCAACTTCGCATTACAGGGTATGAGGGCCTTAACACATCTGTGTATGTTTGTTTTTATTGTTATATTTTTAAATAAAGTAGTATTACGGCTGTTGATCGAAACGAAGTGATTTAGACTCCTTCTCACTTAATCTAAAATCTACAGTATGAAAATTATCACGCCTGAAGGATCACCCCTATATGAATCTTGTAGAGTATGATGTTTCTATATACGGACAATATATGTAAGTTTGTATTAAAGTTTTTTTTTTTAGTATGGAAACCTGGATCTAATTTCAGGTTATATATGTACTTATTATTACCTTATGCTTTTGGTGTGTAAGTTTGTATTAAAGTTTGAAATTCATGTTGGAATAATAATATACAGTAGTATTTTTATATCCATATCCTGAAAAATTATATTGTCTTATTAACACAATAGTTAATGATTAATTAAGAACTAATTGAATGTACATATCTCCATATGCAAATCAATCTTAATCATAGGTCTGAGTAGGATTATAAACTTTGGGTGAATGATTGGTTGAGACTTGTAGATTCACCACTTAATGCCAAACACTAACTTATTTGTTATATGTTGACTATCAAATTTCTAGATTGCTTTTTAATTTTCTTATATATATACATGATATAAATTAATTAATTAAGCTAATCAGTTTTTCCGTAAAAGTAACTAAAATCATGATAAGTTTGAAGAATAGAATCTTTAGAGTTTTGTTAGTTAATTGATTATTTCAGTGGGAAAAATGACAGTTTCAGAATACATATAATGTATATTTTTTAATTTTGATAGGTCTAAGAATCATCTATTATACATCACCATCATCATATATCCTGTACCACCGTTAATTAATATATGATACTTGTAATAATAGTCATAAATTACAACGGCTTTCCCAGAAATGAATAATTACCAAATTTGTGAAAAATGCAGCTCCAATAAGAGTTTGTTGAAAGTGGACCTGCAAAAGAATAAAATGAAATTGGAGCTCTATTGTTTACAAGCAAATATAGTAATAAGAAGAGTTTGTTTGTCTTAATCTATGTTTTAGCCTTTTATACGACCAGCACAGCAGCACTTTGAAAAACAAAAGATTGAACCATAGAAATTAAAATATGAAACCTGTTATGTTACCTGAATTGTAGAAAATAAATGCAAAGCAGTAATTCGCCCCAAAAGCAAAACAAAATAATGGCTGCTGCTGTAGGAAACAAAATTAAGAAACATGAAATTTTAAGTGCTTTAAAAGTAAAGTTTGAGTAAAGAACACAATTAAATAGTTAGGCAATTTTTCTTTGACAAAGTATAAAGACGTGAATGAGTTATACACGACTCATTCACTGAAATGCCTATAAAAGGAGGCAGACGAAGCTCAGTTAAACACAGCACAACACACCAGAAACGAGAAAAAAAAATATATAGAGAGAGGTTATCTAGTTTTAGGAAGAGTTTCCTAAAATTAGGGGGAGAGAAAAATAGTGAGGAAATTATTATGGGGTGCTTTTGGGAAACACTTTGAGTGCCACTATTTTTGTATTACTTTCTTTGTGTACCTACTATTTTTAATAGTGGAAGAATTATTCAGAGTTTGTTCCGTGGACGTAGTCCTAAACAGTTGAGGGTGAACCACGTAAATTTCTGTGTCACAATGGTGATTATTCCGCTGCGTTAATTTTCTCTTAATTGGTTGAAAGGGCCCAACGAGTGGTATCAGAGCTGATACCTAATAAGTGATATCAGAGCCGAAGGTTTTGGTAGGTCCAGCCTGTCAGATAGTGGTACCAGATCCATGGATATATTTTAAAAATAAATATACCATGATGAAGAGAAAATTACGACGAGTCCATTGGTATTGTCCCCTCGGAAAGACGTTGCAGAATCGACTTAGTGATGAATAGTAAAATAGTAACTCGCAGTTGATGGTGAATAGTTACTATTGGCTGAGCCGTCACATGTACTATTCATGTGTACAGTTAATGTTCATGCATACAGTCACTATTCGAGTATACTATTACTATTCATGGTCACTATTCACGTATACTACTGTTCACGTATACGGTTTATGTTGGTGATGATATTCTGCACAAGTCAAAATGGACAAGCAAAATAATCAATCTAAATGGTGCGTATTACCATATATGGAGAAATAAAATGTGAGATCTCCTTATGGTAATCAAAATGCATTTACCTGTGTTTAGTTCAACTAAACCAGAAGACAAGACTGATGAGGAATGGGCTTTCAAGCATGTGTCCAAATCTCGGTTGGCAGATTTGATGATGAAGGTTTCTGTAGCACCATTAGAAATGGTCAGTGGAAGCTCACAAAAGGTTCATTTGTGGTAGCTAAAGACCGAAAGCTATACGTGATGCATGCAAAACTCTCCCAAGACACTTTGAGTGTAGCGGAGAATGATAGTACAGTTGAATTGTGGCATAAACGACTACGCCACATGAGTTAGAAAACTCTGGCAAAAAAGAACGTACTACCTGGATTGGATGAAGTTCACCTAGACAAGTGTCCTGATTGTATGGCGGGAAAGCTAAACAGAGTAGCTTTCAAGATTACCCCTCCTTCTAGAATGAAAAATGTATTAAATCTGATTCATTCAGATTTGTATAGACCATTAACGATATCATATGGTGGAAATCGATATTTTGTGATATTTATCGATGATCATTCTAGGAATACCTGGATATACACATTGAACTCTTCTAAACCTGGTTCAGAGACAGACAGGCAAGAAGCTGAAGTGTATCAGGACAGATAATGGTGGAGAATACACTAGGCCATTTGATGCTTTTTGCAAAGAGCATGGCATTTGACATCAAACGACACCTCCCAAGACTCCGCAACTGAACAGTTTCGCTGAGAGGATGAACAGAACTTTGATGGAGAGAGTTAGATGTTTACTCTCACATGCAAAGTTGTCTAAAAGATTTGGGGTGAAGCGTTACTCACAACAGTTCGTCGTTCACTCTATTTCCCTCTACAGTATGATACTCCAGAGAGAGTATGGTTAGGAAAGGATGTTTCCTATGATCATTTGCGGGTGTTTGGTTGCAAAGCCTTCGTGCATATCCCGAAGGATGAACGGTCTAAGTTTGATGTCAAGACTAGACAGTGTCTATTCATTGGCTATGGCCAAGACCAATGTGGCTATAGGTTTTATGACCCAATCCAGAAGACGATTATAAGAAATCGTGATGTTGTATTTGTTGAAGATCAGACTATTGAAGATATTGAAGCAGAGTGCTAATAGATCTGATGAAGACTCAACAGACATACAGAGAGTCCCTCCAATAGGCCGCAAACAAATTGGAGATGAGGAAAATGTTCTACAAGAACATGTGCCAGAGTTAGAAAATCCAGACGTTCCTAATTAGAATGAACCAGATGAAGATTATGGTGTTCAGGTTCAACCACCAGCACCGGAAGGTTCTCAAACATTAAGAAGATCTAGTAGAGTCTGACAACCATCTACTAGATATCCAGTCAATGAGTATGTACTAACGACTGACGGGGGAGAACCTGAAAGCTTTGAAGAAGCTATGGAAATGAACACAAGAGGAACTGGATTGAAGCCATACAAGATGAAATGAAGTCCTTGCATGAGGACGAAACATTTGAGCTGGTGAAGTTGCCCAAAGGCAAGAAAGCTTTGAAGAACAAGTGGGTGTTCGGGATCAAGCAGGAAGAACACAGCTCCCAACCATGATTGAAAGCTAGACTGGTTGTGAAAGGATTCAATCAAAGAAAGGGTATTGATTTTGATCTTTTCACCAGTTGTGAAAATGACATCCATTCGGACAATGCTCGGAATGGCCGCCAGTTTTGAACTGGAAATCGAGCAAATGGATGGAAAGACTACCTTCCTACATGGAGATTTGGAAGAAGAAATATACATGGAGCAGCGAGAGGGTTTCGTAGAAAAAGAGGATTGTGTTTGGAAACTGAAGAAGAGCCTCTACGGCTTGAAGCAGGCACTGAGACAGTGGTACAAGAAGTTTGAGTATGTTATAGGGGAGAATGGCTACAGAAAGACTACTTCAGATCACTGTGTTTCTTATGAGGAAATTCTCTGATGATAACTACATTGTTTTTGCTCTATGTGGTTGATATGTTGACTGTTGGTCAAAATTACTATCTTGAAGAAACAACTAAATAAGTCTTTTGCCATGAAAGACTTGGGACCAGCAAAGCAAATTCTTGGCATGAAGATTATAAGGAATCGAAGAGCCAAGAAATTATGGTTGTCACAGGAGAAGTACATTGAGAAAGTACTTCAAAGGTTTAGAATGGAAAATGGTAAAGCGATTAGTTATCCTCTTACTAATCACTTTAAATTGAGTTCTAAAGAGTGCCCTTCTACCGATGAAGAGAAGGAAGATATGGAAAAGATTCCATATGCTTCAGCAGTTGGAAGCTTAATGTATGCCATGGTTTGTACACGGCCAGATATTGATCACTCAGTCGGAGTAGTGAGTCGGTTTCTTTCAAATCCTAGAAAGGAACATTGGACTGCAGTGAAATGGATTTTCATGATATCTAATCACTTTTGCAGGGGGAGCCGTGTCGTGACAGTCAAGATTACAAAGATTACAAAAGTGTGTTGCTCTGTCAATAACTGAGGCAAAAGGAGAAGTCTGAGCTGTGTGTCAAAGTGCCAAGAATGGAGAGTCCCACCATGTCGTCGGGAGGGGGAGAATTGTTGTGGGTCCCTCCGACATGTGGGACCTACCCGCTTTGAAAAGGAAAAAAAAAAAGGAAAACGTGTTATTTGAAAAAGAAGAAAAGTTCGACAATTTTTCTTTGACAAAGTATAAAGACGTGAATGAGTTATACACGACTCATTCACTAAAATGCCTATAAAAGGAGGCAGACGAAGCTCAGTTAAACACAGCACAACACTAGAAACGAGAAAAAAAATGTAGAGAGAGAGGTTATCTAGTTTTAGGAAGAGTTTCCTAAAATTAGGGGGAGAGAAAAATAGTGAGGAAATTATTATGGGGTGCTTTTGGGAAACACTTTGAGTGCCACTATTTTTGTATTACTCTCTTTGTGTACCTACTATTTTTAATAGTGGAAGAATTATTCAGAGTTTGTCCCGTGGACGTAGTCCTAAACAGTTGAGGGTGAACCACGTAAATTTCTGTGTGTCACAATGGTGATTATTCTGCTGCGTTAATTTTCTCTTAATTGGTTGAAAGGACCCAACGAATGGTATCAGAGTTAATGCCTAACAAGTGGTATCAGAGCTGATGCCTAACATAAATAACTCCTTAGCATTTAAAGATCCTGGAGAAAAACCAATTGATAAACAAAGAGCGTTAGAGCAATAGATAAAATCTTTTAAATTAAAATTTTAAATATTGTTTTGTTGTAGGTAATAGATAAAATTTTACAATTAATCCAATCAAATCTATAAAAAAGGAAAAAGAAATGTGAAGAAAATGTATTAAAAAATTAGAAAATTTATAAAAAAACGAAAAAAAAAGGAATGCTGAAATAGGAGTGTGCCAAGTTAGCTTGTTATAATTTTTTTTGTTTCAGGATTATATATATATAAGTTGGTTAATGTAATAATTTAAATTGTGAAACCAATGTAAAGTTGAAGAATTTAATAAATTTATTTTTTAATTTTATTACCAATGTTAAAAAGGGCGCAAATCTTTTCATACATTTAGTTGATTTAAATATCTTTTATAATTTAGTTCGATTTAAAATTTTCACAAACCACTATTATAGATTTGGGTTGGATTTTCAAACTAAACCATAATAGTCAGTCAATTATATATAAGTCACAGGAATCACCTTGCCAAGTAAAAAATCACACTGTTTATTCCTCTACGCGAATTGTTAATCTAAAAAAACAAAAGGATGAAAGTCAAATAAATAGAGAATCCTGCAAGAAAGGAAAGAGTTGCTCTACAAATAGAGAAAAGAAAGGGGATAGATGGATTTCAAAATTTCAAGTTTTAATTAAATCTTTTAAATTTTAATATATTGTTTTGTTGTTGATAATGGATAAAATTTTATAATTAATCCAATCAAATCTATAAAAAAGGAAAAAGAAATGTGAAGAAAATGTAATAAAAAATTATAAAATTTGTAAAAAAAAGAAAATAAAAAGTAATGCTGAGATAGGGGTGTGCCAAGTTAACTTTCTAGAATTTTTTTTTTTTTTTTTTGTTGGTTTCAGGATTATATATATATATATATATATATATATATATATATATATATATATATATATATATATATATATATATATATATATATATATATATATATATATAGACAAAAGTTGGTTAATTTAATAATTCAAATTGTGAAACTAATGTAAAGTTGAAGAATTTAATAAATATATTTTTTTAATTTTAATATTAAGGTAAAAAGCGATGCAAATTGTTTCATATATTTAGTTGACTTAAATATCTTTTATAATTTAGTTAGATTTAAAATTTTCACAAACCACTGCTACAGATGTGGGTTGGACTTTCAAACTAAACCATAATAGCCACTATTATTTTCAGTTAATTATTCTTTTTCTTTTTTAAAATAATAAGTATTAAAAAATGAAAAAATAGTTTTAAATCGATTTGAATTGATTTAAACAGTTTTTGAAAAGGCGAAAGAAAATAAAATTATGTTTTTTTCCATTTATTTGAGATAAAATACATTTGTAATTCAATTCTAAAAGGATATATATTAAACCAAAAGTCTTAAAGCATTATCAAAATGTTTTTAAGATCAGATCAATCATTAAACTAATCTATTTAGTGTTTTAAGAATTTCAATTTTGATTTTACAAAGCCACAAACAATTTTCAAGAATCACCAAATATTAATACTAATAACTCTACAAAACCAAAACTCTCTCTCAATATACAAATACCGATAATAATAAGCCTTTCAAAGAATTTTAGAAGATAATAATACTAAGCAACAGTAATGGAAAAATGATTATATTAGAACTAATTATGAACTTAGTGTGAGCATAATTGGGTAGCCTTGGATAATCATCTGGTTGTGGCATCACACATTCTTCACCATTAAACAAAACTCTTCTGGGTAAAGCCCATCCTTCTCTGAAAGTGAAATCTTCAGATTTGCCCCTCTGTGCGCACAGCTACATGCGAAGTTATTTATTTGCAAAAGGGGGTAATCCATACAGAATACGCTATCAAAAAACCTATTGACTCCTTCAATTTTTATTTGACCCATTGAATTCTTGAATTTTGTTTCTATCCCTATTAAATACAATCTGTCTATATAAATAGATGCAAATGTATGCAAATTTTGACATATCACTCCATAAAATCCCACTGCATCATAATCTATGTCTAACTTTTTCAAAATAAAATAATAAATTATATTCGGTATACATATTTCTCTCCATTTTCGCCACTTTCATCTCTCAACATACAATTCAACCCTTCTTTTTCTCTCTCATCATTTTTATCCACATATAATCAAAGTATCCAAGCTCTTTGGCAAATTGAGTTCAATGAATACAAAAATGAACATTCAAGGGTTGAATAGATCAAAATAAAATTTGGAGAGCTTAATGTGCTTTTATGCGGAGTATTCCTTTGAAGAGAGATCGCTGAGGAATGCATTTTCGAGCATATAAGAACTTTATGCATAGAAGCAGTTTAGGAATTCCTAGGTAACTGATTTGGTAGACTTCAAGGCAGTGTGATCTCGCTTAAAATTTTACCAACTGATCACTGGCGTGTAATAGAAGATTTGCCCTGTGCGAGAGAAATATTGAAACTTCCATTTTTTTTTTTTTTTTTTTTTGATGTTCTTTGTAGAATTTCTTTTTTGAGAATGTTGCAAATTGTGGAAGGCTTTTGCCTTTTTCTTCTTTTTGCTAATGATTCTGCCTTAGTATTAGCCAGATGATATTGCCAGTTTTTGGCTTTATCTTAAGTAGTAAGGGATAGAATGGTTGTTGAAGATAGGTCTTGGCTTAAATTTCATATACTAATTGTCAAAGGAAATTGCTTCTGAAAAAACAGTTTCCAGCTTCTATGCAGCTGAGTTGAGCCTTGCAATATTTAGCTTGAAAGACTTTTTATGGAAGAGTGAACCAGGTCTGGTAGAGTGCGGTTTAATTTTCCTTGTTTGGCTTATTAAGAGGAAGTTTCATTGCCTCTTCAGATTGAAAAGCAAAAGTCTTTTTCGTTTTGTCTCTGAATGCTTTTTAAATTTTCACATGTATGCTGTACATGAATTTATGCATGTACATGCATAAGTTCGCATTAAGTTCTGCAGTCTATTAGGCGACTGAGGAGAAGAAATGTTGTGATGGGATGGGATGCGGACAGAGAGACATATTGCAACACTTGTTATCCTTATGTTGGCTGACATTACTGAAAGAAACTAATATTATGATTTTTCTTTATTGCAGCCTGGAACTAATCTAGTAAACTACTGAAGTACTGAATAAATCATTGAATTATCCAGAAAACTAATCTTGTGTCCACTTGTGCTGGTCTCCTTGTTGAGTGCTAGATTTATTTTCTGCTTTCTGAAAGCTTTCTCTTCGGATGAACTGCTTTTTACCTGAAAATTTTAGGTACAGAGATGACGTAGGAAGACATAAAAATGAAAATTGCTCATACAGTCAGGAGAAAATCACTTAGCTACCTTCTTGTTGGATCTGTTCGCAAAAGTGAGAAAGTGTATCTCTGGTCTGGCCTGGGAAAAGGTCAGGCTGAGGCAAGGGTATTTGAATCCTGGCCTGACCCAACCAAGGCCTGCAACTATTAGCTCAGATGGGCTTGTGATTTGAATATGTTAGGGCCTGACCCTACCTGGCCTACTGGAAGAATAAAAAATTAATACGTTACGTATGTTGTTTGTAGTGCTGGGTCAGGTCAGGCTTGTGCCCGACCCAAAAACAAGAACATGTTTCCACATTGTGTATGTATGTGTTTATCTTTTTGATCTTTGAATGATATAACGGATGCTCAACCTTTTGAGGGTGCTTTCAGTGGAGCATGAAGTCTTGGAGAGGGAGATTGGGAGACTACGAGCCTTGTATCAGCAGCAACAACAACAGCGACAGCCACAACAGCAGCAGCAGCAACCATCTTCCAGCCATCGCCGAACTAACAGCAGGGACCTTGAATCCCAGTTTGCAAACCTCTCCTTGAAACAAAAGGATGCCAATCCTGGTCGTGATCCTGTGACAGGTCCACTCCGCACTTAGATAAATAAATTAACCAGAGATTTGTTGTGCCACCATTTTGCTTAGTTGGGCTACCACATTAACCATCATTATTTTCTCCTCGAGTGGGGTAAAGCCGAGTTCCTCCAGTCTCCATTCCGCCTCTCTGTCTGATTTGCACAATTTATTTTTACTTTGTTTCTTGCCCCGTTTTCGTTTGATAAAATTAATATCTTCACGTGCACCTGGTTGTCATTGCGGGAAAATTATGTTTCCAGGCTAGATGACTTACCGGAGGTGGTAACTTAAAAGAGGTTCCATATTTGGTCTCTTCTGTATGTTATAATTCAGGAAATTTATGTGCTCCACTTGTAATCCATTTAGAGTATCTAATTCGTGGAGTCGAGTTGTAGCGAAGGATGTTTAGAGCATGTTGGATCTGCGTCATTTGTAATGGTGTTACTCCAAAGAAATGCTTTCTTGTAAAATCTGTTAATTGAAATTCACGTCTTCTTGCTTATTTTCACTGTTATGAGAAGGCCTGAGTCCTTGTTTGGCTGCTAGGAAATGAAATGCTGATGCTGCTTCTGGCTGGTAATTTATAACTGTTGTTCCCTCCTCCTGTAATTTAGGTGTATTTTTCATGGCCTATATACCTTAAAATTGGGGACTTCGGTATTGAGTTGTTTAGACCATGTTTATGGATTCAATTGTGGACCAACTAATGAAAAATGATTTTTTATTGAATCTGTGGGTATTCCTGATCATGCAATAGGAAAAAAAAAAAAAAAGAAATTTTTAAAAAATTCATATTTCCATTGATTTAGTTTATGAGTGGATTCTAAGATGTGATAATTCTATAGTAAATCAGATCACGGTTATGTCTAATAGATTGTTCTAATAATATGTTGAAACTTGAAACTGATGGCATTAAAAAGATGGGCCTTAAGTTATGTCATATATGATGTTGCAATGAAAGAAAAAAAATTAAAAAAGAAAAAATTAGTAAAAATAATTATGAGAGATTTATAATAATTGTATAATTGATTTTAAGAATTAATGTTTAGAATTAGATTTTAAATATCATGTCCTGAAAGAAAACATAACTCAAGAATATGGATTGATTGTGAGGCAACTACGGAAGGTTTCGTGGGAAATAATGTCCGAAATTGATAAGGAAAAAACGCTAATTCTACGGAAGGCTTAAACTATTTTTGCTCACTCCATGCTAGACTCGTAAGAAAAAATGCTTACTACAGCGGGAATTTTCTTTTTTTAAAAAAATCAAACACTCGTATGACTTGAGTCATTTGCACTCGGAATAACCATGTTTTGTGAATTTGTGTATATATTTTTTTAATCATTAATTAACGGATTATAATTAGTTAGTATTTCTTGCATACTATACAGGATTTATAGTTTGAATAGGTACAATATGGTAAACATAATCAAAGAATAAGAGTGCCGACATGCTTTTGATCATAGGGCATAAACTCAGTTTAGCATATTTAATTTGGCCTTGTCACTTACGTCTAACAAGAAGCACTATATATATATATATACAGTTCTAGAATTTAAGCTGCTCATATTAGCACGTGACACAAATTAATTATATATAGAATTGCAGAACAACTATGATTAATTTTTAAGAAATGTCCGATATTATGTGGGTCCATTAAGGAGTTGTTGTAGAGTTACAATCAATTGGATTCAGATGATGTTAAAGCAAAGACAAAATTAAGTCAAACTGATTAGAAGTGTATTAGACCCACTGTATAGATTT
Source organism: Jatropha curcas (assembly GCF_041381405.1). Taxonomy (NCBI): domain Eukaryota; kingdom Viridiplantae; phylum Streptophyta; class Magnoliopsida; order Malpighiales; family Euphorbiaceae; genus Jatropha; species Jatropha curcas. Next base: position 2,566,824 of record NC_143156.1, read on the forward strand.
TAAACACGAGTCCCTCTCAATGTTTTTTTTTTTTTTTTTTTTTTTTTTTTTTTTTTTTTTTTTATCCTCTCCTTTCATATTTATATATAAAAAAAAAGATTTATACACGTGAATCTCTGCTTAAGTTGGAGTCATATTGAGAAACAATATTCTCAATAATGGATTGGTATTCAAATAAAGTCTTCCTAACAATGACGATAATTAATTTTTGATTAATTAATTATGATATAATAACACAATTTTTAAAAAAAAAAACAATAAAATATTATTTTATATAATATATCATTCATGAAGTATCAAAATATAGAGACAATAATGAAGTGTAAATCGAAAATTAGGACACAATTTGAAGAAAACAAATTACAGAATACAATATCATTTATTTAATAATCATAACACACTATACATTAATCACGCCACATCATGAATATTAATTAGAAACTCTCTACAGTGAAAAGGTCGTACTCGCCGCCACTTTTAGACCCCAATATGCTTCCCAACCCTTTGGAGACAAAGGGACTAATTTTCAACCATAAGAAAATAACAAGTCTTAAAAGATTTTGCGGTACGCACTTGAGACGCTGGGGTCCCAGACACTCCTTGTCACGGACTTCTGTTTTTAGGTGGCAGTTCACTAATAAATATTAAACAATACAATGTGAGTATATGAAGAAACACACGCAAAGTTCGAAGTCTCACGTAAAGAGAATCTTGAAAAAAATGCTATTCTCTTTAGAATATACTGATCATTTTTCAAATACGATAACAATTGAAATTTTCTATACCAAAAAGTGAAATTTCATCCTTCTCTAAATATTTATTTCAGCCGAGGTGGTAATCCATACAGAATATATTATTAAAAAATCTATTGATTCATCTAATTTTTATTTGATCCATTGAATTTTTGAATTTTGTTTCTATACCTATTAAACACAATCTCTTTATATAAATAGATCCAAATGTATGCAAATTTTGACATTTAGTCCATAAAACCCCGCTGCATCGTAATCTATATCTAATTTATATTTGGTATGCATATTTCTCTCCACAAACTTTTTCATGCTATATTGATCCATCCGCCAAATGACAGTTAGATGACAACATATAAAAGACAACATTAACAATAAAAACTAAACTAGAAAAAGGTATGCAAACACTTTTGAGTGCCACTATTTTTGTATTACTCTTTTTGTAAGTCTACTATTTTTATAGTAGAAGAATCATTCGAAATTTGTCCCGTGGACGTAGCCCTAAATATCTGTGTGTCATATTTCTATTTTTTCGCTGTGTAATTATTCTCGTAATTTATCACCAGGTCCCAACAAGATATTCTTTTTTTGTAGTTTTCTCCTTTATATCTAATGAATGTAAAAATAATATAGAAGCAGTCAATATAATAGAGTTACAATTAGGGATGAAAATTGTACAAGTACAGTATCGTGTTTCCTGAGAATTAATATTCTCATCTTTACGGGAATTGATGTTACTAACCACCTTAATCAGTACCTTATTAATTACCTTGGGTCTAATTTATTTTAGTTTTAATAAAATATTGAGTCTAATATGCACTTAAATTTTCACTTGAATTTTATTATGTTAAATTTTTTAAATTATATAATCGATTTTGATGGATAGATTATACCTACCCATAGTAGATAGTTGATTTGATTCATGTACTCGTCCCATGCCGCTCCAACCATGTCAGCATCAAGAAGCTGACCAGGATGTGAAGAAGGAGCATCCAATACCCGAAAATCAACCAAGCCATCCACAGCTTCTTTAGCTAAGCAATCAGCAACGTGATTGGCCTCCCTAAAAACTTTGATCTTTATTTATGAAACTAAACACATTGAGCTGTTATATTATAAATATTCTTTCATTGAGTTTGGAGGGCCCGAGCTCCCCCCTCCCACCGCCCTGCCTTAGACACGTGCATATCAGTTTTCTTAAATAACTGATCGCTATAACAGTTTCATTTTTTTTTTTTTTGTCCTTCTGTACAAAGTTTCCGTACAGACTAAATTGCGGTTACATCGTACCGCTATTCAACTTGTCTCATAATAAGACAAATACGCGTTCATTGGTACCTTCTTTTTTGGGTGCGATATGATTTGATTTGCATGGGCCAGCTTCTTAGTTAAAGAATTTGTGTCCAGTTTTTTTTTGTAGCTCTATGCTTCCCAGTCGGTGGCAGTAGTGATATCCTAATTCGGCTACCTCTATATGATTAAATTTCTTATATAATAAATTGAATCTAATAAGCATATTCTGTGATATAAATAAATAAAATAATAACGAATATTACGGATAAATTATATTCAATTGGATTAATACTTGTTCGTGAACTAGAAAAATAAAATAAATAATAAAAAGGCAGTGTCGTTTTCAGAGTGAGCTTTGTTAAATTCAGAGAACATAATTTTTTATACCATTATTTTGACTTTGATTGCTGTCGGGTTAATGTTAAAATTCAACCTCAACTTCAGCTGTTGGACGTTTCCAATTTCACCCAAATGTGCAAGTATGATGCACTCGTAAAAGAGAAAGAAAAGAAAGACAATAACAGCTTCAACCTTATGATCTGTTTGATTAATAAGGGTAATTAAGTCACAATAGTGTTATAAGAAGATTTTTTTTTTCTGAAAATGTAACTCATTAATAATATTAAGAAGAATTATAAATACTCATATAGACCACACATAGAATTTTGCTCATGCGATAACTTTTTATAATATTCGACAATATAACGTTTGAACTAACTTTTAGATGTTTATGTAACGTTTTATAAAAAGTTAACTCATATAACATTTAACTTTTAGTGTTTTATGCAAAGCTATTAAAACAGTTAAACGCTACTAAAACAACTAATTTTATAGAGTAGCCCAAATTGTCCTCTCTTAATTTCATATAACTGTTATGTAAAAACTGAAATTAGGCGGCTGAAAAAAATGGTCGTATACAAGTTTCAGGATCAGGAAACTTCGGCTTAATATACACTTATACCCTGAGCTTTAGAGTTTGTTGCACTTACATTCTAATTTGAACTTTTTGACAACTACACCCTAAAATGAAAGATTGAGAGTATTTACACCCCACAATTAAATTAAAGGTTTTGCAATAAAAAAATATATATTTTCATAGGACCTATAACTGAGCTTAAGTTAATTTAACTAGAACTTAAACCCAAACTCAAAATTTAATTTAAAATAGCTCTCATGTATCACTTAAGTACATCATTGATTATTGCAAAATTTTGCTTTCACAGAAAGCATTTAATTCATAAAAAACATTTTGAATTCGGACAGTGGCTTCAAAATTGGTATACTGATTTCTTTCATTTTTATTCATTTATATTTATGTATGGTGATAGACACATGTGATATTGTTTATTAATTTATATATTTATTTATGAGAGAAGGATAGTTGAAAATAAATTTTGAAAAAACAAAAAACTTAACGATTTGATAATCTAGGATTTGATGAATTTAGAATAATTTATGCATGTTTACAATTAATGTTATAACTAACATCAGTCCATTTACTCCATTATCTTCGGAATATACATATATTAATATTATTTAAACTGAAAAATCTATTTAATTAGTTTTGCTTTATAATTTGAACCAACGAGCAACATCAAAAGGTAATGATGTTAACGATAATATTTTTTATTGTTCACAAATATAAAATGAATTTCCATTAGGTCCATGAATATATATATTTTATTGCAAATTAACTTTTAATTTAATTTTAAGGTATAAACACTCTTAACTTTTCATTTTGAAATATGGTTGTGGAAAGTTCAGATTAGAATAAAAGTGCAACAAATTTCAAAAATAGAATAAACTTCTTCATGCGAAAGTGACGTTACAAATCCCACTAAAACGTCAGGATTTGGTGGGTTCCATATAAACTTCTTCGCAAGACACTTAGCACATGTATGCTATGTTTGAGGGTACACTTCATGTTTGTCTTTTTATGGTTCTTTAATGAATCTTTTCATTTGAAAAAAAAAAAAAATCCCACGTTAAATTTTATCTTCATCAGTATAATTTTTTTTCTTTTTCTTCTTCTTTTGAGGTTGAAATAATATGTAGAAGTTCCTATCCTATAAATCCAATCACACTAGTATGAGATTCGTCATTGGTCAGCGAGGATAGCATTGGGGTCGGTTTGTCATATTTACCGCGAGGCTAACCATGTGCTGATTTCTTGTCGAAGATGGCTTTTTGGCACGTGCTGGACTCTCCTGCAGGGATGCAAGTGGCTGCGATATGATTTGCATGGCCCAGCTTCTTAGTTAAAGAATTTGTGTCTAGTCTTTCTCTCTATATAAGAAGAGCTTCCGCCTCACTAAGCTGCATCCATGTACACTACATTTCTTGAAGAAAATAACTAAACTCGATCCCGAGATAAAGTCTGATTCAATGGACATTCTTTGTGAAAAGTCGTTGACAAAAACTGATTTGGAGCACCAATTCATCGTTCCAATTGATTTTCTGAATCAACCTGCTGTTCGGGATGAAAATGGTGAGTTGAAAGAAAATATCACTTCATTTGATCGAGATGGCCAAGAATGGAGATTTCGATTAGCCATACGCAAGAATGGACATCCTAAACCAACTCTCACTCCAGCTTCTTGGCATCCATTTGTGAAACATTTCGGTCTTCAAGAGGGTGATGTTGTGAAATTCTATATAATAAGAAATGAGGGCGCTCGAAACATACGGATTCAAGCGTGGAGAAAAATTACCATTCTTGGTACATTGGTTTTGGCGGAGCTAGGGAAAGTATGAAACCAGGCATCAACTTCCCATTACAGGGTATGAGGGCCTTAACGTCTGTGTTTGTTTGTTTTTATTGTTATGTTTTTAAATAAAGTGGTATTACCGCTGTTGATCGGAACGAAGTGATTGAGACTCCTTCGCACTTAATCTAAGATCTACGGTATGAAAATTATCACGCTTGAAAAATCACCCCTGTGTGAACCTTGTAGAGTATGATGTTTCTATATACGGACAATATATATGTGTGATTATTAAAGTTTTTTTTTTTTTTTTCAGTATGGAAACCTGGATCTAATTTCAGGTTATATATACACTTATTATTACCCTATGCTTTGGTGTATAAGTTTGTATTAAAATTTCAAATTCATGAGTGGAATAATAATATAAAGTAGTATTTTTATATCCATATTCTGAAAAATTATATTGTCTTGTTAACACAAGTTAATAATTAATTAAGAATTAATGAAATGTCCATACCTCCATATGCAAATCAATCTTAATCATAAGTCTGAGTAGGATTATACAGTTTGGGAGAATGATTGATTGAGACTTGGAAGTCTAATAGATTCATCACTTAATGCCAAATACTAACTTATCTTATTTGTTACATGTTGACTATCAAATTTCTAGATTGCTTTTTAATTTTTATATATATATATATATATATATATATATATATATAAGAAAAGGACACATCTTTTTTATGGAGATTATTCTTCAATGAATTATATAATTATCTAAAAATTCTAAATGTTAAAAGTTATTTATGTAAAATATTTTAGTACACGTATATACAGATTATAAATGGATTAAGCTATAATCTTTTGATAATTTTTCATAATAAAACTAGAAAGTACATGAATTAACAATATCAACATTTGGATTTTAATTAAACGAGACACAGATCCGCATATTTTGCCGTTTACCTTGTTAAAGTGTTTTTTTTCTCTTTTTGCATATACTTAATTACATCTAGTGTATATATACACATATAAAAATAAAGGCCAGATGAGAAATGATTTTTGCCTTTGTGTTTCTACGTTAAATAGCGGTTGGCCATTGATGTAGACAATTCAAGAATCAATATAGTTGCATTATAATTAATATCAGTAGATTTGCTTCCCAAATCATGATTTTATACATGATATTAAAAATGCAGTTCCAATAAGAGTTTGTTGAAAGTGGACTTGCAAAAGAATAAAATTGAAATTGGAGCTCTATTGTCTACAAGAAAATATAGAAATAAGAAGAGTTTGTTTGTCTTAATTTATGTTTCAGCCTTTTATATGCCAAGCACAGCAGCACTTTGAAAAACAAAAGATTGAACCATAGAAATTAAAATATAAAAACTGTTATGTTACCTAAACTGTAGAAAATAGATGCAAAAGTAGTAATTCGTCCCAAAAGCAAAACAAAATAATAGCTGCTGCTGTGGAAAACAAAATTAAGAAACATGAAATTTTAAGTGCTTTAAAAGTAAAGTTTGAGTAAAGAACACAATTAAATAACTCCTTAGCATTTAAAGATCCTAGAGAAAAACCAATTGACAAACAAAGAACGTTAGAGCAATTGCCGACTATATATTTAAATTTTTCACAAACCACTGTTATAGATTTGGGTTGGATTTTCAAACTAAACCATAATAGCCACATTATTTTCAGTTAATTATTCTTTTTCTTTTTTTAAAACAATAAGTATGAAAAAATGAAAAAATAGTTTAAATCGATTTGAATTGATTTAAATTGTGTTTCACAAGGTGAAAGAAAAGAAAATTATGTTTTTCTTTCCATTTATTTGGGATAAAACATATTTGTAATTCAATTCTAACTATTAAACCAAAAGTCTAAAAGCATTATCAAAATGTTTTTAAGATCAGATCAATCATTAAACTAATCTATTTAGTATTTTAAGAATTTCAATTCTGATTTTACAAAGCCACAAACAATTTTCAAGAATCACCAAATATTAATACTAATAAGTCTATTATACTCTACAAAACCAAAACTCTCTCTCAATAAACAAACACTGATAATAATGAGCCTTACCAAGAATTTTAGAAGATAATAATACTAAGCAACAGTAATGGAAAAATGATTATATTAGAACTAATTATGAACTTAGTGTGAGCATAATTGGCTAGCCTTGGATAATCATTCGGATGTGGCATCACACATTCATCACCATTAAACAAAACTCTTCTGGGTAAAGCCCATCCTTCTCTAAAAGTGAAATCTTCATCTTTGTGCAATAAAATTTCTGTTTGCACATTTCCACTATCACCTTCTTGTAGTAACATGGCATTATAGTACTCAATCCCCCAAAACATTCCTGTATCATCTGTCAAAAACACAGCATTTAAACAACATTTTATAACTCCATTCGAAACTGTACTAATCTTCAGTTTTCGAAATATAAATTGATTCAAACTACTTACTGATGTTTCCATACTGATCGAGCGGTTCATAGTTGAAGCTGAATACTTGATACAAGCTTTTAAAGTTGGGATGTAAGACAACCAAATTCCACTGAGAATAATTTTTCATTATATTTAGATTATTTATTGTCATCTTAACTCTCCAATACTCTTTATAACTCTCTTTCACATGCCAGTGTACCCTTATAATGCACATGTGCTGTGTACACCTTACTACTTCTGGGGTTGCATCATTTGAATCTTGCTTTTCTCGCAGCAAAGATGGTGTCTCTCCACACCTACAGTTTTCTCAGATTTTATAAATTTCAGGTTACTAGAAATACCCTTTTAAAGAAAACTGAAAATGAACAAAGAAAGTAGATGTGTTAGAGAATCGATGAAAAAATTAAGAGGCTTTACTTTACACATTTTGCTCCAGGTTGCTCTTGGCATCTGCAGCTACATTTAGGGCAAGGAACAATAGTATCATTGTAAAAAACCGACAAGGAAACACAGCATTTTGGGGTTGCTGCTGATATAAACTGAGAATAGATGCAAGTCACATTCCATGTCCCTGATATGAAAATCAAAACATAAACCTTGTCATAAATTAACCATTTGCAAGTAGAACAGTAATAGTAATAGTGAACAGTTAAACCCGAAAAGATGCATACTAAGAACTTGGGTCCATCTCCGGCCGCTGTCTGAAGAATATCTACTAGGCTTCACTTCATGTGCAGCTCCACAGGTATAACCAGGAAGTCCAAGAGTGAAATTTTCCGGCATTTGGAAATCTGATTGACTAGAATAATAATAAAAAGGAGAAGAACGACCTACATTCATCTGGAAAGTGGCACCATACTTTGAGGGATCTTGTTTCATGGAAGTTAAAAAACCCGATTTGCAGCAATTTTGAGATTGCATATTGTAAGAAACTCCAGGCAAAAGATCAACAATCACCGGACTTTTTTTCGCAACAATGTGGGAGTGTTGTTCCTTTAAACCTAGTACAGTTTCCTTGCTCAGTTGCCTCAGCTCCCCACGTTCCCCATATCACTTCGTGGCCTTTCCAATCCCAACCCAATTTCCAAACAGGTGACTCCACGTGGCGGTATAGTTGGTAATTGAATATTGATATTTTTAGCTGTTGGAAACATTATTCATGGATTAAGAATTTAAAGATTTAATTAAGCACACTTAATTTGTTCATTCCAACTTACTAATTTGCCCCTAGACAGAGAGAAAATACTGGGACCTTAATGTTGAAGACAAACTAGATGCAGACAAATAGACATTCTATTTACAGAAAAGTAGCATCATGCACAGGTGAGTCAACAGAATCTTATATTCTGATAAGAAAAACAATTATATTGATTTATTTCAAGATTCTGAATTCAATTTTAAGGTTTCTATTATAAAATTGAAGAACAAAGAACTAAGGATTATCACGCATTTGCGGGTTAAGGGAGCATTAATATGGCGGCATTTTCACTATTTTTTTCAGAAAAATTTCCGTTGCTAGAATCTAAGACTTATGACCATGTAAGTGGAAGAACTTCCACTTTACTGTTACATAAAATCCACCCTCAAAGAGACTACAAGGGTAATATTGGTACAAAAATAAAGAAAAACCAGCAGGCTTTTAGAAAAAAAGACCACTCCTTTAACTCAGGTTCCCACTTTCTCTCCCATGTAGAATGTTAAACCTAATTAGGTGGCAGCTTAATGCAACAGTTTGATCTTTTCAATCACAAACTCAAGATTGAATTTTAACAATCCAATAATTCAAATTTATAATTTTACAATCTTAGAAAAAAAAAAGATTCAAAGGAAAGAATCCAACCACTTACATCATATGTATCCGATGATTGCAAAAGATCTCATTTGATTGTAATGTTACCATGTGGATCCAATGGATCAAAACTGTCTGCAATTCAATTAATCAAATACGATTCAACAAAAAGATAAAAACTCCTATAATTTTCTTAGATAACAAAGTAGAGAAAAGGAAAAGGCACTTACGAGAAGGCGAGATGGAGATGATTAGGGAGAAGAAGATCAAAATCCAAAACATACCCATTAATCTATGATGAATAAGAAATAAAGGGTATGTTTCAAAAATTCTAAACTCCAAGCAACAAAGAAAGAAAATGTATTCAAGAAAACACTTCACTCCTTATGTGGTGAGTGAAACCAGACTCCAAAAAGAGGCATAAAATGAGACGATAAGAAATGTGTATAGAGTTTCTCTTATTTCTTCTTCATAAATTAAAGAAAGAAAGCATGAAACAATGGCAGCCAAAAATATGGAATTTTACCAAATCAAGGTCCTTAGAATGGGTCTATATTAGGAGATTTTGATTTTTAAGATGTGATTGATAACAATAGCATTTAAAGCAAACTTGTTAATCTCCTTGGAATTTGAGTGTCTAATTTGTTTTTTTTTCCAAAATTTTAAATGTATATTTCCATTTGTTTTATCTTCTTGAGTTAAAGGTACAAAATTTAAGTCTCTTCTTATCTCTAATCTACAAAATTTAGTAAATAAAGAAATAAAATTTGAAAATTAATATCAGTAAATTGTGTAATTATTTGCTTTACCCACTTACTGTTATTGGGTTAACTTCAAGGTATTTAAAAAAGTTCAGTATGTATTAATAAAATCACTTAAATTTTAAAATTTTCATGACTCATGTTAAAATTTTCATTTTGGTTCTATATTCAAAATCTAGCAAATAATTATCTTATCAAAATAAATTCAAATTTCCATTGTTCTTCCTCTAATGTCGTTATATATGTCGAACTCAGGTTTTTTGGCTTGTGCTATGGCCTTGTTTATGTTCTGTTCAATCTCTTTTGAGAATCAAGGCTATATTTGATTTTGTGGTTTTATAACTTTATGCATGTTTGGTTTTTTACTTTAGAAAATTTATTGTGTAAGAAAGCATAGTACACAAATATGTAAAGTTGAAAAGTTTTGCTTCCTCTGGAATGAGTTGATAAGTTACATAATATATATAGGATAGTAAAACTCGAATATTATCTAATGTAGGCAATTTGCTCAACGTTCTCGTGTCCGGAAACTTCAGTACATAGCTGAGCTGGAAAGGAATGTACAAGCCTTACAGGTAAAGTATCAGTAACCTGCAGAAGTTTAACTATATAATTTTAGAGTTAATTGAAAGAGTATATAATAGGCATTGTTTAAAGAGTAATTTTATATCTCCTACTTTGCAGGCAGAAGGTGAACAGCTTTTGAATTCAAATATTGGAGAAAAAATATTGCTCTATATTTTTATTTCTCAAGTATTAACATTCCGCTACAGGGTGAATTTATATACAAAATGAGAATGATCTAGATTTTAGCTAAATGTCTAAATCTAATTGGTAGATAAATTCTATACATTGGATTATATTGCTGAAATAAATGAATGGAAATGATTGAATCAGCAATGATGGACAATGATTGGCTAATGATTAATTAGTTATTGCTGTTGGGCTGTGCTGTGGTGATTGTTAACAGGCTGTAAAGTGGTTGAGTTAGTTATTTAGGTATGGATTATTCTGTACAGCCCCCCTTTAAGGTGGAGATGGGGAGAGTGATGTCAATCCAAGTTTGAGAATGAAATGATGAAAGGTAGGAAATGGAAGTGGTTTGGTGAAAAGGTCAGCTGGTTGTCATTTTGAAGAGATGTGGGGAGTAGTTATAAACTCGGAGGATAATTTGGATCTAACAATGTGACAATCTATATCAATATGTTTTGTCCTTTCATGAAAGACAGGATTAGAAGCAATATGGATGGCAGCTTTATTGTCACAATAAAGAGGTATGGGGAGGGTGATAGGTATATGAAAATCCTGAAGAAGGTTGAAGAGCCATTGAATTTCACAAACTGTAGAGGTCATACTTTTGTATTCTGATTCTGCAGATGATCTACTAACAATTTGTTGTTTCTTGGATTTCCATGAAATGAAAGAATCTCCAAGAAAGATGCAAAAACCAGTGATAGATTTTCTGGTTTCTGCACAAGCAGCCCAGTCTGCATCTGAATATGCAGTAACTTGAAAGTTGTTATTGCTTGGGAAAAATAATCCAACAGATAAGGTGCCAAGAAGATACTTTACAATATGCAGAGCATCTTTGTAGTGGAAAGAACAAGGACTTTGCATATATTGACTCAACTGTTGTACAACAAAGGAAATGTCAGGCCTTGTGAGTGACGAGTAAAGTAATCTACCAAGCAATTTTCTGAAAGGTTCAGGATCAAGAAGTAAATTATCCATATTAGCTGTTAACTTGGTGCCCTGAATGTATGGAGTTTGTGCTGGTTTGGCTGCAGATAAACCAGTGTCTGAGATGATATCAGTGATGAATTTCTGTTGAGAAAGAATCATTCCATGCTGTGATCTAGCAATTTCAATGCCTAAAAAATATTTGGCTTTCCCAAGATCTTTGATAGTGAATCTGGAATGCAAGGATTGTTTGAGATCACAAATGAGACTGAAATTATTTCCTGCAATTAAACAGTCATCAACATATACTAATAAAGCTAGGAAATTATTTTCAGACCCTTGTGTGAATAAGCAATGGTCATTTGGTGATTGAATAAAGCCCAAAGATAAAAGAAAGGAAGTAAATTCCTTATTCCATTGCCTCCCACCTTGTTTGAGACCATAGAGGGACTTCAATAATTTGCAAACCTTACCTTGAGGGACTTTGTGATAGCCTGGTGGGGGTGACATATAGATATCTTCAGTAATTTCACCATGAAGATATGCATTGTTAATATCTAGTTGGTGAATGTGCCATGACTTTGCAGTAGCAATAGATAAGAAGGTTCTGACTGTTACCAATTTAGCAACAGGAGAAAATGTGTCAGCGTAGTCAATTCCAGGGATTTGACTATACCCCTTAGCTACAAGCCTTGCTTTATACCTGTCTATGCTCCCATCAGAATTATGTTTGATTCTGTAGATCCATTTGTTCCCAATTGGTTTTTTTCCTTTTGGCAAATTAGTGATGACCCATGTCTGGTTTTGTTCCAGGGCATAAAGTTCAAGTTCCATGGCAGCTACCCACTTACTATCACCTCTGGCTTGACTATAAGACTTAGGTTCCTGAATATTTGACACTTGAGCAACAAAATTATGGTGAGGTATTGTGGGAGAAAAGGAGAGTAAAGATGTTTGTGTACCTGAGGATGTAGCAGCTGAGGCTATACTGCTGGTATTAGTTGTGGCAACAAAATCATCCAACCATCTTGGCTTTGTATGTTGTCTTGTGCTCCTTCTTATTTGCAAATCAGGTTGAGGAATTTGGTTTGGTTCAAGTGGTTCAATTGGTGATGGTGGGTCTAGTTCTGGTAAGGTATATTCTGGTGTAAGGTGCTGGGTAGGGGCTTAAGGTGCTGGTGGAGAAGGTGTATCAGTTTGTAAAGGTTGGGAATAAGAAGAAAGATTATGGTCAGTAATGTATTTTGGCAAGGAAGAGTGGGCAACTGATTATGGATGATTGTTGGAGAAGGGAAATATATGTTCATGAAAGACAGTATCCCTTGAGTGAAAAAGGGTTTTGGACTCGAGATTATATAATCTATACCCTTTATGTTGGTTTGAGTAGCCAATCAATACTGAAGGAGAAGCTCTCTTTTGAAATTTGGTTTTGTGTGGGGTAACATCTGTGGCATAGCAAAGACAACCTATGGTTCTGAAATAGGAAAGGTCAGGGATTTTATTGTATAAGTTTTGATATGGAGAGGTCCAATGAAGGGGTTCTGAAGGTAATCTATTTGTGATATATGTGGCAGTAAGGAGCAACTCAGACCAGAAATGTGTAGGAAGATGAGACTGAAACATTAAGGACCTGGCTACTTGAACTAAGGTTTTGTGTTTCCTCTCAACTCTTCCATTTTGTTGAGGGGAATACACACAGGATTTTTGGTGAATAATGCCTAAATTTTCAAACAAAGAAATGCAATTGGAATTAATAAATTCACTCCCATAATCAGTTCGGATTGCTGTGACTCTTTTATTGAATTGGGTTTGAACAAAGTTAAAAAATGTGGTTAAGGCTTAGTGAACTTGTGCTTTTGAATGTAACATAAAAGTCCAGGTATATCTTGACATATCATCAACAATTGTGAGCATATAGAAAGCATTTGTAATAGATTTGACCCCATAGGGCCCCCAAATGTCAATGTGTAAAAGATCAAAAGCATGAACTGAAATAGAATTACTTGGATAAAATGGTACTCTGGACTGTTTTGAAAGAGGACAAACGGGACATATAAAGGATGAAAAATCACATTTAGGTAAATTTGCAATATGCTGATATCTTTTGAAAGACAAATGTCCTAATCTAGAGTGCCATAAGAAAGCTTTGTGGCTGGGACGATCTGAGTCATTTGTTTGAATTTGATTGTTGCTGGAAAAAGTAAAAGAGTCTTTGGTGAAGTAGTATAGGCCTGCCACAACTATACCAGAAGCAATGTTTACCTCAGTCTGCATATCCTGAAAGAAACAGTAATTTGAAAATAAGTGAGCTGATAAATTGCAGGTACTAGTTAATGTGCTAACACTGATAATGTTACATTTCAAGGAGGGTACATATAGGACATTATGCAATGTAAGCTTAGAGTTTAAAATCACTTTTCCATATTGTGTCACTATTTTAACTGTTCCATCAGGCAGCTTAAGGAATTTGGGTTGTGGTAAGATGTGTAAGGAAACAAAAAAGGTTGAATTATAAGTGAGGTGATCAGTTGCTCCGGAGTCAATAACCCAGTTACCTTTATCATTAAAATCAATACCAGAGATGAGGGAAAGTAGAATGCTACCTGAGAATTGAACAATATTAGCAGCAGCATTAGATGTACTAGGGTTGTGAGAAATGGATTTGCCTGTGACTGCTCTGTTCAATTCTTGCTGAATAAACTGACTGAGATGAGGACTGATTGTGTCATTAATTGTTGCAAGAGCAGTTGGAGCTGGAATGTCAAGTGGTGATTCTGATGCAGCAATATTATGAACGGAAGCAAAACTTGCAGTTTGTTGCTTGCCCTTCCTCTTCTGTGGATCAAAATACCAGTCTGGATATCCAATCAACTTGAGCAGCTTGTTTTTGTATGTCCAGTTCCTTTACAGTGAGTGCAGTATCGGTTAGCCTTGTTCTGTGGTTCCCTTGTCTTTTCCCTCTGATTGTTTCTTTGATAAGTTGCAGTAAGCTGATTGACTTGATGAGTGAGCATTATTGCTGTAGAATTTGATGATTCAATGGGCTGGTGATGAATCTCCCTTTGTTTCTCGACACTCAGGATCATGGTGAAGGCTTGACTAACATGAGGCAATGGATCCATGATAAGGATATTGTTTCTGGTATTATCATACTCATTCTTGAGTCCCATCAAAAATTGCATTAGTTTATCTTTTCTTTCAAGCTGTGAAAAAGAATGAGCAGCTCCACATGTGCATACAGGTAGAGTTCTAATAGAAGACAATTCATCCCATTTTCTTTTGAGACAAGAATAATATTCATTAACAGATTTGGTATCTTGAACGATATTTGCTAGATCTCTAAGAATTTGGAATTCAAGAGGACCATTAACTTGGCCATAATTATGGGTAACTTCATCCCACAAATCCTTGGCAGTAGGACAGAAAACAAAATTATCAACTACTTCTTCAGACATGGAATTTAATAGCCAAGATATAACCATACTATATGTTCTAGCCCAAGTTTCATAATTAACAACAATAGGTTCAGGACTAGCAACAGACCCAGTAATAAAACCAAGCTTATTCTTTGCCCTTAAAGCAATCTTAACAGATCTACTCCAAGATAAAAAATTACCAGGATTCAGTTTAATGCTCACTAGAGACTGACCAGGAGCATCGGAGTTGATAAGAGTTAACGGATCAGAATCATTAATTTTAACATCATTTGCAGTGGTATTATCACCCATTTTCAAGATAAAACAGAGAACAATGAAAAATGCAGCAAGAAGGTTTAATGGAAAAGACAAAGGAATAAATCGAAAAGTTTCTGAATCGAACCTCCAGGCTCTGATACCATGAATAGCTTTTGAATTCAAATATTGGAGAAAAAATATTGCTCTATATTTTTATTTCTCAAGTATTAACATTCCGCTACAGGGTGAATTTATATACAAAATGAGAATGATCTAGAATTTAGCTAAATGTCTAAATCTAATTGGTAGATAAATTCTGTACATTGGATTATATTGCTGAAATAAATGAATGGAAATGATTGAATCAGCAATAATGGACAATGATTGGCTAATGATTAATTAGTTATTGCTGTGTTGTGCTGTAAGGTGGTTGAGTTAGTTATTTAGGTATGGATTATTCTGTACAGAAGGATCTGAAGTTTCAGCTGAGGTTGAATTTCTCAACCAGCAGAATCTTATTCTGAGCATGGAGAATAAAGCCATGAAGCAACGTTTAGAAAGCATAGCTCAGGAGCAGATTATCAAATACTGTGAGTTTTGGCTCTCAATTTCTTCAGGTTGAGGTGTTAAAAATATTGGTTTATTTTTACCTTCATGGTTTACTTGGTTTCTCAATTGTGTTTCCCTCAAATAGTCATGTCATTATGACAAGATCTTTGGTTAGAATTATGGTGTCACGGTTTGGTAATGTCATTTATAAATTTTGCCAAAAGACCTTCATTGCCTGATGCTGATAGCCCAAAAAACCCTTGATATTTTGTTATGTCTTTGAGAATGTTGCAAATTATGGTAGGCTTTTGCCTTCTTCTTCGTTTTGCTAATGATTCTGCCTTAGTATTAGCCAGATGATATTGCCAGTTTTTGGCTTTATCTTAAGTAGTAAGGGATAGAATGGTTGTTGAAGATAGTTCTTGGCTTAAATTTCATATACTAATTGTCAAAGGAAATTGCTTCTGAAAAGCCAGTTTCCAGCTTCTATGCAGCTGAGTTGAGCCTTGCAATATTTAGCTTGAAAGACTTTTTATGGAAGAGTGAACCAGGTCTGGTAGACTGCGGTTTAATTTTCCTTGTTTGGCTTATTAAGAGGAAGTTTCATTGCCTCTTCAGATTGAAAAGCAGAAGTCTTTTTCTTTTTGTCTCTGAATACTTTTTAAATTTTCACATGTATGCTGTACATGAGTTTATGCATGTACATGCATAAGTTCGCATTAAGTTCTGCAGTCTATTAGGAGACTGAGGAGAAGAAATGTTGTGATGGGATGGGATGCGGACAGAGAGACATATTGCAACACTTGTTATCCTTATGTTGGCTGACATTACTGAAAGAAACTAATATTATGATTTTTCTTTGTTGCAGCCTGGAACTAATCTAGTAAACTACTGAAGTACAGAATAAATCATTGATTTATCCAGAAAACTAATCCTGTGTCCACTTGTGTTGGTCACCTTGTTGAGTGCTAGACTTATTTTCTGCTTTCTGAAAGCTTTCTCTTCGGATGAACTGCTTTTTTCGGGAAAATTTTAGGTACAGAGATGATGTAGGAAGACATCAAAATGAAAATGGCTCATACAGTCAGGAGAAAATCACTTAGCTACCTTCTTGTTGGATCTGTTCGCAAAACTGAGAAAGTGTATCTCTGGTCTGGCCTGGGAAAAGGTCAGGCTGAGGCAAGGGTTTTTGTCTCCTGGCCTGACCCAACCAAGGCCTGCAACTATTAGCTCAGCTGGGCTTGTGATTTGAATATGTTAGGGCCTGACCCTACCTGGCCTACTGGAAGAATTAAAAATTAATATGTTACGTACGTTTGTAGTGCCGGGTCAGGTCAGGCTTGTGCCCGACCTAAAAATTTTGGCCTGCACAAAGAACATGTTTCCACAATGTATATGTATGTGTTTATCTTTTTGATTTTTGAATTATATAACGGATGCTCAACCTTTTGAGGGTGCTTTCAGTGGAGCATGAAGTCTTAGAGAGGGAGATTGGGAGACTACGAGCCTTGTATCGGCAGCAACAGCAACAGCAACAGCCACAGCAGCAGCAGCAGCAACCATCTTCCAGCCATCGCCGAACTAACTAACAGCAGGGACCTTGACTCCCAGTTTGCAAACCTCTCCTTGAAACAAAAGGATGCCAATCCTGGTCGTGATCCTGTGACAGGTCCACTCCGCACTTAGATAAATAAATTAACCAGAGATTTGTTGTGCCACCATTTTGCTTAGTTGGGCTACCACATTAACCATCATTATTTTCTCCTCGAGTGGGGTAAAGCCGAGTTCCTCCAGTCTCCATTCCATCTCTCTACCTGATTTGTACAATTTATTTTTACTTTGTTTCTTGCCCCCTTTTCGTTTGATAAAATTAATATCTTCACGTGCACCTGGTTGTCATTGCGGGAAAATTATGTTTTCAGGCGAGATGACTCGCCGGAGGTGGTAACTTAAAAGAGGTTCCATGTTTGGTCTCTTATGTATGTTCAGATGATTATAATTCAGGAAATTTATGTGCTCCACTTGTAATCCATTTAGAGTATCTAATTCGTGGAGTCGAGATGTAGCGAAGGATGTTTAAAGCATGTTGGATCTGCGTCATTTGTAATGGTATTATTCCAAAGAAATGCTTTCTTGTAAAATCTGTTAAATGAAATTCACGTCTTCTTGCTTATTTTCACTGTTATGAGAAGGGCTGAGTCCTTGTTTGGCTGCTAGGAAATGAAATGCTGATGCTGCTTCTGGCTGGTAATTTATAACTGTTGTTCCCTCCTCCTGTAATTTAGGTGTATTTTTCATGGCCTATCTCATGTTCTCGTTTATACGTTAAAATTCGGGACTTTGGGATTGAGTTATTTAGACCGAGTTTGTGGATTCACTTATGGACCAATTAATGAAAAATGATTTTTTTTTATTGAATACGAGTGTATTTCTAAAAAAAAAAAAGAAATATTTAGAAAATTCATATTTCTATTGGTTTAGTTTATGAGTGGATTTTAAGATGTGATAATTCCATGGTAAATCAGATCACGGCTAGGTCTAATAGACTATTCTAGTAATATGTTGAAACTTGAAACTGATGGCATTAAAAAGATGGACCTTAAGTTATGTCATATATGATATTGCAATGAAAGAAAAAAAATTAGTAAAAACAATTGTGAGAGATTTATAATATCATGTCCTGAAAGAAAACATAATTGATGTTATGAATTAATGTTTAGGATTAGATTTTAAATATCATGTCCTGAAAGAAAACATAACTCAAGAATATGGATTGATTGTGAGGCAACTACGGAAGGTTTCGTGGGAAATAATGTCCGAAATTGATAAGGAAAAAACACTAATTCTAAGGAAGGCTAAAACTATTTTTGCTCGCGCCATGTTAGACTCGTAAGAAAAAATGCTTACTATAACGGGAATTTTCTCTTTTTAAAAGAATTAAATACTCATATGAGTTGAGTCATTTTCACTCGGAATAACTCTGTTTGTGAGTTTGTGTATATATTTTTAATCATTAATTAACGGGTTATAATTAGTTAGTATTTCTTGCATAGTATACTGGATTTATAGTTTGAATAGGTACAATATCGTAAACATAATCAAAGAATAAGAGTGCCGACATGCTTTTGATCATAGGGCATAAACTCAGTTTATCATATTTAATTTGGCCTTGTCACTTACGTCTAACAAGAAGCACTATACATACATACATACATATATATATATATATATATATATATATATATATATATATATATAGTTCTAGAATTTAAGCTGCTCATATTAGCACGTGACACAAATTAACTATATATAGAATTGCAGAACAACTATGATTAATTTTTAAGAAATGTCCAATAATATGTGGGTCTCATTAAGGAGTTGTTGTAGAGCAACAGTCAATTGGATTCGATGATGTTAAAGCAAAGACAAAATTAAGTCAAACTGATTAGAAGTGTATTAGACCCACTGTATAGATTTTAAACACGAGTGCCTCTCATTGTTTTTTTTTTTTTTGTTTTTTTTCGCCTCTCCTTTCATATTTATCAAAAAAAAAAAAAAAGATTTACAGACATGTCTTCATACTATTTTTGTTTTAATAATTTTTTTCTTTTAACAGTTACCGTTAATTATTAAAAATTAAAAAATGAGTGAATTGTCAACCATACTAATAATCAACAAGTGACAGATTGATAGATAGGTTATTTGGTATAAGCCAATCAATCATACATTTAATTAATTTTCAATTAATTAACTATGATATAATAACACAATTTTAAAAAAAAAAACAATAAAATATTATTTTATATAATATATAATTCATGAAGTATTACAACTATAGTATCAAAATATAGAGAGACAATAATGAAGTGTAAATCGAAAATTAGGACACAATTTGAAGAGAACAAATTAGAGAATAGAATATCATTTATTTATTAATCATAACACACTATACATTAATGAAGCCACATTTTGAATATTAATTAGAAACTCTATACAGTGAAAAGGTCGTACTCGCCGCCACTTTTAGACCCGAATATGCTTCCAAACCCTATGGAGACAAAGGGGCTAATTTTTAACCATAAGAAAATAATTAGTCTTAAAAGATTTTGCGGTATCAATTATATTACGCACTTAAACATTACGTCAGCCTCATTGCGTGGCACTCCTAATTGCCGCATTACATCAGACACTCCTTTTGCGTTTGCCCATTGGTTGCCTTAGTTCACGCAGTTGAGACAGTGGGGTCCCAGACACAGAGACACTCCTTGTCACGGACTTCTTTTTTAAAGAAAAAGTGGGGTCCCAGACATTATAAATTATATTCAGCGTACATATTTCTCTCCACTAACTTTTTCTTTCATGCTATATTGATCCATCCGCCAAATGGCAGTTAGAGGACAACGTATAAAAGACAACATTAACGATAAAAACTGAACTAAAAAAAGGCATGCAAATACTTTTGAACGTCACTATTTTTATATTACTCTCTTTGTAAGCATATTATTTTTATAGTGAAAGAATTATTCAGAATTTATCCCGTGGACGTAGCCCTAAACAGTTAAGGGTGAACTACCTTAATCAGTTCCTTATTGATTACCTTGGGTCTAATTTATTTTAGTTTTAATAAAATATTGAGTCTAATATGCACTGAAATTTTCACTTGAATTTTATTATGTCAAAATTTTTTAAATTATATAATAAATTTTGGTGGATAGATTGTACGACATCATCATGAATGCCGACATAACGGTTTTTCATTCTGTTTGAATACATGGCAACGGTCCAGAAAGTGAGCTGCGTCACATAACTATCGGGTCCGTCACGCAGTGTGAGACTGCAGAGTAGCTAGACAGACTTGGGACTCGCTTGATGTATCCATTATCTCTACTGATTTTATTAATCTAGGATTGAAGGAGTGGTTGATTATGAATTTACAGGTTCAGTCCTCTTCTACAACCTGTTTTGCTTGGAATTTGTTGAATTTATCAAAAGTATACTAAGTCCCATTATCAGACCTGAATATTTTGATTTCACTTCTAGATTGCTTCTCAATTAAAGCTTTAAATTTCACAAAGATACAAACCCATGTTGCAGAAAAACTAATTTAGATGATTTAAACGAGATCATAATGTAATGAATGGAGAAAGCCATTGAAGCAAGAAAGAAAAAGGCTTTGGGTTTCAACTTTCACAAATTTAAAATAAGAACTAATAATGATAAGAGGTTAGCTCATCTTCTCTCTTTTTCTACCAGTAAAGGAGAACAAAAAGAAATAAAAAAGAATCTTCTTTTACCTTACACATTGGCTGTTAGGAAAAAATTATACTTTCAGTTTCAAACAATTTTTCCCCTCTTTTTAATTGGAAGGGAATGAATTCGAAGGGAATGTTAGCATAATGTGATTTTTGCCTAGTGTTCTGAATGTCAAAGCGAAGAAATTCAATCAAGCGCGGGTAAACGGCGGGAGTAACTATGACTCTCTTAAAGTAACCAAATGCCTCGTCATCTAATTAGTGACGCGATGAATGGATTAACGAGATTCCCACATACATTTTTAAATCTACATCCAATTAAAAATCTATAGTGGATAGTTGATTTGATTGTGTACTCCTCCCATGCCGCTCCAACCATGTCAGGATCAAGAAGCTGACCAAGCATGTGAAGAAGGAGCATCCAATACCCGAAAATCAACCAAGCCATCCACAGCTTCTTTAGCTAAGCAATCAGCAACGTGATTGGCCTCCCTAAAAACTCCCCCCTCCCACCGCCCTGCCTTAGACACGTGCATATCAGCATTTTTAAATAGCCGATCGCTATAAAAGACTAAATTGCGGTTATATCGGACCGCTATTCAACTTGTCTCTTAATAAGACAAATACGCGTCCATTGGTACCTTCTTTTTTGGGTGCGATATGATTTGTTTTGCATGGGCCAGCTTCTTAGTTAAAGAATTTCTGTCTAGTCTTTTGTTTTTTTTTTTTTTTTTTTTTTTTTGTTGCTTTATGCTTCCCAGTCGGTGGCAGTAGTGATATCCTAATTCGGCTATCTCTCTCTATATATATATATGAGATTAAATTTCTTATATAATAAATTGAATCTAATAAGCATATTCTGTGATATAAATAAATAAAATAATAACGAATATTACGGATAAATTATATTCAATTGGATTAATACTTGTTCGTGAACTAGAAAAATAAAATAAATAATAAAAAGGCAGTGTTGTTTTCAGAGTGAGCTTTGTTAAATTCAGAGAACATAATTTTTTATACCATTATTTTGACTTTGATTGATTGCTGTCGGGTTAATGTTAAAATTCAACCTCAACTTCAGCTGTTGGACGTTTCCAATTTCACCCAAATGTGCAAGTATGATGCACTCGTAAAAGAGAAAGAAAAGAAAGACAATAACAGCTTCAACCTTATAATCTGTTTGATTAATAAGGGTAATTAAGTCACAATAGTGTTATAAGAAGATTTTTTTTTTCTGAAAATGTAACTCATTAATAATATTAAGAAGAATTATAAATACTCATATAGACCACACATAGAATTTTGCTCATGCGATAACTTTTTAACTAACTTTTAGCATTTTAGTTAGTCAAAATGTAAACACTATTTTTATAGTATTCGGCAATATAGCGTTTGAATTAACATTTTATAAAAAGTTAACTCATATAACATTTAGCTTTTACTGTTTTATGCAAAGCTATTGAAACAGTTAAACGCTACTAAAACAATTAATTTTATAGAGTAGCCCAAATTGTCCTCTCTTAATTGCATATAACTGTTACGTAAAAACTGAAATTAGGCAGCTGAAAAAATGGTCGTATACAAGTTTCAGGATCAGGAAACTTCGGCTTAATATACACTTATACCCTGAACTTTAGAATTTGTTGTATGTACACTCTAATTTGAACTTTTTGATGACTACACCCTAAAATGAAAAATCGAGCGTATTTACACCACAATTAAATTAAGGGTTGATTTGTAATAAAAAATATATTTTCATGGGACCCATATAAACTTCTTCACAAGAAACTTAGCACATGTATATGTTTTAGGTATGGTCTATTTCATGTTTGTCTTTTTATGGTTCTTAATGAATCTTTTCATTTAAAAAAAAAAATATTAGGACAATTTATGGTGTAATAAGACGATTTTTTTTTTTAAAAAAAAGCAAGATGGATATGATGATAGACCTGCAACCTCCGCTGCTTACCCAATGCTTACGGATTATGGATATTATTTTATATAATATATCATTCATGGCGTATTATAACTATACTGTCAAAATATAGAGACAATAATATATGAAGTGTACATCGAAAATTAGGACACAATTTGAAGAGATCAAATTACAGAATATAATATCATTTATTTATTAATCATAACACACTATACATTAATCACGCCACATCATGAATATTAATTAGTAATTAATCTCCCGTTCCATTTTATTTGCTTTTTATTCTTTTCTTAAATGTTCCGAAATGTTTACAATATTTCTAAATTTATATATTTAAACAATTATTTTTTTTATAATAACATTTATAATTATTCATTAAATAAATGTCTTTTATATACGCATCATATACCTGCACTTCACTGATAAAAATAAGCGGCACTTCACTAATAAAAATTAAATAATATTATGCGCGTATATGAAGAAACACACGGAAAGTTGAAATATTACCTAAACGGTAAACAGAATCTAAAGATCAACTGCAAATTTAGGCCACGTATGACGTGGATGCTTTGTTCTTCGTCAATGTGTCTAATTAAAATTTAAAAAAAAAAAATCAGACAGTGAATGTAACATGACATGACTTCCAAAAGCTAGTCCACTTGCTCATAACCTGACATCTGCTTGCTCATGACTCATGTACACCTTTTTTTTTTTTCTTCGCCAATGGAACGCCTTTTGTTTTTTTGCTCCCTTTTTACTCCCTTTTCTATTTATAGTAGAGCTCTCACTAAGCTCCATGTACACTAATTTTCTTGAAGAAAATGGCGAAGACTAAGCTCGATCCCGAGATAAAGTCTAATTCAATAGACATTCTTTGTGGCAAGTCGTTGAAAAAAACTGATTTGGAGCACCAATTCATCGCTCCAAGTGATTTCCTGAAGAAATCTGCTGTTTTGGATGAAAGTGGTGAGTTGAAAGAAAAAATCACTTCATTTGATCGAGATGGCAAGAAATGGACATTTCGATTATCCATACGCAAGAATGAGAAATATTCTAAACCAACTCTCACTCCAGCTTCTTGCCGTCCATTTGTGAAACATTTCGGTCTTCGAGATGGTGATGCTGTGATATTCTATATAACAAGAAATGATGGCGCTGGAAACATACAGATTAGAGGGCTGAGAAAAGACTTGGCCATTTTTGGTAAACTGATTTGGACGGAGGTGAAGAGAGTGGAAAACTAGACATCAACTTCCCATTACAGGGTATGAGAGCCTTAATTAATTATCGCCTGTGTTTGTTTTGATTTTTATGTTTTTAAATAAAGTAGTATTACTACCGACGTTGATCGGAACGAAGTGGTTGAGACTCCTTCTTACTTAATCTAAGATCTACGGTGTGAAAATTATCACCTTCTTACTTAATCTAAGATCTACGGTGTGAAAATTATCACGCTTGAAGAATTGCCCATTGGGAGCCCAGTTTGATGTTTCTATATATAGACAATATATATAAGTCTGTATTAAAGTTTTTTTTTTTTTTTTTTTTTTGTTAAGTATGAAACCTGGATCTAATTTCACTTTATATATAAGTCTGTATTGTTTACAAGAAATATAGTAATAAGAAGAGTTTGTTTGTCTTAATCTATGTTTCAGCCTTTTACACGACCATAATAGCCACTATTATTTTCAGTTAATTATTCTTTTTCTTTTTTTAAAATAATAAGTATGCAAAATTGAAAAAACAATTTTAAATCGGTTTGAATTGATTTAACCGGTGTTTGACAAGGCGAAAGAAAAGAAAATTATGTTTTTCTTTCCATTTATTTGGGATAAAACATATTTGTAATTCAATTTTAAAATGATATCTATTAAACCAAAAGTCTAAAAGCATTATCAAAATGCTTTTAAGATCAGATCAATCATTAAACTAATCTATTTAGTATTTTAAGAATTTCAATTCTGATTTTACAAAGCCACAAACAATTTTCAAGAATCACCAAATATTAATACTAATAAGTCTATTATACTCTACAAAACCAAAACTCTCAATACACAAACACTGATAATAATGAGCCTTACCAAGAATTTTAGAAGATAATAATACTAAGCAACAGTAATGGAAAAATGATTATATTAGAACTAATTATGAACTTAGTGTGAGCATAATTGGGTAGCCTTGGATAATCATCCGGTTGTGGCATCACACATTCATCACCATTAAACAAAACTCTTCTGGGTAAAGCCCATCCTTCTCTAAAAGTGAAATCTTCATCTTTGTGCAATAAAATTTCTGTTTGCACATTTCCACTATCACCTTCTTGTAGTAACATGGCATTATAGTACTCAATCCCCCAAAACATTCCTGTATCATCTGTCGAAAACACAGCATTTCAACAACATTTCATAACTCCATTCAAAACTGTACTAATCTTCAGTTTTCGAAATATAATTTGATTCAAACTACTTACTGATGTTTCCATACTGATCAAGCGGTTCATAGTTGAAGCTGAATACTTGATACAAGCTTTTAAAGTTGGGATGTAAGACAACCAAATTCCACTGAGAATAATTTTTCATTATATTTAGATTATTTATCGTCATCTTAACTCTCCAATACTCTTTATAACTCTCTTTCACATGCCAGTGTACCCTTATAGGGCACATGTGCTGTGTACACCTTACTACTTCTGGGGTTGCATCATTTGAATCTTGCTTTTCTCGCAGCAAAGATGGTGTCTCTCCATACCTACAGTTTTCTCAGATTTTATAAATTTCAGGTTACTAGAAATACCCTTTTCAAGAAAACTGAAAATGAACAAAGAAAGTAGATGTATTAGAGATTTGATGAAAAAATTAAGAGGTTTTACTTTACACATTTTGCTCCAGGTTGCTCTTGGCATCTGCAGCTACATTTAGGGCAAGGAACAATAGTATCATTGTAAAAAGCCGACAAGGAAACACAGCATTTTGGGGTTGCTGCTGATATAAACTGAGAATAGATGCAAGTCACATTCCATGTCCCTGATATGAAAATCAAAACATAAACCTTGTCATAAATTAACCATTTCCAAGTAGAACAGTAATAGTAATAGTGAACAGTTAAACCCGAAAAGATGCATACTAAGAACTTGGGTCCATCTCCGGCCGCTGTCTGAAGAATATCTACTAGGCTTCACTTCATGTGCAGCTCCACAGGTATAACCAGGAAGTCCAAGAGTGAAATTTTCCGGCATTTGGAAGTCTGACTGGGTAGAATAATAATAAGGAGAAGAAGGACCTACATTCATCTGGAAAGTGGCACCATACTTTGAAGGATCTTGTTTCATGGAAGTTAAAACACCCAATTTGCAGCAATTTTGAGATTGCATATTGTAAGAAACTCCAGGCAAAAGATCAACAATCACCGGACTTTTTTCGCAACAATGTGGGAGTGTTGTTCCTTTAAACCTAGTACAGTTTCCTTGCTCAGTTGCCTCAGCTCCCCACATTCCCCATATCACTTCGTGGCCTTTCCAATCCCAACCCAATTTCCAACCAGGTGACTCCACGTGGCGGTATAGTTGGTAATTGAATATTGATACTTTTAGCTGTTTGGAAACATTATTCATGGATTAAGAATTTAAAGATTTAATTAAGCACACTTAATTAGTTCATTCCAACTTACTAATTTGCCCCTAGACAAAGAGACAATACTGGACCCTTATGTTTGAAGACAAATTAGATGCAGACAAATAGACATTCTATGTACAGAAAAGTAGCATCACGCACAGGTGAATCAACAGAATGTTATATTCTGATAAAAAAACAATTATATTGATTTATTTCAAGATTTTGAATTTCAATTTTAAGGTTTCTATTATAAAAATGAACAACAAACAATTATGGATTATCCCACATTTGCAGGTTAAGGGAGGATTAATATGGCGGTATTTTCACTATTTTTTCAGAAAAATTTCCGTTACTCAAATCTATGAACTTGCAAGTGCAAGAACTTTACTGTTACATAAAATTCACCCTCAAAAAGCATACAAGGGTAATATTGGTAAAAAATAAAAAAAAACCAGCAGGCTTTTAGAAAAAAGGACCACTCCTTTAACTCAGGTTCCCACTTTCTCTCCCATGTAGAATGTTAAACCTAATTGGGTGGCAGATGAATGCAACAGTTTGATCTTTTCAATCACAAACTCAAGATTGAATTTTAACAATCCAATAATCCAAATTTATAATTTTACAATCTTAGAAAAAAAAAATTCAAAGGAAAGAATCCAACCACTTACATCATATGTATCCGATGATTGCAAAAGATCCCATTTGATTGTAATGTTACCATGTGGATCCAATGGATCAAAACCGTCTGCAATTCAATTAATCAAATATGATTCAACAAAAAGATGAAAACTCCAATAATTTTTACAGATAACAAAATAGAGAAAAGGAAAAGGCACTTACAAGAAGGTGAGATGGAGATGATTAGGGAGAAGAAGATCAAAATCCAAAACATACCCATTAATCTATGATGAATAAGAAATAAAGGGTATGTTTCAAAAATTCTAAACTCCAAGCAACAAAGAAAGAAAATGTATTCAAGAAAACACTTCACTCCTTATGTGGTGAGTGAAACCAGACTCCAAAAGGAGGCATATAATGAGACAGCAAGAAATGTGTGTAGCGTTTCACTTATTTCTTCTTCGATAAATTAAAGAAAGAATGCATAAAACAATGGCAGCCAAAAATATGGAATTTTACCAAATCAAGGTCCTTAGAATGGGTCTATATTAGGAGATTTTGATCTTTAAGATGTGATTGATAACAATAGCATTTAAAGCAAACGCGTTAGTCTCCTTCGAATTTGAGTGTCTAATTTTTTTTTTTTCCAAAATTTTAAATGTATATTTCCATTTGTTTTATCTTCTTGAGTTAAAGGTTCAAAATTTAAGTCTCTTCTTATCTCTAATCTACAAAATTTAGTAAATAAAGAAATAAAATTTGAAAATTAATATCAGTAAATTGTGTAATTATTTGCTTTACCCACTTACTGTTATTAGGTTAACTTCAAGGTATTTAAAAAAGTTCAATATGTATTAATAAAATCACTTAAATTTTAAAATTTTCATTTTGGTTCTATATTCAAAATCTAGCAAATAATTATCTTATCAAAATAAATTCAAATTTGAGAGAGCTTGCTGGACATATAACAAGATTAGGCAAGTGTGTGTGTGTGTGTGTGTGTTTTTTTTTTTTTTTTTTTTTTTTTTTGTTAAAAAAAAAAAAGAAATTCAGAAATTAGCATTATTATTATTGTGGAGGGTTGGTAATGATCCTTATGGTTGCTGTCATCACTTGTAACTTTCATATTTTAGAATACAAACATTAATCACCTGGGATGATATTATCTGTCTTCCTGTCATTAGCCTATCCCAGTCAAATTATTACTAATACTACCAAAAGAGATTAAAAATTCAATTGGATGATTGGATGAGATCTTCCTGCCTTTTCAAAACCCCAACTCACATTCAAATAAGAATATATAGTTACTGTTTAATCCATTATGGTTTGGCCAAATACACTTATAAAAATCTCAATTTTCAAAGGATTTAAAGTAGAAGATTATTTAATAATTTTCAAATTAATTTTCCTAACCTTTTATTATTAAATTAAGATTGATTAACAGAATATTAATAAAACATTTTACAAAGAAACATACAATACAATGAGTGTATAATACATGGACTAGATAATGAACTTGTTTGGTTTAATTGTTGGTAATATATATATAACCCAACTACAATGCAAGGAATCGGCTATGGAGAAACTCAAAATTCAGCTTTTAAAGCAGTACAACAGTCAATGTTTTGTGCAAACCCCTATTAATTCCCACCCGTATTATTATCTTAGAAAGCTCATTCATATTTCTAAACCTATTAGTAACTAAATTTCGAAAATAATTATTCGAAATTGACCGAATTGAATCGATTTAATTCAATTTGGCCGAGAATTGCTCGCCTCTAAATTCAATCTTTTTAGGAGCATGTGAGATTACCAAAACAATTCCTATTAAGTGCATGGATACTGGCACGATCAAGCAATCTCACTCTCTTCTGACTTCGTTAGTCAATGAGAAACAACTAAAAAGTTTCTCCTATTAAGTTTGAGAATTAAAAATTCTAGTGTTCCTCTGGTTTCGATGTAGCAAAATGCTAAAAATGTAGCAAATAACAAAAAGGGAGAAATAAATAGTGTTAGCAAGAAAAAAAATAATAAATTAATAATAAGAATAAAAAATGAATTTGGAGATATCCAATGCTTAAAGGATTTAAAGTAGAAGGATATTTTTATAGTTTCAAATTAAGTTTTCTAATCTTTTATTATTAAAGGAAGACCGACTACTAGAAGTTATAAAAATTATTACAAAAGAGTTATGACATCTGACCCGACAGCTCGATCACAAGAGGGCGGATAGAACAAAGCTACTGACTAACTTCTAAGATTGCACGCTAGTTATGAGTAGTGAAATGCAGGACACAGAAATGACTAGCTTCTAGGATGGGAGGCTAGCTATGGGTAGTGAAATACGGAAGACAGAAATGAATCAAATTATATATCCAAAACGGAAAAACTAATGATCAGATACTTCATTTAGTAAAATAGTTTGGAGAGTGAAAGAACTTTAGAATTAAGCGAGCTCGCTTAACAGAAATCCTAAAATGGGTAACTTATAAATATTGATGGAGATTGAAACGTAAAATAATCATTAAGAATATAATAATTGTATATATATATATATATTGAAAATAAATATATTATTTCTACTTTAATGTGTTATATAAATAAAAATATTAATTTTAAATTAATTTTATTATAATACCTAATAGTTATTTTTATTATTTTTAATAATTATTAATAAAATGATCATATAAAATATTAATTTAAAAACAATTTTAGTACCCATTATTTTTATAAAATTAATAGAATCCAAATATAATATAAAATACAAATTAACTAAGAGTCAATAAGAAAAATATTTAAAATATCATTGACAAAATTAATAATTAATTAGAATTTCTATCTATCATCTATCAAAAATTCCTACTAATTATTTGGTGAAAATCAACTGAATCAAATGCCCTTAAATTACAAATTTAAGCAACAATGGTGAAATTTATAAGTTTTATACAGTAGAATATAATCCTACAGAATATTTGAACTCACTTGGATTGGATTTCTTCAAATTATTGAGAAAGTTTATGAAGCTAATTAATGAAAACATTCGAGTTCATACAAATATTTTTAGATGGAAAATTGTTAAACATAGACAACAAGAGATTCAGGAAGACAAAAAATACAGCTATTGGAACAATCATTGATACTGAAACTCCAGATTTACATATCTAAATCAAGCTGCTTATGATGGACTTAAACACGCAATTCCTATTATAACTCTCATATGTCCGGTATGTCCCGAATCCCTTTAAAACAACCATTCATATTTAGTGCAATCCAACCCATTTTAGGAGCATGTCAGAGTACAAAGCAATAATAATTAGATCTCTCCAGTTGATTTTGAGAACTAAATCCAATGTAGATATTTTTATTAGTTTTCTCTAATATCTCATTTGAATTTTTAATCCAAAAAATAGTATTAACAATTTGCATCTCAAGGTAAATATCAAGTTCTAACATACAATGTCAACAATCACATATTGTAAAAAATGAAAATTATGTGATATATAATTCATCTAGAAAATATGTAGCATATCATTTAAACAATATTTGGACAAAAATGAATGAAAGTAACATATAAATTAATTTCTTGGAGATAAGGATATGATAAAATATTAAACTTAAAAATTCAATTTTTAATAATAATCAACGAGTTCTACCTAGTTGATGCCAAAAATTTTGCTCACAATCTCTCTTCTTGACCTGTGCTACAGAACTCATTCAAATATCTTATGAATTAGATATATAAATCAGTCAGTCCTAACAAGGGCATAACTTAAGACAAAATAAATAATTCTTCTACAAAGTAACATAACATAGTTCACAATACAGTTCCTATTGGATGCCAGAAATCCTTAAGAAATGCACCAAGTTTCATATTTTCTTCTGTTTTCCTCCCAACAGGACGTAAAAATAAGTTCATTTCTAGAATCAATTTGTCGAACGATCTGTAGAGGTCACCACAACACAAGTCAATTCGTACTGATCCATATAATATATGTAAACTGACGAGTTTAGTGCTAAACAAACTCCATTTACTACAGGATTTCATTTCCAAACATGTACCCAAATGCTGCTTCAGCTGTATTAAGTATCCACCCTTTGGCTTCCTTGACATATATAGATATCATAAGAAATACTGCAGATATATTGCAAAAGAAAAACTTCAACAAATCAAAGTGTCACTGTTGTGATGGACACAAACAAAATGAAAGAGAGTAGATGAGAAAATAAAATAACTAAAAGAATTGAAAAAAAAATATTAGTACCTCAAAAGTGAATATAACCAGCTATCAAGGATTCCAAGCTGTTAATGTGAATTATGCATGCCTCCGCCTTTTTGTATTGTCCTCAGTAAAGAATTCCCACTTTCCATGATCCAGGGTGCGTAAATCATCATGTTCCGCAATGGCAAGCAAGTATTGAGTGAGCTTTACAAGCTCCTGATCACTATCTCTATTTGCATGAGCCTTTCTGAAAGGCCTAATCGTAAGGCCATTTTGTGGGTTCATCACAAAATTTCTTCGCAGATCATCAAACATTATAGTGTTTTTTGGACTGTAAAACTGAAATATATATAAAAAAACAGCAGTCTGTCAAAAGAATGTTATTTGACCAAAAAGAAAATGCAACTACTAATTTTGCTGCAGTTCACACAGCATTGAAAATAGATCTTTTGATCTCAAATGGGGAAGTGTCATGTTTTATAGGAATTGAAAAACTTATTAGCATGATTGATTCATTATGGATTTAAACAACCCATTTAATAAGAAAAAATCATCGCCTCTTCCTTTGTCATGGTACTACCTTCAAAAGGCTTTCTAGATTGATAAACTATGCAAGAGAAATTCTTATAAAATGCTCATCATCATTTGGTTCTTTCTTTCAAATTTCAGTAAATTAACAGCAGAAGCAATACAAACAATTCTCTTTTAGAAAAGATCATCTTAAAAATTTGTACCTCAGGGAAAAGAGCCCAAATCAATCCAAGTGGCTTGCAGTCAAAAATCCCTCGAGAATCTGATTGAACTGTAATCATTCCTAAATGGTCTAGAAGAGCCGTGATTTTGTAGTTTGGATTGTTGAGCACCCCCAGTTGTCCCATCTTCAGTTCTATCCACTTCATGCTGCAAAAAGGAGATAAATAAATAATTATTTCATATATGTCTAAGTCAAGGATTTCATGTTTCATATTGCAAAAAAAAAAAAAAAAATGTTATAATATATTTTGAGGTAAACAAGACACTTTATAAAATGAAAATGTGAAACAAAAATTGGGAAAAATTATAGTTGAAAACTGGTTTCTTTAGGCTCATTCATATTTCTGTGTTTAATTCTCAAAGGGATTCACATTGAGTCCTATTCAATTTGCAGAAAATAAAGTTGGCTTCGGAGAATATTTTTGTGAGAATTTGCTTGTATGAATAAAAATCAAGTATAATTATTTTATAACATTTGGGGGGGGGGGGGGGGGGGGGGGGGGCATAACAGCAGCAATAATAACAATAATCATCTTCTATCAATGAAGGCCATAAGAATGTCTCGACATAAGAACTTTTCTCTTCAGGCTAAAAGAATAAAATGCATATTTTTCATGAGATGACAAAAGGTTGAGTGCTGGACAAAGATTCCAAATTTCTTTTTGGGTTGGGTTGGGTTGGGCATGCATGCATGTGTATGCAGGGGTGGTGTGGGAAGGCATCCTAACCTGGTTGCAGACCATATCATAATATCATATTCTGCATAAACAGCTGTAAGAAACTCATGAAGGTCTGCACAAGAAGATAATGCAATTAGAAACAAATTGTTACAAAGAGCAAAACATTTAAACAATAAGTTGTCATAACCGAACAACTTACAAGGTCGCATAAGTTCAAGCGGATTCTCTGCTGTGGACCGGTGATCAAACAGGGTATAATCAATATCTAGAACAAGCAGTTTTTTCCCTTCACGACATGGACTCCGAAGTTCAATCTATAATCCAACTCATAAAGAAAAAGGAACATCAAAAAGTTAGTTGTGTCTAAGGGAAGCATCACATCATGATCACATCATGCATGTAAATCCATGCCAATAAAAAATTCAAGCCATATTTAGCTAAAAGCTCTTATGGTACATACCTAGGCATATAATATACATAATAGCTTCCCATCAGGGGTCCAGCATTCTATAACTATAAGCCATTTAAAACCAACGAAATACAAGCTGACCTTATATTGATCAATACGTCTCCTCAGTTTTTGTTTATTAACTTCCTTATCTTTAATATCAACAGCTTCATCTTGCCCAAGTTCAAAATCATCAACAATCTCCGGAGAGTCCAGTTGATCCACAATTATCTCATCTTCAACAGTCCTGAAAGTTCAGTTAAATTTAATAGAAATTTCAACTACATTTAAAATGCAAAAGATTTGTGTCCATGTAATCATGTTGCAAAAAGTCACTTCTTTAAAAATAAAAACTAGTCCTCAAACTCAAAATGTCTTTGACTTCATTGGGCGTAACTTACGTTACACATTCTGCTTCAACAAATTTTTTTGCAAAAAAAAAAAAAAATGAATGAGGATCTAATTGCTGAAGCTGAGGTAATGAGCAAATGGAAATTCTATGCATCCTTTACAACTTGCAAAAACTTATCAGCAAACATTGTACATTTCTACAACCCACATTGCAAGAGATCACCACCTCCTTATCAGCACTTTCAATGTAAAAGTTTTAATTTTTGAGTAAAAGTTACTGTCATACAAGCAAGAGTAAGGGGAAATAAATTCCAATTTCTAGCAAGATCACGGGTGCAATATGGAAGCTATATGAAGTACCAAACAATGAAAGATAGGCGTTTTGTGATTTTTCTTTTTCCTTTTTCCTTTTTGTTTGTAACAAATTTGATTTATATAATAATATGAAAGCCAATCATCTCAAAGATGCAGTAAGAATTATACCAAACTCAAACCTTCAATCATCAACTACAGAAGATTGACTAAATGACAGGAACATTTCACTATCTTTCAATCTATTTCTATTATGTTCTACTCTTTCTTCACCAGCTCGATTATGCCCCATTTTTCAATTACAAGTTTAACTTTAATTAAAATCCTTAATACTCAAGCCTCCATTAAACATAGAAAATGAAAAATCTAACATTCAGTCTACCAATTTGTTGTGATCACAAGACTCCTATCAGTATCCGAGGTTGCAGGGTTAAGGGTCATGTGTTGTCCTCAACAAACATGGAGCTTTCCTTAGAAGAGGCTTTCTCAAAATTCAAAATAACCCATCATAAAGGAAAATGAAAATGACAATAAGAGAGAAAATTTATCAAAAATAAGAAGCAATCAATAAAAAGAAAACCCAGTTAAAAAAAATAATACAAAAGGGAGAGAGAAATCTAACCCAATCATGGTCATTTTGAGCGAGGATTTAAGCGGAAGTTGGGAGAGCAAAACAGTGTCATCGGCCAGCTTATTACCGATTTTAGGATACAGAAGCTTTTGTCGCTTAGGCAAAACATTGGTGAGTTCGCATATGCGGCGCTTCAATTCCCCTACAGAATCGTCGCCGCAGACCCGTACAGTATACTCCTTGCCGCTCCACTTTACTCTCAGTGCCAGCTCCTCCTCCGTCGCCGATGAGACTGCTATCGAAGAAGAAGCAGCTGCCATTGTTAGCTTAATGAGTGCGCTTTCTCTCCGAGAAATAAAAATCGTTCCCTTTGCTTTCGCTTTTGTTTTCTTCCCCCTTGCTTTGTGTGTAAGCAGGGATGGAACTTTCAAAATTTAACTTTTTTTCCCCACAATTTTTTATAACTTTTCTTAAATATCCTGTTTGACCTCCCAAAATATTTCAAAATTTATTTATTTTTCCTAATTTTATATATATATACAAAAATATTCTTATAGGTTCTAATTTTTAAATTTTTTTTTTCTTTTTTATTTTTAGCCTCTCCCTACTTAAATTCGTGTTCCGTCCCAAGCCTCATTCACGTTGTTTTAGGTGATTTGATCCAAAAAAATTATGAAATGAGATCCTGAATTTCATTTTTCACCTCCACATATTAATTACAATAATTTTTATATTTTTAATTTTTATATATAAAAAATTAATTTGATATTTGATTAGTATAACTTTTATAATAATAATTTTCATATTTTTTAATTATTTAATCAATGTTGAATTGATTCTCCCTCGTCCGATACATTCTACTATTTTGAAAATGAATAGAACATTATCATTTAAAAAAAGACTAATTAAATAAAAAATTTCACTAAATAGGTAAGCATTGAAAAAAAAAAAGTATGTATTTTGAAACTCTTATAACCACGAGACCTTCAACTTAGCCATTAGTATAAGGCTTGACTGATATCTCTCTCTCATCTTATACAACCTACTGTTTTGAAAATGAAAGCAACATTTTGTTTAATGAAAAACAAATGGGCTTCAAGATTATAAGCCCATTCATAATTTCATTATTTTCTAATAAAATAATTTAATTAGCACATAAATATTTTTATATTTTGTATGATTTAAACATTATTGTAACATTTAAATTACTAAGTGTAACTTATATTTTAATATGTTTATTATTCAGTTGAATATATAATAATTGGTTTGTACAATGAATTACATAAAACAGTAGTTTTAAAAATTCATACATTATAACTCATAATTGTTTATTTATTCATTTAATAAAATAATAAAAATATAATTTAATTAATATACAAATATTTTTATATTTTGTGTGATTTATTAATGATTTAAATATTATTATAATATTTAAATTACTATAACTTATATTTTGATATATCTTTTATTATGTTGAATATAAAATATCTAGTTTGGATAATGAAAGTTTGATTAATATTAGATAACAAATGGTTGAAAAATAATTTTACATTTATAATTATATTATTATTTTTCATTATAAAATTATTTATGAATATATTTTGTTAACTTTTTACAAATAATTATAAAAATTTAAAAAGTAAAAAATCTAATTAAACCGAGATGACTTGATTCCACCGCAACCCATTCCCATTCATGAAGTCGATTTTATGTCCGGTCTGCTCTAAATAATCTCACAGATTACCCAAAATATCCATACCAAACAATCTAATCTTTCTTTGAACTTGAATTCTATTCCAACTGCCTGTGTCAACTTGATATCTGTTATTATTCATAATTTCCATAATAACCTTATCACCAACTCGCAAATTCTTTCTACTAGCAAACTCAAGCCAGCGGACTGAAAGAAAACGTCCAGCATCTTCATCTTCTTGAACAGAGTAGGGAAATATCTATCCACAGTCCAGCATCTTCATCTTCTTGAACAGAGTAGGGAAATATCAGTCCAGCATCTTCATCTTCTTGAACAGAGTAGGGAAATATCTATCCACAGCCACTGTCATCGTAGACATGCATGATCATTGTCTGCCCTCGTCGAAAGGCAGCTGTCCTATAGAATTAATAGAGACATATAAAGGACTTTCAATATCAGTTTTGGTTAATGTTTTTGAGAAGAGTCACTGCAACATATTGCATCTATAACTACAATTCATAACGTTTACAAGTTAACTAGATCTACGTGGGGATGAGAATATGAAGATTAATTCTTGAGGTAGAGGACATCAACCTAATTTTACATTTAAAGCTACTTAGATAGAGCTTTTGAAGGCACTGAAGAGTGGTTGGGCTGGGATATAAACAGAAAAAGGAGGCCTTGCATTCAAAGTCCTTGATTGCTCAAAGACAAGCTGGCCTTGATGTTATGGGCCAGCCAGTATCAGAATCGAAGAAGATGAGTCCGCTCCATAATTTCCACAAGCACAAATTTCATTTTTATAGGCATATATATATATATATATATATATATATAGCAGACATATTTTCTTTTGGTGCTGCTAGAATACTAAAGAAGTGATACGGATAATATTTATAATTATTTGAATTTATATTTATCTTTTGAACTAAATTGTATTAAATGTGTTGGAGTTTCTCATATTTAAAATGAATTACTTAATTTATAGATTTAATGATTTATGAAATTATTTTTTTATTAAGTATAAAATAAAGCAAACTAACTAATTCTCCTTTTACTTCATTTTTTTATTTATCTCTATAAATTCGACCATTTTCAATCCGTACTTTTCTATACATGTTTATTTATTAATTCTCATTCTCATGATAAAAAAATTATGACTGCATTTTTATTATTTATAATATAAAAAAATTTTACTCAAGAATTTATTAAAAAGCTATATACATTATATTATTTTCTTTCAACTTTTTTCTTTTTTTTAATTTTCTTTAACCTTGGCGGATATATATATACAGTTAGATACGTGTTTTAATTTTAACATAATAAATTTTCTTTTTTCTTTTTTCTTTTTTTTCATCCACCCATTTGCAAATTTTTCATGTTGATGTTAAGAAATGTGTTGAAAAATAAAAATGTTTTTTTATGGATTATTCTGTGTGTGCATATATACAATATGCTAAATGAGATAATTCTCTGGCTATAATAATATTAATATAATATATATTTTGCTAATGAATTAAGTTTGGTGGAAGAAGTTGTAAAGTGAATCTGATATATCATAGATGGTGCTTTGCAAGATATATATTTTTGATTGAGAAAAAATAAATAAATAAAAAGATTTGTGAACTTGGTGACGTAATTGTAAAATTTCTATAGAATTTTAGAATGCCCGCCGTCCTCCAGAAAGAGTGACACAAGAAACATTCTTTTACTCTTTACTGAACTGGACACCTTTCTGAGATCAAGGAAACTCTAACTACCAGAAACGTTAGCGGTTTGAAAAATTAAAAAACCAATCAATCATTAGCACTTCTATGTCTAAAAATATAAAAATATAACTGCAAAACACATTAATTGAAATAACACTACGGACTATACAACAGGGGTAGCTCTCCCTTGACTCACCAAACCGGTGAAAACAACTGTAGTCGAGATGACTCAAACTCGAGACCTCTCACTCCTCACACAAGTGAGACGCTTACTAACATTTTTTTTTTATTATTCTCTTTGTTTATCCCAACTTTGTTTATCCAATTGTGATGGCGCTTTTTAAGCTTAATTCTGAGCTTAAAAAGCTTAATTTTCTTTTTCTAAGCTTAATTCTGTTGACACCACATTCTTTTTCTCTATTAAAATCAAAATAAAATATGTTAAACAGATAAATGCCTAGTTGTCTAAAATGGAACAGTTGCATCCGATGCTTGGTTTGATAGGTCAAGACTTAGATTCATAATCGAGTATTTCTATAATATCTTATTTTATTTTATTTTATATGTATATATACATATGGGCCCCAACCTTAGTTATTAATCATATGTATCGCTTATCGGGATAATTAGAGACAAGACAAATAAATAGGGAAAAAACCTCGGTCATTTCAATAGGGACAAAACCTTAGAGGGATAAAGCCGTGTTATTAATGGAATTCCTTGTCGGCTCTCTGTAAAATATTCATTTGAAAAGGAGGCCTTCCAAATAAAACGTAAGCTAAACCCATGCTGACCAAAAAAGTTGTCTAACTTCGTCCCAAATTTGCTCAATTTTTCTAGCTATATATAGAAGCACCAACTTTCACTAATTTCATGAAGAAGATGGCTAATACTAAACTCCTTCCCGAGATAAAGTCTGATTCAATCTACAAGCTTTGTGAAAAGCCGTTGAGAAAAACTGATTTGGAGCACCAATTCATCGCTCCAAGTGATTTCCTGAAGAAACTTGCTGATTTGGATGAAAATGGAGAGTCGAAAGAAAAAATCACTTCATTTGATCGAGATGGCAAGGAATGGACATTTCGATTATCCATACGCAAGACTGAGAAATATTCTAAACCAACTCTCACTCCAGCTTCTTGGCGTCCATTTGTGAAACATTTCGGTCTTCGAGATGGTGATGCTGTGATATTCTATATAATAAGACATGATGGCGCTCGTAAGATACAGATTAGAGGGCTGAGAAAAATTATCTTTCTTGGTAAACCGACTTGGAAGGAGGTGAAGAAAGTAGAAAATCAGGCATTAACTTCCCATTCCAGGGTATGAGGGCCTTAACGTCTGTGTTTGTTTGTTTGTTTATTTTTATTTTTATGTTTTTAAATATAATATTTACTACCAATGTTGATAAGGAATAAGTAGTTGAGACTTTTTTTACTTAATTTAAGATCCTCGGTATGAAAATTAACACGCTTGAAGAATCGCTCCTATATGAGCTTTGTCGAGTATAATATTTTTATATAAGGACAATAAATATAAGTTTGTATTAAATTTTTTTTTTTTTAGTTTGAAGAACCTGAATTTGATTCCAGATTATATATATAACTACTGTTATACTGTTATTCTATGTGTAAGTCTATATTAAAGTTTCA
Organism: Jatropha curcas; assembly: GCF_041381405.1. Taxonomy (NCBI): domain Eukaryota; kingdom Viridiplantae; phylum Streptophyta; class Magnoliopsida; order Malpighiales; family Euphorbiaceae; genus Jatropha; species Jatropha curcas. The sequence goes on from NC_143156.1 coordinate 2,606,286, forward strand.
AATTCATTGAATCACATAATAATATAAAGTAATATCTTTATATACGTATGCCAAAAGTTATATTGTTTTTTTTTAACCCTTAATGCCAAATACTAACTTATTTTATTTGCTATACGTTGACTATCAAATTTCTAGCTTGCTTTTTAATTTTCTTTTATATATATATATATATATATATATATAAAGGCCGGATGAGAAATGATTTTTTGCGTTTGTGTTTTTAAATTAAATAGGGGTTGGCCATTGATGTAGACTTGCAAAAGAATAAAATGAAATTGGAGCTCTATTGTTTACAAGAAAATATAGAAATAAGAAGAGTTTATTTGTCTTAATCTATGTTTCAGCCTTTTACACGACCAGCAGCACTTTGAAAAATAAAAGATTGAACCATAGAAATTAAAATATGAAACCCGTTATGTCACCTGAACTGCAGAAAATTGATGCAAAAGCAGTAATTCATCCCAAAAGCAAAACAAAATAATAGCTGCTGCTGTGGAAAACAAAATTAAGAAACATGAAATTTTAAGTGCTGTAAAAGTAAATTTTAAGCAAAGAACACAATTAAATAACTCCTTAGCATTTAAAGATCCTGGAGAAAAACCAATTGATAAACAAAGAGTATTAGACCCATTGCCTGACTATATATTAATAATAAAAAATAGTTTTCCATAAAACAGATAAAAAGAATAACAACAAAGTTATGGCGAAAGTCTGAAAATATACTGAAATATTTCAATTTTGTGAATGGTTGATTTGATTCATATACTCAGTCCTATACCCACTTAATCAATACCTTTTAAATGGGTTTTTATGTGTTAGTACCGAACGAAAATAGGTAAGCATTGAAAAAAAAGTATGTATTTTGAAACTCTTATAATCACGAGACCTTCAACTTAGCCATTAGTATAAGGCTTGACCTTCAATATATATATATATATTGCTAATGCTAATTAAGTTTGGTGGAAGACGTTGTAAAGTGAATCTAATATATCATAGATGGTGCTTCGCAAGATATATATTTTTGATTGAGAAAAAATAAATAAATAAAAAGATTTGTGAACTTGGTGACGTAATTGTAAAATTTCTATAGAATTTTAGAATGCCCGCCGTCCTCCAGAAAGAGTGACACAAGAAACATTCTTTTACTCTTTACTGAACTGGACACCTTTCTGAGATCAAGGAAACTCTAACTACCAGAAACGTTAGCGGTTTGAAAAATTAAAAAACCAATCAATCATTAGCACTTCTATGTCTAAAAATATGAAAATATTACTGCAAAAGATATTAATTGAAATAACACTGCGGGCTACACAATAGGGGTAGCCCTCCCTTAACTCACCAAACTGGTGAAAACAACTGTGGTCGAGATTACTCAAATTCGAGACCTCTCACTTCTCACACAAGTGAAACGCTCACTAACCAGATCAACACCTGATTGACTAAAAAACACACTAATTTCATGCATATAATTAATTTTTTCTTATTCAATAGTAATAATTTGACTTAATGGTCATGTACCAAAGAATCATCCACAGCAGGAAGGATTCTGAGGTAAAATTATTAAATGACCATAATGACCCCAAGTAATCTTACAGATTACCCCAAATATCCACACCAAACAACCTAATCTTTCTTTGAACATAAATTCTGTTCCAAGTTCTTGGGTTAGCTTGACCTTTACTATTATTATTCATAAATTCCTCATGAATAATAAGTTTATCACCAACTCTCAAATTCTTTTTATTGACAAACTCAAGCCAGCCGAGCGTAAGAAAACGTCCACTGCCTCCATCTTCTTCAATAGAGCAAGGAAATATCCATCTACAGCCACTGTCATCATAGACAGTCAAGGTCATCATTTGCCCCTCTTCGAAGGGCAGTTGCCCTGTAGAACTAAGGAGGACGGATAACTTCCTTTCAATGTCGATTTTGGTCAATGTTTTTGAGAAGAATTTCAAGTTTGCCATTTCTTGATTTGCTATAGCTTACAAAAAATAAAATGGTATAGTCTATAGCTTGGAGAAATCTATGCAAGTATTTCGGTTTTTCATCATGAAACTTGCATGTGTATATATAGAGAGAACGAGAAGGAAATATTAGAATCGACAAAAATGCCCTTATTATATTTATGTATTAACAAAAATATTTTTAAGATTTTTGATCCAGTTAGTTGAAAAAATAAAGGTAATTTAATTTGATTAGTCTATTGATTTTCTATTTAAATCTAAATTCTATTGTCTAATAAAAAAATAAAAAATATTATTATTACAAAAAATTACAATTGTAAATTTTAATTTAGAAAGTTGATTGTATAGCAAGAAAATTACTTTTTAATTAAAATTTAAATATTATATGCATAACCATATTAATATTATCATAAGAGATTTGGACAAACATAAAAATTATAATAAATCAAATATAATTTAATTGATGAACATTGATATTATACATAGATACTACTAAACGTGTATGAAATTGAATAATTTACGTTTATTCAATATTAAATCAAATATATATTATCAATTCTAATTAGCAAATTTTATCCAATCTTATTTAGAAATTAAAAATTTATCATGGAAGTTTTGTCCAACCATACCACTGTATATATGTTTACTTTTTCCGAAGAAAAAATCACAACAAAATTTATTTATTTTTTGGTTCGTTAAAACACATTAAAGACTTCTCGCCTTAACATTAGTAATCAATTTTTTATTTTTATGTTTAAATGATAAGTTTTAATATCTTCAAACTAAACTTTAATATTTCAATCAACCTATAGAAAATAAATTGTGAAAAATAATTTCAAAATAAGTTATTGATAGGAAATAAATAAAGTCTTAACTTTGTAGAGTTATTTCCAGAAAATAAATGGAGCCTTAAAGTTGTCAAGTCCATATTAATTATTTAAAGTTGTTAAGTGCAGGTTGATTCTTCTATATCAGGTTGTATAGTTTATCTATTACTTTAGTAAGAAAATTAATACTTTTCGTTAGCAGATTTATTTTCTATATTAGTGCAAAGTTTCTCTATTATTTCTATAATAAATTAATATTCTTTAATCAGGTTACGAATTAAAGGGATGAGGGTGAGGTTCTAACTCGGACGTAAATGATCTTTATTAGTTTGTTAGGCCATGATTTTATTGACTTATTAGGTTATGTTATAATTGTAATTAAGTAAAAAAAAAGTGTCATTTATCATTTTAAACACGAAAGGTCTCATTTTTAATAGTAAAAATAGGCACAAAAAGAAAACTACATATTTGAATATTAGATTTTATGAAATTCAATAGGTTTTTCAATTTTTAAAAATTTTTTATACTATGTGCAACATATAGTTTAAACGTAAAATTTAAAACTACTTTTTTCATTCGAAGTTTCTTTTAACTTAAAAAAAAAAAAAAAAAAAAAAAAAGCCCTATTTCATAACTAATAGCATTATCTAAGAATCAATATTTAAACTTACCAAGTCAATTCTTACAAAACGGAATGATAAATTTCTAAATATAAAATTAGGAGATGGTTACACCATTCAGCCATGCCTGATAAAATAATAAGTTGCCGGAGCTAACTGATGAGCTGCCTCATTCGTAGAGCGTTGAACAAAACTAAAATGAACATCAACACTGATCTATTACAAAATACAATCATTAATAACAAGATTAAAGAAAGAAAAATCAATATAGCTAGGACTTATCAAAGCTTGGATAATTAGTTGAATATCAAATTTCATAATGACGCGAGGCCATTCCAGATTGCCTAACAATTAATCATTATCAGTGGCGAAGCTACCTTGATAAGAGGGTGCGGACAATTGCCCCCTCTCTTACAAGAAAAGAAAAAGGAAAATCAAAAATAGCTTACTTTGGTTGGGATTGAATCTGGCCGTTCAGCAAAATGTAATACGCGTTCACCATTTTGCGCCACTTAACTTACATATTCAAGTATTCGCCCCTTGCCTCCCTCCTCTCTCTTGAATTTAAACCCTAGCGTCGCCACTGAATTTACACGTTTACAATAATTTATAAAATTTATTTTTATATAGAATAAAAAAGCAATAATAACATAATAGTAATAATTTTCTTATAAAAGCAACAATAATAATTATAATAAAAATAAAATTAAACTAACTTATGTGAGGGGGTATAAGTTAAAAATTGAATATATGAAGCGATGATTAGATTTAAAATTATAATATTTTATACATAAATACAAAATACTAAAACGTAGGGAATTCAAAAGTTCAATTACAATTGATAACGAATAACATCGACAACATATAGAATAATATAGATATTGAATTAAAATTAATAAAAATTAAAATTAATACATCAATGATTGATAATAATAAGTCCAGAGTGCTCAACGTACCTTAAAAAAAAAATTCTTGGGACCAAAATAAATAAGATTTTGTAAAAATAAAGTAAATATATGTCAATATAAATTTCTAATTAAGATAGGATAAAACTTTTACCAGAGGAGTACAAAGAGATTATAATTCTTAATTGAGATATGATAAAATTTCCACAATAGGACATACTTTAAAAATTTTAAATAATATAAAGCTTCTCAATTAGGAATTGTATTAAATTATTCGTTTTATTAAATTTATAATTATTTTGTACACTTAAAGATTTTTTCTTTTAATATTTTTTATTTTATTAGTCATCATTATATTATAATAATAAATATACTAGGGACATTAATTAATGGAGTTCCAATACTAGTCATTTATGTAAAATCCATGTACTAAATAAATAAAACCATATCTTTATTAATTGACTAATAATAGATTGATTGTGTAGAAATAAAAGATATTTAAATAAATTAGAATAAAATAAAATATCTTTCTTTTTTTAGAAAAAATAAAATATATATATTTCTTTTTAACTGCTAAAGAGGGAATTAACTCTGATTGGATCGAAAGGTTGGCCAATTAATTAGTGCTTACCATATCAGCATCTAAGAACTAATTAAGCATAAAACATATATTTCTTAATAATAAATAATTAATATACTATATTATATATAGCATAAAATTGGTAAATGGAAAGAAAACTCACTGCCCATATAAAAAAGAAGGCTAACTCGCTTGATATGCGGTTTTTCTCCCTTACCAATTATAATAAATATACGTTATAAATTTAAATAGAAAGTTATAAATAGTCTATTTTAAACAGAAGTTACCAAATCTATATTATTATTATATTTAAATTTTTTATCCAACGAAATTTAGATTAATCGGAAATTAATATAACTAATTATACATTTATTTTTACAATTAATAAAATTAAAATGCTTAAAGATATTTTTATATTTTTAGGAACTTCAATGTTCCTCCTCCCGCCTTCTTCATTCTCACTTTTATGTATGTTGTAGTTTATAGATTAATAAATAAATGAGTATTAATTAATTTTTTCAGTTTTACCTTTATCTTTATTAAATATGATAATTAATTTCTACAATTTTCCAAAATCCATCATGTGATTACCTTCTTCTTTCTCTCATTTAATTTTAACGGTGAATTAACGGAAAAGAAATTATTGAGATTAAAGGTAAAGTGTAGTATAATCAAAATATAAATAATTTTGTTAATTGAAAACAAAAATTAATTACTTTTTTAATTATTACACAAAAACTTAAAGATGATATAAAAATGAACATTGGAAATAATAAAATATTAGAGAAGTTTTTCCACTTGGCAGATGCAATTAATATAATCCCTTATGTAATCTATTGGATTGGAATTAATCCACACTATATAATCCTTGCCAATTATAATAAACTATAGAAAGTTATAAATCTAAAAAGAAAGTTAATATATTTAATACAAAATAATTAGTAGATTATGGAAAATTATATAGTCTATTATAAATAGAAAGTTATAAAGTCTTCATTATATGTATTTTTTTCATTGGAAATATTAAATAAGAAATTAATATAATCAATTAAAATAGAATATTATTTTTACAGTAATAAAATTAAATTTCTTAAATATAATTTTATGGATATATAAATTTAATAAGGACATTTTAAGCAATTCTAATATTTCCCTCAACATTTTCACTTGTATATATATTATCGATTGTAGATTAGGAAGTAAATTATTATTATTATTTTTTTCCAATCTCAACCTTATCTCTACTAAATATAATAATTGTTTTCTACAATTACCTTCCTCTTTCTTTCTTTTAATTTTGTACTCGTTGACTTTTATATTTTGTAAGTAAAAGAAATTTAATTTATATATATATAATATTTTATTATAAATTATAATATTATGAATAGTTTATATTACTAAAAATTTAAAAGCATTCATAAAATAATAAAATAATATTTAATAAAATAATAAAATAAAAAATTTCTTAATTAAATAACTTGTTAAGGAAATAACATAGCTATAATAGTCCCTGGATAGCTATGGCTATTATAGCTATTCGGTAATATAGCGTTTGAACTAACTTTTAAATGTTAAGGTAGTATTTTATGAAAAGTTAACTCGTATAACATTTAACTTTTAGCGTTTTATGAAAAATTACTCAAATAACTAACAGCTAAACACTATTAAAATAACTAACAACTACGTAAAAGCTAATTTTTGCCGAACAGATCCTAAATAATCATTATTACTAGTCATACAGCTCTTATTCGACAAAATTAGTTATTTTAGTTAGAAGTTTAGTTTATGGTTTTTTACATTTTAGTGTATATTATTATATTAATTTATATTTATTCCACTAAATTTTTACCTTTTGCCTTCACCGAATTATATACTTTTATGCATTCTCTCCATCAATTTACCTTTGCCGTTGGTTTTAGTAACTATTAGTTGTTTAAATAGTTGTCAGTTGTTTTATTAGTGTTTCATCAAACGGAAAGTAATATTTTATAATTCGCTCTCTCAAACTTTAAGCATTAATATAAATGCAACGCCACTAAATGTTTTGATTAACTCAAAACACTAAACACTACATAACGTTTCATAATTATTATTTATTTTACTAGCGTTTCATTAAACGTAAAAAAATAGCGATTCATAATTCGTTCTTTTAAACTTTAAATACTTGTATAAATGCAAATTACTAAAAAAAAATAGGCTCAAATTACTAAATAATATTATAAATAATAAAGATAGTGTTTTGATCAACTCAAATTACTAAAATGCTACGTATAAAGCTATGATGCGTGACCGGACCGTAATAGATTTATATCGTTAATGATAGAAATCATAGATATTAAGGAATGAAATCTTAGATAATAGTTCGCGAGAAAATGAAGATTCTACATGAATTAATTATATTTGTGAATCATTGAGTGAGGTCTCTATATATACTAGTCAAAAAATGAAATTTGATAATAATTGAACAGTAGAAGGTAAGAAATAGATCTCAAAATGAAAGAAATAGGAAACAGCATAGCAAGAGAAGATGTGAAATTGGTAGTTACAGTTGGAGTGTATATACAGTTATTAGTTAATAATTTAAAAAACAAAAAAAAAAAAAAAAAAAAAAAAAAAACGAAATTGGTAAGCTGTATTATTTGTTCTTTTGCTAATCCCGTCATTCTCTGCTTTCGTCATTTTGATGTGATTGGTTTCCCCCTTTCTCTTTTCTCTCTTAAGTCTTAACACCTTCTCTTTTCTTTATCAAATTAGTCTTCTTTCTTTCTTTTTCATCCAGGGACTATACCAATGATAATATTAATAATATTAGCAATAAAATTTTCATAAAATTAAAATTACTTATAAACCAATTTAAATTTTATTGTAACAAGTTAAATTTAATTAACTACATTTTTTTATATATAATATAATATTATAAACTATCTATATTATAAAATATGAGAAACCAATATTAGCTCTTATAATAATTAATATGTTAATCATTATTTTAGAGCATCATTTATAATTTTGAAATTTTTTTTTCCTAAAATCTATAAGCATGTAATTAATTTTATGGTTGCATTTTTGAGAAAAAAATTCTTTCAATGTACTATTATATGGTTTGCTAACATAATATATTCCTTAATAAATGACAATAAGTTTTATTTATCTTTTATAAACTAAGTTACTTGTAGAAAATAATTATAATTAATTAGCCGCTACAGCGAAAGTTGTGTCAGGCCTAACTTGAACCATTTAGCACGGCTCTTTTATTTTAAATGATTATTTTTCAGTTAGTCATCGTATAAATTATTCAATTGTGGAAAACTACATAGATACATTTTACGAGAATGAAATTTAAGAAAGACTTCATATGACGATTTGGAACTAAGTAATTATTTATTTTATTTTTTAGTTAAACAAAATAAAACACTAGCTAGCTAGTTGAGTTCTTATACAAGCCTCAAGAATATAATTATTTTTGTATAAACTCTAAACACCATACAGATTCAGATTTTCCACATCAACCCAAATATCCTGTCCCATTAGCCTAAGAATTTTTCTCTTCACTTCAATTTTATAGTGAAAAACTCCTTTAGCTGCTTCTTCTTCCTTCTTGTAAAAAACAACCTTATCACCAACCCTAAGGTCTTTATTATGAACAAATTGAAGCCATCCCTTGGAAAGAACAGGCTTTTGATATATCCCTTTTCGGCATTTGAACCGGAACTTCCATAACTCTCCTTTGATGTCCTTAACCTTCAAATCAAAAACTAGACGATGATTATCACCTTCAAGAAATGAAAAATGCTTTAATGAATCGCTTGGAACTGATAATCTTCTCTCTATATCAGTTCGTGTTAGTAACTTTGATAAGAAGGCCTTCATGCTTCACAGGAATTTAACTTCTCCTTTTGTTTTTCTAGCTAGCACTCGCTACAAATTATATATATATTAAAATTTTTCTATATTCAAGAAAATTCTGTTGGAAGCATAGAAACCTCGACGAAGTTTCAGGCACAAATTTTCGAGCTTCGTAGAAATTATTGAAAGTTTTTCAATTATTTAACACTGAAATTTTCTTGTCTTCACACACCATGATGGATTTTTCTAGACATGTTTAATGTCTCACTTTTGCCTTAACAAAATGTGTCCATGATCTGAGAAGTAACGATTTATATATTGTCTTTAGCTTTTGAAGCACAATGTTCTTTTCATTTATTTCCTTTTCTTTACAGCGAAGTTGTTGTTGATGTACCTTTCTTAGTATTGTCAAGGACTAATACATCTTGGGTCAAGCACGCAGCAAGTCTTTTGTTGGTCAAACCGTTTGACTCATTCTATTCTTAATTTTGATTTAAATTTAAATATAATTTTTTTTTTTTTTTTAGAAAAAATATAGAACAGTTGATTTATGGAATGATAAATTTATAATATTAAGTTTAAGTTTTAGTAAATTTTTGAAAGATATATAAAATAAGTATTTTTGAATTTTATACAACACAAATTCTATAAAGAATTACCAATAAACATTTCATTTAGTAATGGAATACTCATAATTCTATTTTTTGTTGTTTCATTCCACGAAACAAACAAGGCCTAATTTTTAAAGTCTCCCCTTTCACTTACAAGAAAGTTTTTATTACAGAAACTTCTGTTATTAAGTGGATGATAGAAACTTTTCCAAGTTATTCATGCGTGAAGAGAGGGAAAATTCTCCTGTCATCAAAATTCGATGAAGGACAAAATTTCTAGTATAATTTTATTTATACATTAATGGGTTTATGGTAATTGTAAAATCCTGTTGATGAGCCAACTAGAGATCCATCCTATTGTATCACTCGTAATATTATTTCGGTTCGTTGAGTTTCCCAATAAATAAAAAACAGAGTCAAAAACAGTAAATACGAAAAGAAAATCAATCTATTATATTTAGCATTACAACAGATAGATTCTTACTTATTATCAAACTCCAAACGGACTATAGCAAGAAGTAATAATAACTCGAAATAATTTCACAAATTTGCCCAAAAATTCACACCAAATAGTCTAATATTTCTTTGAACCTGAATCTTAAACCTAGTTTCAGAGTTAAGTTGGTAATTATTATTACTCATAACCTCCTCATAGATAAATATCTGATCACCATCTCTTAAGTTCTTTCTACGAGCAAACTCAAGCCAGCCTATAGAAAGACAACGTCCAACATTTTCATCTTCTTGAAAAGTGCATGGGAAGATCCATTCATAGTCACTGTCATCGTAGACGTGCATGTTGACAAGCTGCCCCTCTTCAAAGGGTAGTTGCTCCCTAGTGAAGATGGATAACTGAGTTTCAATATCTGTTTTGGTCAGAATTTTTGAGAACAGTAGTTGTCTTGCCATTTCTTGGTTTGCTATAGCTTGAAAGATACTTAGGTGTATAACTAATCTTGGAGAAATCTACGTCGATCTCTCGATCTTATAGAACCGTTAATATATAAGCGTCTATAATGCCGAGAAGGTTCAATTAAGGTGTAATGAAATGAGAAGATACATTCAGATTATATATGCACCGTAATAACAAAAAAATAGAAAGAAAGTTCCGAGAATTTTCGTATTAATTAAGATGAATATATGAATTTTTCTATTTATTCTATTTAATTTAATCAATGACCTTTATATAAATTAACACCCTAAATAATAATTAATTTATGCATCATAAATTATGAAAATAAATTAGTTTATCCTAATTTGGAAAACTTAGTTATAATTATACTTTTGTAGTCAAAATTGGAAATATTTTGCTAATTTAGCAATGAGTTTTTATTTCTTTTTTAAAACCTCTAAAGGATTAATTAAGGTAGCTTGACAGATAATTTTCTTTATTGGTGCATGGTTTTTATGGCATAGGTTTTACAGCTTTTGATTTTCTTTCTTTTTTCTTTATCTTTTCATGTCAACTTCTTTAAGAAGTTATCATAATAGCATTTTTTTTTTCCATTCTAGACCCTTAAATTTTAGGAGTTTATATAAGTTATTTCTAGTATATATTATAATATAAATTATTAATTGGTAATTCATTTTTCGCCTTCAACTTATCCACATATATAAAATTAGGTGACCTACTGCGTATTGCGCAGATGTATAATATTTTTTTATTATTATTTAAAATTATAAATATGCTTGTTGATTAAATTTTAAAAAATCGAATGTCTTTGTACAAATTACATGCACTTGTGAAGAATCTCTCATTCTTATATAGAATTAAGATAATTTTAATTTTGAAAAAACAAAAGAAATTGCACAGAATGTTAGATACAAGCAAGGCTAAACACAGATGATAAAATTGAATTACAAAGTGAATTAATTTTATTAATTTTAGTTCGATTTAAGTTGTTAATTTGTGAATATTTTTTGTGGGACTATAATTTTTCTCATGGTCAAGTTAACTCAAAACACATCGTTTCAAATAGAGAAATCAATAAATTATTATTAAAAGTATTTGCTCAATTAAAAGTATTTTCTAAATAGCATCAAAGTTCAAGCTTTTTGTACTAATTTAACCTTTTGATTATTATATCAATGAATTAATTCATTTTTACAATTAAATTTAAGTTTCATTATTACAAATTGGAAGGGCAAAGATGAATTGAGTAAAAGGTTAGAACTCATGAGATGAACATGTGTGATGTGGGCTTACTTGGAGCAATCAATGTTAAAAGGTTACTAACATTTTAATATATTTCGCCCAAACCCACGTAAGCTCATATCACGTATTTTCACATCATGGATTCTTACATCTTACTCAATTCACCTCTACCTTTTCAACTCTGTTAAATTATTTTTAAAAAATATATAAAAAATATAAATATGATAGTCAAATTTCAAAACGCTCGAGTGTGTCTATACATATGTAATGCATGCATGCATAAAGTTAAAACATGTGTGAAGTGGGCTTACTTGGGCCAACGAATGTTAAAATGTTACTAACCTTATAGCATTGGTTTGCTCAAATTCAAGTAAGCTTATATCACGTATTTTCACATCATGGATTCTTACCTCTTACTCAAAAAATTCACCTGACCCTATTAACTCAGCTAAATTATGTTAAAAATATATATTATAAAAAATATAAATATGATAGTCAAATTTCGAAATGCTTAAGTGCATCTATACATATGCAACGCATGCATGCATAAAGGTTAGAACATGTGTGATGTGGGCTTACTTGGGCCAACCAATGTTAAAAGGTTACTAAGCTTTTAGTATTGGTTCGCCCAAACCCAAGTAAGCCCATATCACGTATTTTCACATCATGAATTTTTACCTCTTACCCAATTCACATCTACCATTTCAACTTTGCTAAATTATTATATATATATATATATATATATATATATATATATATATATATATATATATATATATATATATATGATAGTCAACTGCTCGAGTGTGTCTATACATATGTAACGCATGCATGCATGCATAAAGGTTAGAACATGTGTGATGTGGATGTACTTGGGCCAACCAATGTTAAACAGTTACTAACCTTTTAGTATTGGTTCGCTCAAATCCAAGTAAGCTCATATCACGTATTTTCACATCATGGATTCTTACCTCTTATTAAATTCACATCTACCCTTTCAACTCTGCTAAATTATTTTAAATATATATATATGATAGTCAAATTTTGAAACGCTCTAGTGTGTCTATGTATATGTAACGCTATGCATGCATAAAGGTTAGAACATGTATGATGTGGGCTTACTTGGGCCAATTAATGTTAAAAGGTTACTAACCTTTTAGTATTGGTTCGCCCAAACCCAAGTAAGCTCATACCACGTATTTTCACACCGTGGATTCTTATCTCTTACTTAATTCACCTTTACTCTTTTAACTCTGCTAAATTATTTTAATATATATATATATATATATATATAAAATATAAATATGATAGTCAAATTTTGAAACGCTCGAGTGTTTCTATACATATGTAACGCATGCATGCATAAAGGTTAGAATATGTGTGATGTGGGCGTACTTGGTCCAACCAATGTTAAACAGTTACTAACCTTTTAGTATTGGTTTGTCCAAACCCAAGTAAGCTCATATCACGTATTTTCACATTATGGATTCTTACCTCTTACTCAATTCACATCTACCCTTTCAACTCTGCTAAATTATTTTAAAATATATAAATAAAAAATATAAATATGTTAGTCAAATTTCGAAATGCTCAAGTGTGTTTATACATATGTAACGCATGCATAAAGGTTAGAACATGTGTGATGTGGGCTTTGTGGGCCAACCAATGTTAAAAGGTTACTAACCTTTTAGTATTGGTTCGCCCAAACTCAAATAAGCTCATATCACGTACTTTCACATCACGTATTCTTACTTCTTACTCAATTCACCTTTACTCTTTTAACTTTGCTGAATTATTATAAAAAATATAAATATGATAGTCAAATTTCGAAACGCTCGAGTGTGTCTATACATATGTAACGCATGCATGCATAAAGGTTAGAACATATGTGATGTAGGCTTACTTGGGCCAACTGATGTTAAAAGTTTATTAACCTTTTAGTATTGGTTCGCCCAAACCCAAGTAAGCTCATATCACGTATTTTCACATCATGGATTCTTACTCAATTCACCTTTACCCTTTTAACTCTGCTAAATTATTTTAAAAAATAGATATAAAAAATATAAATATGATAGTCAAATTTCGAAATGTTCGAGTGTGTCTATACATATGTAACGCATGCATGCATAAAGGTTAGAACATGTGTGATATGGGCTTACTTGGGCCAACCAATGTTAAACGATTACTAACCTTTTAGTATTGGTTCGTCCAAACCCAATTTAAGCTCATATCACGTATTTTCATATCATGGATTCTTACGTCTTACTCAATTCACCTTTACCCTTTTAACTCTGCTAAATTATTTTTAAAAATAGATATAAAAAATATAAATATGATAGTCAAATTTCGAAATGTTCGAGTGTGTCTATACATATGTAACGCATGCATGCATAAAGGTTAGAACATGTGTGATGTGGGCTTACTTGGGTCAACCAATGTTAAACGATTACTAACCTTTTAGTATTGGTTCGTCCAAACCCAATTTAAGCTCATATCACGTATTTTCATATCATGGATTCTTACGTCTTACTCAATTTACCTTTACCCTTTTAACTCTACTAAATTATTTAAAAAATACATATAAAAAATATAAATATGATAGTCAAATTTCGAAATGTTCGAGTGTGTCTATACATATGTAATGCATGCATGCATAAAGGTTAGAACATGTGTGATGTGGGCGTACTTGGGCCAACCAATGTTAAACGATTACTAACCTTTTAGTATTTGTTCGCCCAAACCTAAGTAAGCTCATATCACTTGTTTTCACATCATGGATTCTTACCTCTTACTTAATTCACATCTACCATTTCAACTCTGCTAAATTATTTTTAAAAATATATATAAAAAGTATAAATATGATAGTCAAATTTTGAAAAGCTCGAGTGTGTCTATACATATATAACGCATGCATGCATAAAAGTTAGAACATGTGTGATATATGCTTACTTGGGCCAACCAATACTAAAAGGTTACTAACTTTTTAATATTGGTTCGCCCAAAACCCAAGTAAACCCATATAATGTATTTTCACATTATAGATTCTTACCTCTTACTCAATTCACCTCTATCCTTTCAATTCTTGGTAAATTATTTTAAAATATATAGATAAAAGAATATAAATATTATATTCAAATTTCGAAACGGTCAAGTGTGTCTATACATATGTAACGCATGCATGCATAAGAATTCACAAATGGCAAACTCGTTGGCTAATTATCTCCCTTCTCAATTCGCAAATTTATATATAGTTTCTGCATGATTGACATTTGGCATTTTCCTTGACTAATTTTTGGCCAAATCTACACCAAGTCTTTCCATATCAGACACAAGACAATTGTCTTCGACAGTTTTTTTTTTTTTTTTTTTTTTTTTTTTTTTTTTTTTTTTTGCGTATTATACTTTTCTTATATAATTTTTTAATTTACCCATATAAAGAAATTCAAATATATTTTCTAATGTAATAATAACAAATTTCAATGACTAATTTTGATTATATTAAATTAATATATAAGAAATAGCAGTAGATTGCTAAGAAATGGTAACTATTGCGTTGTCGATTGAATACCTCGCCAAGCAAATATGGTAGCTCATGTTATGGCTGGAGCTGTAGGCATCTGTCTCGTTAAGCTTTTCCTGACTTTTTTAGCTTCTTCAAATTTAATAAAATTAAATGGCTTACTGATAAAAAAAATCTTGCTGGCCCTTTTATATGGAGAGAGTCTCCATTTTTTTTTTTCAAGAATAAGTTTGTCGAGGCTAATTTTGGATATCTAATGCTAAGTTTTTCTTATTCAGCAAGTTAAACTGCCAATTCCAATATGAAACCCTGTGACTGAGGTACCAAAATTGAAATCAAAAAATCGAAATTTTTGAGTCAATTCCAACATGAATTTTTAATAGTTCAATTATGGTTCAAATCATATATATATCATTGTATTTATATATTGTAAAACACGTTATTCCTTCAAAATCCAAACAAGATATATCTCACATTGTAGGAGCCATATAGGCATATTGGAAGTGAAAAAGCTTGAAAAAAAAAAATAAGAGAGAAAGAATGGAAGGAAAGTAGCTAGGAAGCATTTCCAAATACATAAACTTTATATTTTACATTACAACCCACTCATATATTGAAAGTCCTACAATTTATCATATTTAGGTACAAAGTTGCATAATTTGTAGTGGGCATGTTCTTGAACCTTCAACTCATTTCATTATCCCTCTCTGGCTGCCAATTAAGCACCGAGGTTCATACTGATATCATTTGCAACATTTTTTGCATCATTTGTAATGCCTAATATGCCATTTCTGGAAAATCCAATGCAGTAAATACCGTTTTCCCCTTTCCAGTGGCTCGGAAATGAATTTTTTGGCATCCCATCATCGTTAAATATGAAACTATAGTCCTACACAACAAAAAAGAATTCATCAATGGTAATTAACTCATTTGTTGTTGCAGTTACAATAAAGATTAGTATTTCTTGGAAATTTTTACCTTCAGCCAGTCTTTAGCTACGCTTTTGTAGCCCGTCGCGAATACTATTGCATCAAAATGCTGCTTAGTTCCATTTTTGAACTCTACCTTATCTTGAGTAACTTCAATCATCTCAGGAACAACCTTGCAAAATAAAGTATTTAATCACAAGAATCACTAGAAAAAGGAGATGTTTTATAGAAACAAAAATTTTATTTTTGCTTGTTTTACCTGTATTTCTCCTGAACGAATTTTCTTGACTGTACCAACATCAATAACAGGAGTTTTTCCTGTTAACAGTTTGTGAGTGAAAGGTCCATCGGAGGGTCGATCGATCCCAAATGGTGACAGGTCACCATATTCAATTCTTGTTTCCAGGCCAACCAAAGCATCCACCACGCTCAGTGGAAGGTACTTCAAGAGCCGCATTCCTCTATATATCATCTCCCTGGTTACAACATGAAACTGCAAAACCATTTCTATGACCATCTTCTATATTTACACACAAATTATTATAATTTCAGTTTAATTGTATTAGTTTTTTAGTTTTTCTATTTATTTGTTACAATTTGGCATAATTAATTCTTCCAAGCTGGTGACCTCAATGCATGGAGGCCATGCAATAGATCCATCCAAATCTGCCATCTTTTCATTTAATTTCAATTAACAAGTGAAAATGATGGGAAAGAAAAAAGAAAAGGAAAAGAAAACTTACAGGGCTTCTAATAACAATTGAGGGTCTGGCTCCATAGTTAGAAAGATCTAAACTGATCTCCATTCCAGAATTCCCAGAACCAACAACAAGAACATTCTTACCCTCATATTCAGACCCATTTTTATACTGACTAGAGTGAATCAGACTCCCAGAAAAACTGTCAAGCCCAGGAACCCTAGGAATATAGGGACTGGAATTTTCACCAGTTGCTACCACTAAAAACTTAGCAACATAACGTTCAATTTCTCCTGAAATTGAATTCTCAGCTTCAACAATCCATTTCCTTAAAACTTGATCAAAAGAAGCAGAAACAACATAGCGACTAAACAACGGACTTAAATTATACTCTCTAACATATTTATCCATGTAATCGATAAACGTTTCCTTTGGCATGAAAGTAGGTGTCTCGGGCAAGTGAGGCATGTAGGGTAATTCACAGAACTCTTTGGCTAAATGCAAGTGGAGGCGATTGTACGACCTGCGCTTCCATAGGGAAGCGTGACAATCTTCCTTTTCCAGCATAATATTGGAGACCAAGATGTTAGAGAGACAAACGGACATGGCTAGCCCAGCTGGGCCAGCTCCAACAATTAGAACGGTTGTTTCCATTGTTAAACTGAAAGAGTTTCTCGAAAGCAGTGAGAAAGAAAGTTTCTTTCTTGATTTGCAGTGAGAAAGAAAGTATGTTCCTTGATTTTCAGTGGAAAAGTTAGTAAGGGCCTGCAGTTGTTTATATAGTGGAGAAGAAAGAAAAGAGAAGAAAACGGCTCATTGGGAGTGGTAAGATACTTTTGAATTCAACAGACGGGTTTTGAATTCAACAGACGGTTTTTGTAAGATTAGGATTTCAGCGGTTGAAAAATATTTGTAGAGAGAGAGACAATTATAAATTTTAAAATAAGATTATCTCGTACCTAAAAAGGGATTTGAAAAGAAGAAAAAATGGATAATTACAAAGAAAAACTTACAAATAAGGACATAAATACTTCACCTGCCCCTAATTAGGGCTTTTATTAGAGAATCTCAATGTATGAAATTGTTTAGTCTAAATTTTTATGAAGATTGGAAAAGGAGATGTATTTTGGTTGGTGGTTATAATTATTGTTAAAATAACCTGCTTTTTTTAAGGTCCACTTACCTTTATTTCTTTTGGTGAAGTCTTGGTAAATTTTGGTCTTCTTGATTAATTAATTTAATTTGGGTTTAATTTATATTGAGAATCAGCAATTTGTTATCTTTTCTCTTTTCTTTTTTTTTTTAATTGCTCTCTACATTTTCTTTAAAAATCTAGATAATAAAATAAGTGTGAAATCGCAAATTGTCATTATAGTTAAAATTTTTTATAATTTAATTATTGAAAATTTGTTAAAAGAGTTAGAATAATTAACTCTATCATATTAGTTTTGGATTTGATCATGCATATTATAATTATGAGGATGTTTTGATTATTAATAATATATTATTCTTGCGAATATCCAAAAAAAAAAAATCTAATATCTATATTAAAAGACAAAAATGGGTTGAAAATACCTCTAATACAAGTACTAAAAAACAAATAAATTAATAAAAATTTAGAGAACAAACATATATATCCCGTATCCTTCAAAAAAAAAACATATATATCCTCTTTTTTTTTATCTTTTTCACGTATTTAACTATAATTATTAATTAAGTGGCAGAAAAATGTATTTACATTTGCTTCATTTTCTTTTAATTCTTCTTCATATACAATTATACATATTCAATCTATTAGTATCGTAATAAGAAGCATTTTTTTTAATAGTAACTTTGTGAATATAAAAAGGACTTCATTATAAATAATCTTATAAAAATAAAAAGAAATATACATTATGTTAGATAGAATTATGTTGACTAAGTTAGAATCATATGATATATATTATGTGCACTCAAAAAGATAAATTATGTTGGCAATGAAAAATGTTCTATGAAGCTTTAATTACATAAATAAAAATGATTATGAGTAAGAACAAAAGAATGGAAGAATTGCTTTTCTTTATGTTAACTAAGTTAGAATCTTATAATAAATTACATCACCTTAAAAAGATAAATTATATTGCTATCGAAAATGTTCATGTAGCTTTGATTACATAAATAAAAATGATTATGAGTAAGAATAAAAGAATGGAAGAATTGCTTTTCTTTATGTTAACTAAGTTAGAATCTTATAATAAATTACATCACCTTAAAAAGATAAATTATATTGCTATCGAAAATGTTCATGTAGCTTTGATTACATAAAATAAATATAAGAATCTTGTAATATATTATATTAGCTTAAAAAGATAAATCTTGTCGGTATCGTGGAGCTTTGATTACATAAAATAAATATAAGAATCCTGTATTATATTATAGTAGCTTAAAAAGATAAATTTTGTCGGTATCGAAAATGTCTGTGAAGCTTTGATTACATAAGAAAACTTTTTTGATACAAACATAATTTATCTTTCTAAATTGACGTAATAATATAATAAGATTCTAACTTAGTCAACATAAATTTTATTTATCAAAACTTCATAAACATTTTCGATACCGACATAATTTATCTTTTTAAGCTGATATAATAAATTATAAGATTCTAACATAGACTCTATATATAAATAAAAGCAATTCTTTCGATCTTTTATTTTGTCATAAGTGATCATTATCGCTCATAACCGTGAATATTTGCCCTATTGGTGTTCAGTTACATGTTTTCTTTCTCTTTTTAATGCCTATGTTTCATAAGTCTAAAACATATACATACCTAAGATACGCTAAGGACTAGATAAAATAAAAAATAATAAGTTCTATTACAATAAATTTTAACCCTAGATCTTAAATCCTAAATATAAAACCCTAAAATTTAAATCTTAAACCTCAATGAAACCATGAACCCTAAACCTAAATTTATTATTTTTACATGTATATATATTTTTCCTATTTTTTTATTAGAATTTGAAAGGTTTGAAGAACCTTATATCATCATATGTTAAAAAAACTTAACATGAATTTGAAACCACAAATTAAACGTTAGTGATCAACATTTCAAGCTTGACATATATATATATATATATATATATATATATATATATATATATATATCCCAGTTTAAAGCATATAACACTTATTGGTAAAATGAATTAACATTTTTCAACCGCAATCATAATTACCGTATGTAAAATTTTATCAAAGGGGTAAAGGTGAAAACGAATTTATAGGAAAAAGAAAAAAGCCAACCCTTCATTTTTCCTTTTAGCTTTTTTTTTTTTTTATTTTCCTGAAACTCCTTTCGTCATTGTTTGCAACTGAAAACCATATATAGCTGCAGTTACAAATTGCTTTCATTATGGTAACTTTAATTAGAAATTATTAATACTTTCCAAAATGCAAAAGCTATATGAGAGACAATAATTTATTAATTTGACTACTAAATAAACATTTCAAAAAATGCTTAGATGTTGATTAGATACATTTTAATTTAATTTGCCTTTTATTTTTTAATTTCTCTTAAATGGTCTTTAAATTAAAGTCTTCACTTAAAATTCATAACAAATTCAAAGAAAATAAATAAGAAATTCTCACATATTTTGCAAATAGACATTTATAGGTGAAAAGGGTAAGATTGTTCAGAGACATTTCTGAAAAAAGGATAAAGATAGTGAGACTCTTATGGATTTAAAGAGACATTTGTAAGAAAATTTGATTAGTAGGTGACATTTGGAAGGAGACTTTAATTCTTATTTTAATTTAATAATTTTAATAAATAAATTTCAAAAGATTTTGTAAAATTTATTTAAATTTTCATGAAAGAAGAATTTTCTCTTTCCTTTTTACTTATTTTACTAAAAATCTTTTTCTTCATTGTTTGTAACCGAAACCAGTAGCTATTTGTTGACTATGCAGTTGGCTTTTATTGGTAATTTGTTTTTTCAATAGCAAACAATTTATTACTATGAAAATAATTGAGAATACTTGCCAAAAATGCAAAAGCTAGAGTATATTGTAATTAACTTAACATTTTATATCTATACACCAAGGTATATCACAGTGGTAAGTGTACATACGACCTGACAGTAGATTAAAAGTTGAAAATCTAAAATTACGATTAATGAGTGATTTTTATCACTCATAGCTCCAACGTGGACACTGTATTGTGTGCGTGTATAATATATAGACACACACAAATGTGAGTATAGAGCATAAGAATATTGGAATTGCCAAAGACTAATATTTAGTTTTTTCGAACCTGTACTGCACTGATTTTTACATTTTGCAAGTAAATGTAACTTAATTTTTATTTATTTTTTATTAATTTTTATTATAAATTATAATATTAAGTATGAATAATTTATATTACTGAAAATCTAAGAGTATTGCACGAAATAGAAAAAAAGAATTTTTTTTATAACATAATAAAATAAAAATTTTAACAATTAAAGTTAAGGAAATGATATATTTCTAATAAAAAATATTATTATAATTTTACAATTAAATTTTCATGAATATAAAATTACTTATCGACCAATTTATGTTTTCTTATGACAATTTAAATTTATATTCTTAGGCCAATAACATGAAATTGACGTGTATATGCAGGGAATGAAATGAACAATTGACATGTTTAATCCAACCCATATTACAAATTTGAAATAAAAATTAATAATAACTATATATTCCAAACCTATTCAAATAGTAAATCTAATTTCGTTTGTCCAGGAATTAGAAGGAAAATTATATTCATATTTTTGTTTTCTTGATTTAAGTATTAGAGAAGGAAAATTTTAAATTTTAAAAATTACAACTTTCTTCAGGTTTAACATTATTTTAGAGAAAAATATAAAAGAAAACTATAATACAAGAATAGGATTGAAAAAAGAAAAATGACAGCATGTGCTTTACTCTTCACTCTTCAATCTTCATACTCTGTTTCCTCATCATCATCCTCATTGTTTTCCCCATATCTCCAACCATCTTCTGCCTTGTCACGATCCTCCTCCTCAGTCTCTTCACTATCTTCCTCTTCATATATTTCTTCTTTGACTGGCCAAGATTTTTTCACCACATTTAGAGTGGCCCGAGCTGGACTTGAACCTTTCCGTTGTGTGATTTTTGCTGGAGGCATTTTCAAGTTTGGCTTGGACCGACTATGTTTCTGATTTTTACCATTGACGCGCTTCTCAGGATAAGCATCTTGATCACTGCCCTCATCCATCTCATTATCGCCATTGGGAGAGGCATTCTCAGCGTTTTCATCTGGAAAATGGCCAGGATGCTCTTTTCTCAAATGGAGTTTAAGCTTGTATTCATGTATGTAGGCCTTCATGCATCCTTCGTAAGGACAAGCATAAGGACGATCTGAAGAACCGGAGCCATAGGTCGCTGCAGAAGGCTTGGAAACTTTGGTTACCTTCTCCATAGGAGCAGCATATTTCACTGTCTCAGCAGCTGAATGCTGTATAATTGATAGAGATTCTAGTATCAGATCATTATAATAATACACACACACACACACACACACACACACACACACACACACACACTAAGATCCATAAATAAACAGGGACACCATGCATACAGTTGGAAAATACGAAACAAAAAGTTATTGCACCCGTAAATTTATACAGTGAGTTAGGTTGCTACATTATGAGTGATAACCTAATTCCAAAAGTAGTTCAAAAATCAAACAGTGAGACTAATTATCAGAACATTATTAGTATAAAAATTAACCTTTTCATGGTGAGCTGCAATGTGGTTCTTCAACTTGTACTCATGAGCGTATCTCTTTCCACATTCTGGGTATGGGCAGATATGATAGTTTTCTTGTGAATGTGTTTTCATGTGTGACCTGAGGTTGAAATCCAGGGAAAAAGCCTGCAGTTCCCACAAAATTGGAAAAAAGAAACAGAATACCACGTATAAGAACATTCAAATACGAGCTACATAAAGATAATACCTTGAGTACAATGATACACAGTGATACAGAAAAAAACTGGACTGTTTAGCAGTTACAAGAACCCTCACATAGCCTCGATAAACAGAAACATTGTTTCACGGCCCGTTTGAGATCTCAGTCATTTTTTTATATGAAATGATATGTAAAATATTCCAAGTCATAACTTCAAATTGTGTTTTAATCTGACTATGAACCACAGAAACATCAATAAAGTCAATGCTAGATGAGAACATGTCCAAGCAAATAAAGACCAAAATGTGGAGAAGTAACAATATCTGGTTAAAAAGTGAAAATAATAGCAAAACCTGAATGTAAACAAAAGCCAGAAGAATTAATTCAGACTTTGCAAAGATATTGTTTCACCTTAAACATCTCATTATAAAATGCCAATAGAAGAAAAAGATAGTCTTAAAGAAAATAAGAGAATACTTTTATGGTAGATAGATTTATCACCTTACCACAGCCTTCATGTGGACATACAAAATCTCTTTCTCCTGTATGAATTAAGAAGTGTCTTTTCAACTTCGAACTATCTAAAAATTTCTGCAGCATAAAGAGAACCCTTAACAACAGTGGACCCTAATGCAGAATAGGGAAAACAGTAGAAGGAAACATCGAAACTATTCCAATTCTGAATAACAACTAGATGAACAAACTAAAATTATAAAAATATCATCTTTGATACCTTTCCACATCCTTCATAGTGACAAACATATTGTCTCTCTCCATGGATATGAGAATGCTTTCTCAAAGCACCGGCATCTATAAAGGTTTTTCCACAGCCTTCGAAACTGCAAAGGAAAAGAACCTCAGTGGTAGGTTCTGGTTCTGGTTCTGGTGGTGGAGGTTCTTTCGCCTTCTCTTTCAGGGCCTTCAATTGGTTCTCTATATGTGACAGCAAAAAGCATGGAAAGAGTTACATTTGGAAGTCAACAAATCAAAAATAAAAGCTGCCTACAGGTCCATCCCCATATACAACTATAAGAAGCTTCCCCAAAATAGCGTTGTCTAAGATTAAGTGCATAATCAAAACTAATGAGACAGCAGGTCAGATGACCACATTTATAAAGTGGAGGAAGATTAATTATTCACTGAAGACCAGATTATTCACTTAAGATCAGACTTTCCCCCTCAAAAACTAGGAACCATCATTCATTATATTGAAAATATTCTATCTTTTCCTTCTTTCCTCCTTCCCCATAATTTAAGAACTGAGCTTTCACTCAAGTCTGATCAAAACCCTTGAACAATCTGTTAATGGCCAAACTTAAACCCACAGAGTATGGAGGAACTATGCATATTGTACACTATTGACCTCCATAATGCCTAAAAATGAAACACCTACATTTCAGAGAAGCAACATTGAAATCCAGGCCCATCAAATTGGGAATAGAGTGTCATGAACAATACCGATGCTTTGCAAAGAAAATTTAAAAGATATTTATGCATGCATACTAATTTCCTTTTCTATATAGCCAATTCTACCCTGTACCTGAACTTAATAACAAATTGTGAACTAGAAAGACTGCACATATTTGCCTTAAACTGTTGCAATACCAATACTCCACATAGCTCAAATTGATTGACCTTCAAACATTATAACAATTATCTCAAAGATTAAGGCATCAACATTAGCAATTTAGTTGAACTTTCATGTCAATGCGTCACTCACACTTAAACTTTTATATGAGACACTGGTAGAGCATCAAAGTACTAGAAAAACTACCAAAACTAACATAAAATCCAAGGCCCTCCTAAAGAATATTCCAAAATTAAAAACCATGAATGGAAGAATAAAATAAATCTAAAGAAAAGAATGGGCGAAAATAAGTGCAACTCACCATTTACCCATCTCATAAGGGAACACTTCCCACCAGTTGCCACGACATCTTGGGGCACCCTAAGAAAAGAATTGGTGAAATTATTACATAAACAGAAACAAGTAGAATGACGCATAAGGGAGCACTATAACCATTTACAGCTTGACAACAACAGTGCAAAACTCCAAAAATAACTCAATTCTGATGTGAAGAATTATAAATGTAAATGAAATAGAACGAAAGGGGAGAGATGGCAGTAAGTTTACAGGCAAAGATTGAATGGCAAAATGAAACTTGTGTAATCATATTTATTGACATCTAAATGTAACTTTGCTTGTATATTGGCTTCGAATCCAAAACAAACACAACAAAATGTCAGGGACGAAGGAAATCTAAATATAAAAATTTCCTGAACAGAAGCAGATAAAACTGGAAGAAGAAGACAAATACCAACAATGAGTTCTATTCAAAAGGCTTACTCAATTTTCATCTCACAGTTTAAAGAGATATGTCCGGAAATTACCATAATCAAGCTTCTAGAATGGCAAATCAGCATATGAATGCCTTCTAAAGTCTTATTTTCCCTTTTTTTTTTAACTTACAGTTTTAACTGAAAATAAAATCAGAACCAATACTTCACCAATTCTTTCTTAAGTCACCTTAGCATAAAGCTAGAACAAAAATTTCAATCAACCAAAACAACAATTCAACTGAACTAACAGGAACCAAAAAGCCGAAACTCGAAACAATCAATCAATTTAACCAAAATATTTTCTGTATAGCACCATATTTAGCTCTTACACAACTTCAAGTTTAAACTTTAAATTTTTTTTTTTTTTTAATTATCCTGAGATTTCTTGACAATCAATATCTATTATTAAACAATAACAGAACAGATAATCATACCGACACAAAAATGAAAAACTGAAAATTAAAAGTTAATTACCATTCTCTGAACCATTTAACAGCAGGAGTCTTAGATTTGATAATGGGGCGTCGCTCGAATAAATTGTGAGTGAACTGAGTCTCCATTGTCCTGTTAAGCCTTTCTTCGCATCAATCGCCTTCTTAAAGCAAGAGGCTTTTCAACCGATTGAGGGATTACAGGCTTTACAATGGAATTATATAGAATTAGGGTTAGGGTTTCAATTATGATAGAGAAGAACAAAAGGGCGTAATTGGATTTGTAAGAAACAAAAGTGAAGAAAAGCTTCAATCGTCCTTGTTCATGTCGAATTAGTCTGTTACGTTAGGTTTCTGAACCGGAATGAACCGCCCGGTCCAGAATAGGGTAGACTCACAATAGAGTTGATACAGGATGCTTAATTTAATTGAGTTTTAAAAAAAATACTGAACTTATCAATGAATGTAATTTTTTTAAAAAAAAAAAGAAGAAAAATTTCGTATTAATTAATATATTTCTCAAAAAAAATATTTAAATTAATTAATTAATTAACTAATTAATTAAGTTAATGCTAATATTTTTATTAAATCTTTTAACTTAAAAATCACAAAAATTATTGAATAATAATTTATTTACAAGTTAAATGTTTTTAATAAGTTAAATTGAAAATTAAGAAAATCAACAAAATTTTATATAAATTATATATATTTAACTAAAATCTTTTTTTAGTGAGGTTCAATTTGCTATATAAACTTGAGTGTAATATACAATTTATTAAAAAATCTAACTTTTTATATAATTATCACATTAACATTAAATTGAACAAGTAAAAATCCAAATTTTGACAAACAAAGCAAAATAATAAGTTCTAATATTTTTAATTAATAAAATTATTACAATTATTAAAAATAAACATTATTAAGTTATGAAAAATAATAGTAATATGTTAAAAATTATTATTTTTTTATTCTTTTTAACTACAGATTGAGTTTTTGATCATTTGGTGTAAAATTTAGATAATAATAAGCAAATTATATATCCTATTTAAATTTAAGAAGCAAATTGAATATTCTTTATTTCTTACTGCTCCTTTCTTTTTATTTTATTTATAGTTTAAACATAAAACTCAAATTTGCTCATGCTCTTATCGGTTAATGTTTCTTTATCAGTCAAATGTATATATCCTCCATTTCCAAAAATCAAAATTGCTAATCTAATATAATATTTCATGTTGTTATTCGTCCACTAACAATGGTGACTTTAGAGCAGATTATATAATCCATTGAATATATTCTATGAATTTAAATATAACTAAATCAAATTTTACTAAATAAAAAGAATTTTTAAATAAATTTCACAACAATTCAAAATTTTATTACAAAACTCTCCTTTTAGCTTTTAAAATTATTATGTTTAGAAAGATAAAAACAAATGAATTTTCAATTTTTGAATTTATTATTAACATAAAAAATTTATTTACAATTGTTCTAAATATGAAAAATTTATTTACAATAAAATTCATTTATAAATGAATTTCACATTTTGAATTCGTTTATTTATACAAAACTGAGCGTCAAAGTCTAAAACTTCAAACATCACTTATGCTAAGTGTTTGACTTAATTAGGCCAAATTAGCGTTCCATTAATTATTTATATTTCCAATCATGATAATCAAAAAATAAATGAAATAAATTATCAATATTCCCTTCAATTTTTTACAGAATAATGCTAAATGAATGAAAATAATATTAATAGCTACACAGTAAGAATAGTTTTTTTTCTCCAAATACAATTATCAAATAAAAAATAAAACTAACCAAATCGTTCTGAGTAACGATGAACTAGCTAATCTGATGTAAATTCATTTCTTATATATACAGTTAATACTTGATTTTTTTTTAAAAAAAATCACTTTTTATTATTTTTTTCCACTTTTTTCAATAAAAATACTTTTACATCATTAAAAATGTCAATTATGATTATTAAATTTATTAGGTATAAATAATTTCCCAATTTTTAACATGTCCAAGTCCATCATAATAGAATTCTCACCAAATCCACTAAATCCTAAAAATTAGTAATTAAACTCATCTAGAAAATAGACTACATAACCTATTTAAATAATATCTACAAGTTCATCGACATTTCTTTTTTTTTTTTATATATATAATAGAGAACAAGTCAATGAACATTTCCAAAACTTCAAAACCCTATATTCAAATTCAAAAAAAAAAAAGTAATATTAACTAACAGAAATATTGAAATAAATACACAAAAAAATGTGAAAGATGGAGAAACAAAAATTCAAATATAATTAATTAATTAATTAATATCCTATAAAAAGCAAAAACAGAGAAAGAAAGCATAGCTGTAACACCACAATAGAATGACAGAACGTCTCCCACCAACTTTTGGGTATCTTGTGTTTGGATACATGCCCTGCACCTTCAAATTATTAATTAAAAACTTTGACCGAGTCAATTTCTCGTCTCAAAAACACCTGATGCATAAATTTGTACTTAAAATTTATACAATTTGTCTTACAATACTCTCAAATTTACGGAGAATCTATCGTAACCCTATATTTTTACATTTCAGTAATGATTATATTTGAATTTTTATTTCTCCACCTTTCACACGATAGATCTCACACAAATTTAAGGATATTATAAAATAAATCGATTAAATTTTAGAGATAAATCTATACATTTGGTGTCTCAAAACCGATAATAACCATCATCATCATCATCTTCATCATTTGAGTGTAATATCAGCCAGAATCTCCCTTAATAAAAATTTCCCTTTTGAAATATCACTATAATCTCCTTTTTTACCCAATTTTTTTTGCCTTCTCGTGACAATAAAACTCCTTATAACACTACTCCAACTAGGTAAATGTGATGATACAACTTTTACTCTGTCGACCAATCCAAACCCGCTATCTATACCTGTAACAATATCGGCCATTGACGGGCGATTTTCTTCTTTATAAGACACACAACGTGCACCCACATACAATAAATGCTTAATAATGCCTTCCAAGAAAATTGGTGGCAACCCAATTCTTGGGTCACAAATTTCTTCCAAGATTGTATTTTTTTGCGTTTCTATCAGTGGAATCGCCCATTCTACTATTGAAGCTGGTGTTCTATTGACATCAATAGCTCTTCTACTACTTATTAACTCTAATAAAACTACCCCATAACTGTAAACATCATTTTTAGGGCTTAATTTGCTTGGAATAGTATAACAAGGGTCCATGTACCCTATTGTGCCAGCAGGTTGACTCGGCGGATCGACTCGGGTTGATGACACTGCTAGTCCATAATCTGCTAGCTTAGCATTAAAATTTGAGTCAAACAAAACATTAGCAGACTTAATATCTCTATGAATAATCAAAGGCTTGCCTTCATGAAGGATTTGAATTGCCCTGGCGAGTTGGAGAGCGATCTCAACTCGTTTAGACCAAGAAAGTGGTGTTTTTGCTACGTGCAATAAGTCATGAAGAGAACCATTAGGCATGAACTCCATAATTAGAATCTTGCTTTGCTTTTCCGAGTCATGACTCGTTCCAAGAAAGTTGATTATATATGGACTTTTGGCTTCTTGAAGTGATGATAATACAGAAATTTCATTCTCGAGTTTCTTGGAGTTGTCATGATCAAGACCGAAAGATGGTTTCTTGATTGCAAGAATCTCTTTTTCTTGGAATATACCTTTGTAGATTGATCCATGGCTTCCTTTACCAATGAGACTTGATGGAGAGAACCCTTCAGTTGCTTTTAGAAGTTCTTGATACTCAAACTCTGCCATTTTCCTGTTTCTTGTTTCCTGTTATTTTCTTGTTGTTGTTGTTTGGGTAGAAAGAAAAGGAAAGAGAGAGTTGATTATTGGTTGGATGGGAATGGCTGTTTGTTTGGAGGGAAAGTGAGCTCTTCTTTCCTTGTTGGGATTGAAATGAAACGTGATAAAGGAAAATAAAAAGCTCTGACAATGTGTAGAAGGGGCAGAGAATAAAGGGGCTTTGTTTGGGTGGCATGAAAAGGAGAAAATGATAATGGGAAAATTATTGAAGAAAGGAAAAGGTGATGGATTGGGAATGAAATAGTTGGAGAAAAGAAAAAAGATTGTGTCCTAGTTAAAAGGAAAGCCCTCTGACGAGGGATAAGACTGAGCTGGTTGTTGGGTCCTCCACCACTTTTTCTTTTCTTCCCCTCTTTTTTTTTTTTTTTTTAAAAAGTCATTTTCCATTAATTAATTATACTTATTGCTTAATTATATTTATTTTTGGTACCGAATATATGGTTGATTATGTTTTTTTTTTTTATGTGTTTAGTTCATTTTAATGTATAAAGAAAATTAACACTCAATAAAATTCATTTATATTCAAGGAAAATAATTATGTTTATATAAATAATAAAAAAATCCATCCTTAAGAATGATAATTTGATTCATCACAAAAATATCCATAATTTCTATTTTTTAAAAATCATTTTAGGAAAATATTAATAAAAAAAATTCATCAATTAAAATAAAAACATATGCCTTTTCTTGTCAAAACTTTCTAAAAGAAGTGATAACAAAAAAAAGGTAAATCAAGTGGATTATGTTTGAAGGGATTCAATTATGAATTTTGATCAAGTGGTCTTTAGTTTAGTCATGTTTGCTACATGAACGAATAAATTAAATCCTAACCTAACAGTCTTCGGTCCCAAAAAAAAAAAAAAAAAAAAAAAAAAAAAAAAAGAAATCTAACTGCTTTCGCTGAAAAAGGAAAATGCTAAGTAATGGGCTCAAAAATAGTAACCATCTGTTTTTCCACAGCCCAAAGCCCAAAAAAAAAGAAAAAAGTTTCAAAGGAGCTCAATCATAAAAGCCTGCATTGAAATATATATGGGCTATTGGGCCACGATCAATTTAGTCTTGCCAATCACCATCTCTCCAAAGTTAAAGCCCAATTTCTCCCATCTATTGTCCAAGAACTCAATTCCCTCCATTGAGCTTGGGATTGGGCTCTCATGTTAGTACATCCACAGTAAACAACGCTAAACAAACTTCAATGATTTTTTTTTTTACAATATAACCACTGGTATTCGAAAGCTCGTTGTATGCCGACTGCGTCCATTTGAATATTGCAAGGCCCATATAGAAGGGTGACTCTCTTGATGTGATAATTTTTATATTTAATACTTAAATTTAAAACTCTTAATTAAGAGAGAAGAAGATTTAACCACTCTATCAAAATCAACATTGGTTTCAATTGATTACTATTACACTACAAACTAAAAATTTAATAGTGCAACATAAATGTAACCAAAAAGAAAAATTCATAAATTAAATATGTGAGTGAAAATATGTCAAACCCAATTATAGTAATTTTGCTTTTTACAAAATGTGCGATCACAAAGAACTAGCCCTCACGCGCCAATTAGCTACTGTAACAATCTATATATATACTACATTTATTATTAAATACTTATCATATTTAAAATTTCACGATTCTTAAAAAATAATTAAATTTGTGTAAGTTATAATAAATTGATTATATTATCTTAATTTAATACATCGAAACATCAAATTTGAGGAATTAAAACAATAATGGCTGGTCATATACAAATGGTAAATATAAAAATAAAATTGTTACTCTTTTAAACCATAAATATAATAAGTATTTTAAAACATAACATATTTTCAAATGAAATAAGTATTTAAGAAATTTAAAATCTCATATATATATATATATATATAAGGGATGACAAGAACAAGACTATTTTAATGATATGGTCCAAACTAAACCATTGATAGGTCTGAAACATTGACCCAGGCTAGCTAGCTACTGATATAGAGCTGAGCCCACTCGCTAATATGTTGGTCTCGTGCCTAGGAAATTAACCCCCTTTGTACTTTTTTTTTTTTTAAATTTATTTAGATTGTGTTCTACGTTAGCTTTTTAAGTAGCATTCTAAACTCTATTTTTATAGTGTTATATGACATAGCATTTAAATTAACTTTAGAGGTTAAAGTAGCATTTTATAAAAAATTAATGCATGTAACGTTCAATTTTAATGTTTTATAAAAAGTTAATTTTAGAAGTTAAAGTATCATTTTATAAAAAGTTAATCCATGTATCGTTAAACTTTTAGTGTTTTATAAAGAATTACTCAAATAATTAATAGATAAACACTACTAAAATAGCTAACAGCTATCAAAACAATTAATTTTACCAAACAGACCCTTAATCCTTCTCTATTCTCTCTCTCTCTCTCTCTTTTTTTTTTTTTTTTTTGTTAATTTCATTTTATCATTTCTTAAGTATGTGATTCCTTGATAGATTTGATTTGTAGAATTGAACTATTTTCTCATTAATCAAAGATACAAAATAAATCTAATTGATTTTTCGATAAAAATATTATGTCAAATCTTTGATTTTTCCACTTTCTATTACTATTTTATAAATACCGTTTGAATCAACCAATTAGTATATATGTCTGAATATTCTGTAATCTGTATTTTTAAAATGATCATTCACATCCCGACTCTTATTAAAATAAATTATTTCCTACTAAATTACTTATATTTAATACTCCATGCAATTGGAAAATACTGTAAAAAAATTAAAGTTATTTTATTTATTTTGACTTTTTTTTTTTGCATAAATTTTACATTTTCCATATTAGATTAGTGGTGTGTTTTTCTTTTTCATTCCTTAAAAAAACTTTGCAATCAAACTTGATACTTAGACTTTTGACAAGAACTATACTGAAATAAAAGGATAAAAAATTTTTACAATCAATCACACCAAAAATATTTCCAAATTTTGACTAGACTTGGTCAAATATTCTATAAATTAAGTTATGAAAATTCAAATTTTGATATATGATAAGATTATGTCAAGCATATAAAAAAAATACATTATGAAAAATGAATTATTACAATAATTTACGTATATTATTATTAATTTTATGAGATTGTTAATTTATTTGTGTAATATATAAATAAGAGAGTGAAAAATAATATTAAGAGAAAAGGAAATTTTATATTATATATCATTATTATTTTTGTCGACCACTTGTATTAAATAATTGGATCACGAGAGAAACGAGTTCAACTTCAAATCTGTGTAGATTTCTGGATAAGGAAGCATGTCTCTTTAGGGGGCCCCACCTCCAAATATCAACATCATAAAATTCACAATTTTTTTTTTTTTATATTCACACAAATCTTCTTTTATTTTTTTTAATTCGACTTTATATCGTTACATTAAAAATTAAATTAAAATAAATAAATACACCAATAAGTAATTTGATGTTTAAAAACATTGGTGTTAGTAATGTTAAAAGGAATTCAATAAAATTATTATTATTATTATTATTATTATTATTATTATTATTATATATTGAATATTTCAACTTCTTTTATTCTTCCCAAAAAAATATATATTATTGTCACGACCCGTTTCCGTGGGCCGGACCGGCACTAGGGCCCAGGTAAGCTTAAGGCCCCCGAGGCCCGTAGTAAGCCTAAATTATCCAATCTATCTAACTATCTGTCCCAATTTCATCAAAACAGTAAGCCCATATGACTTAAGATACAAGTTGATAAAATTTTTCAAACATCTGACCCAATCTCAATAATACATAAAATTTAACCAGGGCCTGTTCATAATAAATCATAATCACAATATGGGCTTACTGATTCACCTGCAGCTAATTAAACAATAATTAATTTATAGCGTAGTGCTAACAATAAAAACCAATTTAAATACACAACCATATAACTGCGGAGCTCAATAATAGTCAGATAAAAATATAATTTATACAGTCCAAATTAAATAACAGGAATACAAATTTTACATTTATAACTCTGCGGAGAAGAGTGCAGAGCTTCAGTCGAACCGGCAACTTCCTAGTACCTGGGAGATTTGTTTAGGGGGTGAGTTTTGCAACTCAGTGAATAATAATAAATAATACACACCACATACAGTCAAGCAAAATGCACCCTAGTATACTGAATGAACACACATCAGTCAATCAGATGACATTACATCAGCACCCACAAACAATATCACCTTCAATTAATCACATCACGTGGAGATTAGTCAGTGGAATCACCGAACCCCCGATGAGCCGTCCTCCCACATGGCTCATCCTCTCACATGTGCACCAGGGAGCCGATCCCCCATACTGGCCGACCGGTCTAATCCTCACTTGACCAGCCCTCTCATTGTTTTTCCATTCTCTCTTTTCTTTTTCATACCAACAGGAGGTAACCCGGTCGTCTCCATCAAATCTAGATCATCAGGCGCTCACAACAGGAGGCCACCCTGCGGGCTGCGATCAAATCTAGATTATCAGGTGCGCCCAATAAAGAAACCAACCTGTGGTTTTCCATATCACACAGATCATAGCAGTAGGTGCACACGGGGGCGCCGATCTCCCATTTACCCGGCTAACAGTAATCATATTGGATCCATATAACGGTACGGTCTCACAGTCCCATGGTGACCCACTTCATCCCAATTCCACACAAACAAATCACAATATATGCACAACACAATTATTCAAACAATTCTTTCAATGTACTGCACCAAATACATAAAAATATACAATTATGCAACATAAAATAAGTATGAGCTTTAATATAAAAAAAATATATATGTATATATAAGGTTTGTAAAAAAAAAATGCTATGCAAATGCATGTTGATATGCATTATTTATTATTACTCACAGTGGTGGAGAGCGAAATTCTAGCTTTGATTCTGTCCTGGAGGAGCACTAGATGGACCCGGGCGATCTAAGCAAAGTAAGAATGACACAAAAAGAAATAACTCTATCAGACAAAATATTTCTTTAACCTTCTAATATTTTTATTTTATATTCTAAATTTTTCTACGTAATTTAATCTCGATATTTAATTTCTTTTCTGTAATAAATATTTTTTTTTTCTCTAACTTTATTTCATTTATTTTCTTCTGAAATCTATTTTATTTCCTACCGAAATCTATTTTATTTTCTGCCGAAATTTCGGCAGCATCTCCCTTAAAAATTGGACTATCTACCTGTTAAAATATCGACAATATACCAATAATTCCAAACCACACAGCCCATCCATCGGGCAATCAATCAATTCAATTTTTCCCATCCTCCATCCGAATAACAATATCAACATTACTTTCAACTCTTAATTCCTCATTTCATTCCATTCACAATATTATTATCAAAATTCCTCAATAAATTATTTAATACTGAATTTAATTGTAACTAACTATTGTTTTTATTAATCAATAATTACTTCATATTAATTAATCAATAACTATTTTGTATTAATTTTTAACTACCTAAATAACTAAAATTACTAACTAAATATTTTTATTAGTCAATAAATTAATACTACTTAAATTAATTTCACTACATAAAATTAATTAACTACGCAAAATAACTAAATTTAAATGAACTAAATTAATTTTTACCCCAAATTTATTAATTTCTGTCGCAAATTGTAGATCGGACTTGCACGCGTGCTGGATCTAAACTGCGCGCACTGGGACTGCAAGCAGGTGGCTGGAGTCGTGCTGGAGTAGCTAGACCACCTGAGACCGCGCGATCTGGCCGAGGATGAAGCGCTGCTGCAGGCGGAGCCGCTGGTTGTGGCGCGCGAAGGAGCGGCGAGGCAGTGCTGCGCTCGATGGAGACGGTGCGACTGGCTGTGGATCGCGCCTCTGCTGTTGCTGGCTAAGGTCGACGCAGGCGCAGTCACAGCAAGAAAGAAGCAGAGAGGAAGAAGGAAAGGGAAAGAAAGAAAGAAAGAAGAAAGAAGAAGAGGAAGGAGGAGGCGCTGCTGTGATGGTGAGGAGTAGAGAGGTGCAGCGCTGGAAAAAAAAAAAAGAAAGGGAATTTTCTAGATGGTTTGGGTCGAACCGGTTCGATTCGATCCAAATCTTTGATTTTCGATTGGTTTTCGGCTTTTTCAATAGGTTTTAGGTTCGGTTTCTCACAGTGTTCGCATTAAAATATTGAAATAAATTTTCAGGCTGTCGGTTTATTAAATTTAATTGGAAAAATTTTGAAAATAAAAATTCGGGTTGTTTCAGTCTTCCCCCCTTAAAAAAAATTCGTCCTCGAATTTTGAAAATAACAAGAACTAGGATTCAACAATTGTTTACGACAATGGTGGTTGTACTTCTCACATAATGCTGTTGAGCAGATAGAAGGATAAATCAAGAATATGAGATAAATATTTTTGAGTTCGTTAGTCAGACCGGTGGAACTAATTTTATTAAATTTATGAAGACAAACCAATGAGAAGAAAATCTAATTTATAGGGAGGGTAGGATGATTATGAGATGAATCTATCCCCAAAGTCTAGATATCTACCTTATCACTATAGTTAATTTAAACTTGAGTTGTATTATATCTACAAGTCGTCAAATCAAGTAAACTATTCATAACCCAAGGCACAGATTCGACACTAGTATTCACCTTTACACGTAAGAATTTTAATCACTTATAACCTCTGCTCAAGCAATGGGTATTAATCTCATTAGTTCTATATCATGTGTCCTTACATTGATGTATCGTCATTTATTCTCTCACTAGCTATCATAGGCAAAGATCATCACTCCATAAGAAACTCATACACAAACCAAGTATTTAATCTTATTGATATAAGAATCCACATATGCAATCAGATTTACTACTACCCAATTTGGACTCCTTATTTTAAAATTCAAAACCTACATACTGACTCATCCATGTTCCTTCAATTCCAATTCCATATATTTGCCCTCATAATCATTAAAGTTGTTCATAATTAAATAAGATGATTGCTGCCAACTCAAGAAAGTTTTCGATTATTATCAAATTCTGCCAGTAAGTGCTATTTGAATCATTTCCAATTAAAGAGAACAAATTCTTGCCACTACTACAAGCTTATTTCAAATAGAATCAAGACATTTCTCTAGCTAAGTGCTATCAACTGATAGGATATACTTGGCTTCTATCCCAATCACATCACCTCTTTAACAACTTAACCATTTTCTAACGAAAGATAGATATACAATCTCTTTAAAAATCCTACTAATGAGAATCCATAAAAACAAGTAGTACATCAATTATATAGAGAATTTTAAATTCACAATCAAGTCCCTCTTATAGTTATTAACTTCTCTTTTACTTTTTCTAGTTGTCATACCATACCATTTCTTAATTAATTATGACCAGAACTTATGCAACTAGCCATGTTAACTATTGCCATGTCGGTTAATTCTTAATTTATTTTCTAAAATTCGCAAACACAGTTCTATTATACTCCATTCCATAATGAAATCCAGTTCTTAAAGAATATTTAGATAATAATATCATAGGGTTATTCCTTTTCTCCAAGTCTATCATAATGTCTAGCACCTCCAAAAATTTGTAAAATTTATACCTAATACGATCTAGGAATATTTTCAACCTTAATTATGTCTTCTCTATATTCTTTACTCCAAACAAGGTTAATACCTAATTGAATTCCTCAACATTTGAGTTTTAATGTACCAGTCCTCAAATGGACCTAACTAATTAAGTAGTCCCTTAAACCATTCGATATGTCGCAAACTGCCATTTATAACACAATTCTATTCATTCAATCATAATTGCTACCAATTGCTAAGGAATTCAGAGTAGATTTACATTGACTCCACATCATGTATTCATGATTCTCATCCTAATTGGTATCTCAATCATTCCATGAGAAAGTTTCATTGATTAATGATATGATCGACACCCATGAGTTGGCATTCCAGTATAATTAAGATGAAAGCTTAAACCATCCCATTATCATATCCAATAATCCTATAGTATATATTTTCAGTATTTAAATACTAGCATGTATTCTCCTCGCTAAAATTGTTAAACTAACCCAAATTCACCTATTTATTCTTATACCAAGTTTCATTGTTCCAAACAAATAGTAAATTCAAACTTAGCTAGCTTACTAATGAAATAAAATACTCTAATTACATCCATGTTCTACTAAGGACATAAATATAACTAACCTTCTTTATCCAATAAACAAGTATCTTGCACAAATTGCACTAATTAATAGAAAGTCCTTATGTTTATATACTTTCCACCAACAAGTTACATGTATTCACATTCATTGTCATCTTAAGCTAAGTCCCATGATCTTTTATCAACTCTTATTCCCAGTTATTACTATTAATAACACATATCACTTGTACATGATACATTTATAAGCTCAATATATGGGTTCAATTAATATAACTCATAAAACATAATACACTTATCAAATCACAGAAGTCAAAATTTTCTTATCTCTATCTTTCATGTAGAAAATCTATCTTTCTTTTTGAATGTATATATATATATATATATATATATATATATATATATATATACTAAGTTCTTTCGTCATCGGGATTACAATCGTTGAACCATTATCTATTTGTTTATCACAAGACATTCAATAGTTTCCTACATTTGATCTCTTTTTAGATTCTAAATTTACTATTTATAAACCACTAAATTCTCGAAACTCACCTCGCAAAGACCGATTAACTCACTCATAAGTTTGGTTATAACATTATCAATTATTTATTTAATATTCTATTAGAATTATCACCGACAGTGATAACTATTTTAAACCTCAAAGTCATTTTCCTACCTTCAATAGTATACATGTTCCATCTTTCTACCTTTAATAATATTTCACTTCTTTTTGTCTAACTACCTATTTTTAACTACTTATTCTAAAGCATCTTTTAACTTTCTAAAGTTTCATAAATCTGAAATTTATTTACAGCATAAAATTACTATTCATGATCATTTAAATTCTTAATATCTACCTTAGCTCTATTCTTCAAAAGATATAACAAGACACTGTTCAATTATACGAATATTATTCTCCTCTATTCTTCATACTAAAATTATGTTCAAATTATATTCAAATTATATTCAAGCTATAATTTTCCTAATATAATTATCATCGAATATCATAGCATTTCAATCCCAAAACCACTAATTTCCTTTGCTATCTTTTACTTTTTATTTTATTATACTTGGTCCATAAGCTTAGTCTGGCTTATTAAACATCCTACATGTACTAGGATCTTAATTATATTACACATGGATCCATAACTCTTTCATGACTTGTAAACCACAATTTTTCTACACTCATGAAATCCCAAAATATAGAAGTCTTTATCTTAAATCCTCTGATGTATCATTATTCCTATTTTTATCACTTTTAATAACAGTGACTCCAAATTTATCAAAACTCTAAATAATAATTATCCTCATTTAAATCATACTAATTTATACTCATCACGTTTCTGTAATTGATTCTTCTTATTATCCATACAATAATAAGTCTAGATCCATTCTTACTTATCTAATTCATTGGTATAACATCAATTCAATAATTGGACAATTATCTCTCCATGTCCGATGTCATTCATCAATACACTTAATCAGCATAGCCCACTATTTACATAACATAAGTACCTTAATTCCCTTATAGAGTCGTTCCTCGGATCATAGAATCTCCCGTTAAACAAAAATCATTATTTGTCATTTACATACCATCGAGTATGTAACAACTATTCTAAACATCAAAAGAATAAACACCATTAGATTTAATTCTTATTTATACCATATAAGATGCCACAATCCGCACAACATCCATCACTAAGTACATAAAAATTAGAGTAATTTATCTCTCACTAAGAATCACAATTTACTTTTCTTATAACCACAATAATTTATATTATTCCCTATATTCACACACTAAAAAAAATAGTTGATGAATACAACAATATATTTTACTCTACCAGACAGTGATTGCTCCTAAATAAAACTCACTTCATATAATAATTCCACCAATATTATTTCTTACGAAAAATACTCATCACCAATTATTATAGCAAATCACACCAAATCCTTCAATACGTAAACCTTATAAAAATCAGTTATGTACTTATACTAATTAATGTAACTATTCCATCCAAAAAAATATTTACCCCAATAACTATAATAAATTCCACCAACTAAAATAATATAAATTTCACCAAATACATACATTAATTCAAGGCACCAATTAAATAGATTCTAATGTCCTCAAATTCGAATCATTTAGTTCTCTTATTAAATAAAACTAGCAACTAAGTCTCAATTCTGCAGGCACACATATACACGCACTCATGTATTTTTAGGTATGTATTTTACATTCAACACATATTAAATAAAATAGCACACTTACAGTATTTGACTTCAACTTATTAATCATATGTAACTTATCTTCTTACTTACTTAAATCATATATGAATATTGTTTATTCCATAGAAGGTTTTTTTTTTTTTTTTTTTTTTAGATCATCCCCTTAGCATCAGTAACTAAATCACATCTCTAAAGAACAAGGATACAAATTTAATTATATTAAACAACTTGACTTTAACCTAACTGCGAATAACGCTGAAGGGAAAAGCAAGGAAGACAATGTCAAGACATGACAGGAATTACTCCGCAGTTACATCTAGAATTAGGAACCTAAGCTCTGATACCACTTTTGTCACGACCCGTTTCCGTGGGCCGGACCGGCACTAGGGCCCAGGTAAGCTTAAGGCCCCCGAGGCCCGTAGTAAGCCTAAATTATCCAATCTATCTAACTATCTGTCCCAATTTCATCAAAACAGTAAGCCCATATGACTTAAGATACAAGTTGATAAAATTTTTCAAACATCTGACCCAATCTCAATAATACATAAAATTTAACCAGGGCCTGTTCATAATAAATCATAATCACAATATGGGCTTACTGATTCACCTGCAGCTAATTAAACAATAATTAATTTATAGCGTAGTGCTAACAATAAAAACCAATTTAAATACACAACCATATAACTGCGGAGCTCAATAATAGTCAGATAAAAATATAATTTATACAGTCCAAATTAAATAACAGGAATACAAATTTTACATTTATAACTCTGCGGAGAAGAGTGCAGAGCTTCAGTCGAACCGGCAACTTCCTAGTACCTGGGAGATTTGTTTAGGGGGTGAGTTTTGCAACTCAGTGAATAATAATAAATAATACACACCACATACAGTCAAGCAAAATGCACCCTAGTATACTGAATGAACACACATCAGTCAATCAGATGACATTACATCAGCACCCACAAACAATATCACCTTCAATTAATCACATCACGTGGAGATTAGTCAGTGGAATCACCGAACCCCCGATGAGCCGTCCTCCCACATGGCTCATCCTCTCACATGTGCACCAGGGAGCCGATCCCCCATACTGGCCGACCGGTCTAATCCTCACTTGACCAGCCCTCTCATTGTTTTTCCATTCTCTCTTTTCTTTTTCATACCAACAGGAGGTAACCCGGTCGTCTCCATCAAATCTAGATCATCAGGCGCTCACAACAGGAGGCCACCCTGCGGGCTGCGATCAAATCTAGATTATCAGGTGCGCCCAATAAAGAAACCAACCTGTGGTTTTCCATATCACACAGATCATAGCAGTAGGTGCACACGGGGGCGCCGATCTCCCATTTACCCGGCTAACAGTAATCATATTGGATCCATATAACGGTACGGTCTCACAGTCCCATGGTGACCCACTTCATCCCAATTCCACACAAACAAATCACAATATATGCACAACACAATTATTCAAACAATTCTTTCAATGTACTGCACCAAATACATAAAAATATACAATTATGCAACATAAAATAAGTATGAGCTTTAATATAAAAAAAATATATATGTATATATAAGGTTTGTAAAAAAAAAATGCTATGCAAATGCATGTTGATATGCATTATTTATTATTACTCACAGTGGTGGAGAGCGAAATTCTAGCTTTGATTCTGTCCTGGAGGAGCACTAGATGGACCCGGGCGATCTAAGCAAAGTAAGAATGACACAAAAAGAAATAACTCTATCAGACAAAATATTTCTTTAACCTTCTAATATTTTTATTTTATATTCTAAATTTTTCTACGTAATTTAATCTCGATATTTAATTTCTTTTCTGTAATAAATATTTTTTTTTTCTCTAACTTTATTTCATTTATTTTCTTCTGAAATCTATTTTATTTCCTACCGAAATCTATTTTATTTTCTGCCGAAATTTCGGCAGCATCTCCCTTAAAAATTGGACTATCTACCTGTTAAAATATCGACAATATACCAATAATTCCAAACCACACAGCCCATCCATCGGGCAATCAATCAATTCAATTTTTCCCATCCTCCATCCGAATAACAATATCAACATTACTTTCAACTCTTAATTCCTCATTTCATTCCATTCACAATATTATTATCAAAATTCCTCAATAAATTATTTAATACTGAATTTAATTGTAACTAACTATTGTTTTTATTAATCAATAATTACTTCATATTAATTAATCAATAACTATTTTGTATTAATTTTTAACTACCTAAATAACTAAAATTACTAACTAAATATTTTTATTAGTCAATAAATTAATACTACTTAAATTAATTTCACTACATAAAATTAATTAACTACGCAAAATAACTAAATTTAAATGAACTAAATTAATTTTTACCCCAAATTTATTAATTTCTGTCGCAAATTGTAGATCGGACTTGCACGCGTGCTGGATCTAAACTGCGCGCACTGGGACTGCAAGCAGGTGGCTGGAGTCGTGCTGGAGTAGCTAGACCACCTGAGACCGCGCGATCTGGCCGAGGATGAAGCGCTGCTGCAGGCGGAGCCGCTGGTTGTG
The DNA here is from genome assembly GCF_041381405.1 of Jatropha curcas. Classification (NCBI taxonomy): domain Eukaryota; kingdom Viridiplantae; phylum Streptophyta; class Magnoliopsida; order Malpighiales; family Euphorbiaceae; genus Jatropha; species Jatropha curcas. Next base: position 2,648,442 of record NC_143156.1, read on the forward strand.
GCGCGCGAAGGAGCGGCGAGGCAGTGCTGCGCTCGATGGAGACGGTGCGACTGGCTGTGGATCGCGCCTCTGCTGTTGCTGGCTAAGGTCGACGCAGGCGCAGTCACAGCAAGAAAGAAGCAGAGAGGAAGAAGGAAAGGGAAAGAAAGAAAGAAAGAAGAAAGAAGAAGAGGAAGGAGGAGGCGCTGCTGTGATGGTGAGGAGTAGAGAGGTGCAGCGCTGGAAAAAAAAAAAAGAAAGGGAATTTTCTAGATGGTTTGGGTCGAACCGGTTCGATTCGATCCAAATCTTTGATTTTCGATTGGTTTTCGGCTTTTTCAATCGGTTTTAGGTTCGGTTTCTCACAGTGTTCGCATTAAAATATTGAAATAAATTTCCAGGCTGTCGGTTTATTAAATTTAATTGGAAAAATTTTGAAAATAAAAATTCGGGTTGTTTCAATTATGCATAAAGAAATTTCTATATTAAATTTAAAATTTATGATAAAATTCCATAATAAGAATTAAATATCATTTTCAAATTAGTTAAGATTAGTTATATAAATAATTTGTTTCCATTATACTCCATGTACTAAAGCCCTATTCGGTAATAGTTTTTTATATAAATTTTAATTAAAACACTACTTTTATTATTTATAGGTTGTGTTTAGCAATAATTTTTTAAAATAGCTTTTAACGTTTTGAACTAATTACTCGTAGAATGTTTATTTTTACTGTTTTATGAAAAACTACTAAAACCACTAATAGCGAAACGCTACTAAAACAGCTAACAGATACCAAAACAGTTAATTTTGCCAAATGAACTCACAGAATTTAAAGAAGCATATTAGGAACAGTAGTCCCTTTAACGTTTGATAAAATGCTAATTAAACAGCTAATAATTAATAACTATTAAAATAATTAATTTTAACAAATGGACCTTAAATTGAGGTAAAGGAGTAGAGTTGTAATAGTTTGATGACAGTGTAAAAACAGTTAAATACTTTTTTTAACAATAATTTCTAAATTATTAAAAATTTATTTTACTAAAATTTGCAAATGCTTTATTTATCCTAATTATCAAAACAATTAAAAAATAATAATTTTTTAATATTTTACAAATATGATTAATCATGTTTTCATGAAATTTGTTTTCAATAAAAAAGCTCTATTTCTATTGAATTTAAACCAATTAATGTGAAATAATAAAAAAGCTTAACAGATAAATTCACATTCGAAAACTATATTTTTTGTTCTAAAAGGAAAATAATAACCGAATTATAGTACGGCTGCACGTGCACGTGACCTGCTAAATCAGCATAATCATTAACTACCCATCGTTTTCTCTTTTTAATCATACACCTTCTCCTCTTACACCGTAATTAAGGTGGGTACGTGTCATCTTTGTGTTCAGTTTCGGACAATAAGCTTCATTTCCCGCCAAAAAAGTAACGGTTAAAACAGTCGCAGTTAATTAGGACTTTATTACTCTAAGCCCATTTCTCTATGGGTTTTATGGCAGTTATGCCCTTTTTTTACCAAAGATAAAAAATAAAAAGTGCAAGATATTTTCTTATTGTCTTTTTTTTTTTTTTTCTTTCTCCTGCTTTTTGTGCATTGAGGAAGAAGAATTGGAATTTGGATTAACACGAGTGAAATCGCTGACACGCTTTAAATTCTATGACTCAACCTGATTGAATATTAAATGGACTATTTTTCAACATTTTAGGTACTTTATCTCAGAAATTGCCCCAAATTTGAAAATATATTACTAAAAATTGAGTGGAATTAATATTTAAGCGTCTCATCTCAAATCCACACAAAAATAGAATTATATTTATATAATATATTAATATATTTTATATATTATAAATATAAATTTTTATTGGATACAGTAGGATGAAAACAACGATTTTAATTTCTTAATCGGATGAAATGAGACGAGATTTTTTATTTATCAAACTGTGAGATAAGAACAGAACATTACTTAGGATAAGGTGGCATAATCGATTTACCCTATTACGATTCTAATGAATACCTATCAAAAGTTTCACTTACAAGCAAGTATGAGAGCAAAATATAATATTACATAATTATATTTTTTGAAATAATAATTAAGTATTAATTATGATGAGTTACGCCAATAAAAAAGTAATGAGTACTAATTAGCAATCATAACCACTTTGATTATTGTGCTGTGGATTTAAAATTTACATTCCAAAAAGAATTAAAAAGTTTTTATATTTTGTCAAATTCAAATTTGCATACAAAATAATTACTACCTCTATTCCATAATATCTTTATTATTTGAAAAAATAATTTTTTTTAAAATACTTATCACATTTGTAGTTTCAAGAAGTAATAAATATATTTTTTTTTATATTTACCTTTTGTATATGACCAGTAATTATTACTTTAATTTAATGATTTTTTTTAAAGGCATGAAATTTTAAATGTGACAAGTATTATAAAACAAAGTAGTATCAAAATATAATTATTAAAACCAAATTCTTCTTGATCACAAAATCACTTATATGAACATAGGTCCTGAAGAGAGATGCACCACAATATTAACTCTACTTCAATTGAGGAATCTTATCTCGAAAGCCGACAATAATGCAAGAAACTTTCTCAATTATGGGCCAAAGTACAAATGTACTAAACTAAGAGGGTACATATGCAAAAACAACCTTTTTCTCCCATAGTTTGCCATTTATTAATTCCACCAGTCTCCTTATAAGGAGACTGAAATTAAGACAACTGAGAAAAGTCAGTTAGAATTGCAGCTTTTTTTATTATTATTTTTTTTTGGGTTTGAATCAAAGTTGCAGCTTTTATTTTATTTTTTTTATGATGAACTTTCATTTATTTTAACAATTTTTTTTTTGTTTGTAAATAAGTGCAAGGTAAAAGGTCAAAAGGGGAAAGTTAGAGGGAACAGAAAGAAATGAGGATCAGGACTGAAAAATCATTGATGGGCCATGGTAAAATTTAAGTTGGCAGTAAGTGTCACAAAATTTTCAGTAGTACACAGACCACTAATTACAAGGTCCCCATAAAAGTAGTAGTCCATGTGGAGGGCTGAATTTTTCTGACAGTCCTTTGCCACCATCATTTGGGAATGTGATGTCAAAGTTTCTATTTCAAATTTTCTTGCTTCCTACAAAAAAAATTATTCATTTTTTTAAATCAAAACCGATTGAAAATCGTCGAAATCAAATAATTTCAATAGTGATTTTGATTATTTTCAAAAGAAATGTTAAAAGTAATGTAAAATGAGCTAAATTTGATTCCGTCTTGATTGTTAGTTATTTTAAAAATATTTAATTATTTAAATAATTTTTTATAAAACGCTAAAAATTAAATATTAAAGTAGTTAATCTTTTTATAAAACACTTCATTGAAGAGTCTGTTTGATAAAATTAACTATTTTTATGGATGTTAGCTATTCTAGTAGATTACTAACTGTTTGAGTAGTTTTTTATAAAATATTCATTCTTAATTATGAATTAACTTTTTATAAAACGTTATATTAATCTCCAAAAAGCTAATTCAAATTATAAGTTATCAAAAGCTATAAAAAATAGCTTTTTAGCATTTTCACAAAAGATATTGTCAAACACATCTTACAAGCTAATTCAAAAGCTAGATTATCAATCATTATAAAAAAAGCTTTCAGCATTTTGATTGATCAAAATGTTAAAAAGTTACGTAAAAAAATTATGTTGAACACAATTAAAATAGCCAAAATTTACGTGTTAATGATTAAAATGTAATGTGGGTACCAAAATTCACATTTTTACCAAAATTGTCAAGAGATTTTAATAATTAAGGGGGAAAAAAGGGCATAGATGAATAATGTTCCAAAGCCCATTTTCATGTGGAGAACCAAACCAAGATAGTATGATGTATCATCAGTAATTTCTTACTGTGACCACTGTCCTTGCTAGCAGGCACTACAGTGATATTAATAGTCAAAGATAGCATACTATATTGAATTTACATTTATACCCATGATTAAGAATGTGTTTTATTTTTAAATTATTAAAAAAATTAGTTGATTAATTAAATTAATTAAAGATTGTTAGGGAGATAGGATAAAGATTTGGGTTGGCCTTGTATGGTTAATTGGATTATTTATGTGAAATGATTATCTGATTAGATTAAAATAAAATTTCTTTTGAAGTGGGTCCAGTTGGAATTGGCTGGCTGATAGTGTTGTGGAAATTATAAAAATATTTGTTTGGTTTGAAATATAAGGAAAGCAAAAATGATTTGGGCACCACTAAAGTTTTTGAGTTTGGCCAACCCCAAAATGATGAGTGGACAAAAAAGTACTTTACCAACACATTGTTAGAAAAAAAAAAAAGCACCAACAAAACTTCATCTAGAAAGCATTATTATGTTAATATAACTTTATATCTCCAATAAGAAAAATACAAACTTTATCCCAATTAAATATTAAATATAGCTATTTTTAGATGTAATTTTCAATTAATTGATAATCATACTCACATGTGCATATATATATGAACTGTCTATCTATATTAAGCATTTGCTATTCTTTCCAAACAATGTTAAATCACTTTAATTTGTACAAATATTGATTAGAGATAATTGATTTATAATTCCTTTTTTTAATTAGAAATATGTAATCATTTTTCCATCCATACCAATTGGTATGGTTTGATTGGTCTTCTCACCCTTCGTAAAAGATGTAGAGAATGAGAGGTCTCAAGTTCGAGTCTTTTTCACCACAAAAATTATCACCAATTTGGAGTCTGTTTGACAAAATTAGCTATTTTGATTGTTGTAATTAGTTATTTTAAAAGTGTTTAGTTGTTAAATAGTTTTTCATAAAATGTTAAAGCTAAATGTTATATGAGTTAACTTCTTATACAGTGCTGCTGAACACTATAAAAAAATAGCAAAAATTATTAAAAAGCTATTGCTCAACTCAATCTTAGTCGAACGCGCCTTTCATGTATAAAAAAAAAAATCATTTTCCATATAACCATGACATTTATATTATTTGCAATTCATAAAACACATTACTGTTTTTTTTTTTTTTATTTGAAAAAGGAATATTATTAATGAATCATTTCAGCAGTAACAATAGCAAAGACCTGACTTGGAAGAGAATTCCAAATATGAAGACCAGTATGTAAATACGCCACCGTAGTCAAACAGTGAGCAGCAGTGTTAAGTCGTCTTCTTACCCAATGGAAGGAGCTACCATTAGCCTCAACTCCTAAAAATTTACAATCACTAACTGTTAACCCAAACTCTGAACAATCACCAGCATTATCAGATAAAACATGATGCGTCCAATTCAACAACCACCGACCCAAACTGCTGAAAACACATTATATGCTGTGTCAAGAACTATAGGTCCATAGACTTCAAAGATAATTATATAATTACCTTATAATATAAAATTAAAAGTTTTAGATTATGAATTTATGATTTAATTATTATTATTTTATATTACATTTTTGCTTTAGGAGTTAAGAATTCAAACCTTACATTCCCTCTCTTCACTTGTTAAATTTAAAATTTTTTTTAATCTACCAGCTTATTCTGTATTTAAATAAGGCAATTCTGTCATTTTGCAGGCATGTCTGCATATCAAAATAAGAGGTGTCCAAATTGAATAATAATACAACAACCCAAGAAAATTTTTTAAAAAGATAAAAAGAAAAGTGTGGGGTTGGGTTGGGATGATCTGTCCCACTGCATTAGATGCCTTTATCTGATGCTTAACTGCGCTGTCTATCTGCTTGCTTCTCTGGACTCGCAAACTACTATTCCTTCTCTTATTTACAATTAAACCATTCCATAACTCTTCTTCTTCTTCTTCTTCTTCTTCTTCTTCTTCTAAAACCCTAATAAACCTTAATCTTGAAAAATGGGTAACAAAAATCTTGACAGTACTGGGTTTATTGAATGCAATGACCTTGCTTGTGAACTAGGGTTTTCATGCAAGTACATTGCAAGACTTTTTTCTCGCTTCAATGTCCTAAATGTTCTTGATCAGTAAAAGTAAAACTGTACAACTACAGTGACCAATGGAGCAAGAAACAGAAAGCTAAACTCAGTAAAACTTTAGAGGTAAATGAAACTTACTTTAGCATTTTTACTCCTGGGCTCGGATGTTATATATATGTGTGTGTGTGTCTAGATGGGGCCATTTTAAGTACAATATTGCCCCTCCATCATATCATCTTTGTTGGTTAAGATAAGGGCAATATCGGGTGGGAAATATGAAATTTATGGAGCGTTCATATTGCTTCTTCCTTTTCTTTTTTGAAAAGGAAAATAAAGCATACGCGGTTTAAAAACATTGTTCATAGCCAATATTATGATATGGTAAAATAATTCTATTATGCATATGAATATTGCTTATATATCATGAAAAAGATTTAAATGGGATTTCTTAAAATTATTTTTTAAAAATATACATTTAATAATGTGATTAATCAGTAAAAAATAAAGTAAATTAATCTTTTTTTTTTGTCTTATTCACATGTATCTTAAATTCTTTAAATTAAAACTAAATCTTACACCTACCGAATCGGTGTATTAAGGGGTAAAGTGCTAATCTTTTAATTGAAAAATAGTGCTAAAAATCCATCTAAAGATTTAGTTAAAACTTATGGATAATATTAAAATGATTTGAAAAAGACTGTAAATTATTGAGTAGTAAAAATGGTGTAAATATTTTAACATTCTCTTTTACTTTGACCCCACGAGTGGACTTCTGCCAACAATTTTTTTTTTTTTTGTATTTCCACCTAAGGTCCCCTCACCTGCTTCTATTTGGCCAGCCAGACTCTTAACCTGCGCACCCTCTCTCTCTCTCTCTCTCTCTCTCTCAGGCAAAGACAACAGTCAATCAGAAGACAAAAGCAACCCCACAAACAAACTCCTAGTCCTCTACTGCAACCATTTTTAAATCTCTTCTATGCAGTAGAAGAGAAATAAGAGATGGGTTTTTGATCGTTTTGGGTTTTTGTTTTGAAATCCCAAACAGATTTTTTAAAAAAAAAAAAAAGAAAAAAAGAAAAAAGAAAAAAAAGGAAAAAAAACCTATCAGTCCCACCCCACCCATCAAATGGAACTCACAGATATGCAAAGCAACAAGCAAAATAATACCGTTCAAGAACCCCACCACCATCAGCACCACCACCACCATCACCACCACCAACAATTAGTCTCTTTTGATGGCAGATCATCAGGTGGAGGACCATCTCAAGGTCCCTTCATGGGCTCCATCTCTATCCAAGCTGGACTTTCTCATCCTTCCACTTCTCACCTTCATCATCTTCATCAACACCACCATCACACTCTTTCTTCTCCTTCTTCTTCATCTCCCACTACCACTACTGCCGCCGCCGCCGTTGCTGCTGCTGTTGCTTCTGCTCCTTCAACTTCTTCTTCTTCCTCCTCCTCTTCTTCCACCTCCACCTCAACCTCCACTTCTTCTGCAGCTCCTCCTCACCTCGTGGACGCCTCTCTTGCCATCGCCACCAGATCTGGTCCTCTTTTAGATACAACAAAGAAAAATCAACAAAATCTTTCTATAACAGCAACCACCACCACCACAGCTGTAACACCTGCGCCGGCTAAGCGGTCGACCAAGGACCGACACACAAAAGTTGATGGAAGAGGAAGAAGAATCAGAATGCCAGCCACATGTGCTGCTAGGGTTTTTCAATTGACAAGAGAATTGGGTCATAAATCTGATGGAGAAACAATTGAGTGGTTGTTAAGGCAAGCGGAGCCGGCAATTATAGCAAACACCGGAACTGGTACTATTCCAGCTAATTTTTCTACCTTGAATGTTTCTTTAAGGAGTAGTGGATCCACCTTAACTGCTCCGCCTTCGAAATCCGCACCTCATTCGTTTCATGGAGCTTTGGCTTTATCTCATCATCCTCATTACGAAGAAGGATTTGCTCATACAAGTATGTTAGGGTTTCATCATCAGCAACAACATCTAATGACAGCAGATCAAATAGCAGAAGCTCTTCCAAGTGGTGGCGGTGGGGGAGGAGGTGAGACTGGCAGTGGCGGCGGCGGAGATTCTAATGAGAATTATGCAAGAAAACGTTATAGAGAAGATTTATTCAAAGAAGAAAGTCAACAACAACAAGGAGACAGCGGTAGTGGTGGTGCAGGTGGAGGAGGTGGCGGTGGAGGGGGAGGATCTCCCATAAAAGGATTTAAAAGCAGTTTACAGCTGCCAAAACCTCATCAACAACAACAACAGGAAACAAGCGCTGCTGGACTACTTAGGCCTTCAAATTTACTACCTGCCACTGCAATGTGGGCAATGGCGCCAGCGCCAAGCAGTGGCAGCGCATTTTGGATGCTACCAGTGACTACCGGCACCGGCACTGGAACCGGCACATCTGTGGCTGGACCATCCGAGCCCCAGATGTGGCCTTTTTCTACAGCAAACCCATCAAGTGGAAATGCATTACAAGCGCCATTACATTTTGTTCCAAGATTTAATCTACCAGGTAATCTTGAATTTCAAGGTGGAAGAGGAAATGCCTTGCAATTAGGTTCCATGTTAATGCAACAACAACCTTCACAACATCTGGGGTTAGGCATGTCTGAGTCAAATTTGGGGATGTTAGCTGCTCTTAATGCATATTCTAGGGGTAGTTTAAATATGAACTCTGAGCAAAACAATCCATTAGATCAACACCAGCAACCTCAAGGTACTAATAGTGGAGATGAAGGTCCCAATAGTTCTCAATGACAAAAAGAATTTACATAAGTTGGTTCAATTAATTGCTCTTGATTCAATTACAATAGGAATTAAACAAGGAGCTAGCTAGAGAAATTTGTGTTTAAATTTCTAATGATTGAGAATTCTATGGATGGTGATGAAGATGATGATGGAGGATGAGAGTTTCAGTGATCTCTTAGTAATTTGCCATTTTGGTTTTGGTTTTGGTTTGTTAATTTTCAAGGTTTTGAATTCTTCTAGATTGATTATGTGGGAAGAAGTACTTTGAAGTGTAATTTGTTACTTTGGTCCATGAATAGGGCACAAAAATCAAAAAAAAAAAAAAAAAAAAGTTGATAATAGGGAGAGAGTTTGTATAGGAGGGATATTTGTTTGTGTTTATTACTCTTATAATTAATTGTTTGCTTTGTTTGTAAGAGCAAAATGGACAAGAAGCAAAAGGTATTCAGAGTTTAAAAAAAAAAGAAAAAAGAAAAAAAAAGAGAGAGAAGTTCAGTTTTTTTTTTATATAGTTTGCATTTTTTTCTTAAATTTCTTTTGTAGCTTAGCAAAAAGCTGGTCTTTTTCTTTCTAAAAATGCAAAAAGCAAGAAAAGAAAATTAAAGAGATCTTTATATATCTTTGTTTGTCTATGATAAGGCTGTGAGGAACATACTGTTGGACATTGTAAAACTTCAATGTGCCTCTTTGCTCTTTTATCAAAGAAGTGGAAATGGAACAAATGATGATTTAAGAATAAAGCATGTTTGTTTACCATTTTTTTTTTTTTTTTTTTTTTTTTTGTGTAATGTCAGTTTGGTTTTTACCTTCCATCCAATAGGTCTTTGCTTTCTCTTTGTTAAAAGTAGAAAAACAAGTCAATTGGGTGTCATTTGCTCCTTTCTTCCTTTCCCTGTTTTTACCTTGTAGACAGGAAGATGGTAGATATTGTTTATTACAGTTCAACTTGTAAGAACAGCATTTGGAAGGTAATTTTCAAACATTTACACTCTGTTTGGATTGCTGAAAAATAGGAGAGGGAAGAAAATTGAGAAGGCTTCATTTGTTTGAGAATGAAGAAAATATGGAAGAAAAGAAAATATAAAGAGAAAATTAATTATGGGAACCACATATCTTTTTTCTCCTATTTAGAAAAAAAGTTGGAGGAAAATTATTAAAATCAAGCTTTAATCCCAAATTAGTCATAAAAATATTTGGGTTTAAATTCTTATTTTGGAGCTAATTAAGAAAAGAAAAGGATGGATTATATAAAAAGAAGCACATTTATGAGTTCTTTTTCATAAAATATATTTTATGAGCATGTTTGATGATATCTTATTTCTTAAGCAGCTTCCACTTTCTTCCAAATCTCCCTTATTTTCAGGAAGTTTGATTATATTATTACTCTGATATTGCTTAAACTATTAACAAAAATTTCAAAATTTCCAAATACAAAAATAAAATGAGACATACTATTTTATTGTTCTATATCATTTTTTAACTTCTAAATTTATTTTTTTTTTGAAAAAAAAAAATCAATGTTCTAATTTTTCTTGGATTCTGGGAAAGGAAAAATCAAATTAGTGGTATATAATTTAGACTCAATGAGTTGTAAGTGAGTCAACTCAGTGGCTGTATATATATATATATAGGTATAGCTTTCCATTTTTGTTTAATTTATTTAATTTACTTACAGACTACTGAGAATGACTTTTGTTTTTGACTCGCACAGTCAATTCAAATAAACTTTCTTGTTTTCATTGCTTAATCATTTTTCATGTTTTTGCATTAGATCTCCTGCAGTTTTTAGCTATTTATGCTTTGGCCCCACTTTGTTTTTTTTTTTTTTTTTGTCAACCCCTAAGTAGTCTTCTTTCTATTTTCTTTTTTGGAAATTCAAAAAATATTTATTTGTTTGATTATTTTATAGATACATGACAACTAAAAAGATTTTTATATTTGAGTTCCTAAAACAAAGCAATAATAGTAATCCAAAATTGGCATTTCCTAGGTTTTATTTATAAAATTTTGACAAAAATAAGGTTTATAGTAGAGGTGCAATTTCCAATACCAATTGCACAAAAACATCTACCTATGTTTAACCGACATTTTCTTTTTTTGAAATGGATAATAATTTCTTTTTTTTTTAAATGAACCTATAATAAATATTTTGCATCACATAGTAATATTCATCATTATACATAAAATAAAAAATATATATATAATAAAGCAAAGGTGGAAAATGTTGAAAATGAAAATTGGACACAGTCATTCAAATCAAATTGGACATAGAGTCAATCCAGTCAATTTGCCGTCTTAATTTCACTTTACAACAGACAAAACTCCACTTTCATCCCTTCTTTAAGCAAAATTATAATATTAATTTAAAATTACTAAATAGTAATTATTGTTTTCTTATTATTATATTTCCATGCCATAAAACAAATATTTCTTTAGGCACCACTATTCCCGCAATTTCCGCAACTAAAAGCCAAATTAGGGATTAATAAATTATTATTTGTTTAACGAAAAGTGGATCAAATTACTACTTTGACTTTAATATATTTCGAAAAAGATAAAATTATTTTAATTAATTTTGTTTTTGAAAATGTGGAATAGCTACTGTTTCTGGAAAGTACATGATGACGGGTGGCTCATCATCGTTGGATTAATAAACCACGATTAAGAATGGACGGTCAGGATGGTTTTTTTTTGTTTGCTCTGATCTGCCGTAACATAGTTATAGAAAATAAGTTTTGTCTTGTGGAATAAAACTAATTAAGTCCACGCGCTTCACGTGCACCAATCATTGGTGTGCTATGTGCGGTTTTGGTGGATTAGACTTCTTTCTCTTTCTCCTCATGCATTTTCACGAGCAAAGGAATCATTTGTTTTAATTTTTGGACCCAACTGTTTTTTTTTTTTTTTAAATTTCTGAAATTATCTTGCCAAGCAATTATATCATAATTTATGCAATTTTATAAATTTTTTAGCATATAATTTTATTATTTAATAATGAAACATAAATGTTAATAATCGTAGCTTTAAATGAACTTTAAATATAAAATTAAAAATTTTATTTGAATACCAATTTTTATCATTGTTGAGAAGTTTTATCTGAATACCACTGTCGAGAATAATTGCTTCTATGTTTTGTTGATTGATTTTTATTAATGAAATTGAAATCCATTCTATTCTTTAATGAAAAGAAAAAAAAAATACTTTAAAATATTTTTGAGTTGGAATTCATATATTTCATTTGATATCTTGAAAATCAAAATTTACAAAAAATAATTTCTAATTTCTATGAAGAAAAAAGAAAGATAACCAAACATACATGAAAGTATATCCCTAATAATGTTAGGAGGAAATTTCAATTCCACAAATGTGGGATCCCATAAGATATGTATGGATCAAGATTTAGGGAATTATTTAAAAGCATAATGCATTATGGAAAATGCATGATTTGCAATTGTGGGGGCACATGATCCTAGTGCAACCTTAATATTACATTGATTAAATAAATGCAAAATGATTTTGTCCAAGAATAATTTTTGCCCTAGTTCATATGAAAATGGATTTTATTGTGGGATCCACACGTCTTCAAATTTGTGCCATATAAAAATTATCCAATGTCATCATCATGCACTAAATAATAATTTTCTTTTCATATAGTGCTATGCTTGTAGATTTCATCCCTAGACATTGATTTGAACCTTTTTCTTTCTATAATTGGAAGAGTTTTTTTTTATACTTCAGCAAATATTCAGATTCGTGTTCCGTATCCGTTTTAACGGTCTACAAATCTTATTAATCTCCGTTCGGATTATAATTGAAAGAGTTTATGTAATCTCATAGGTTTTTTTCTTTTAATATTTGACATATGAGAAAATGATATGTTAGAAATTCTTTTTGGTGTCTTTGTATATTGTTTTAAATATGTTTGGTAAATCTAACAATTGAAGCAACATTTCAAAAAATTTTTGTTAGTTTGACAGTTAACAATTAAATAGTTACAACTGCTAAACACCAATAGTTATTCGCAATTGCTGAATTAAATAAGTCGCAAATAAAAAAAAAAATTAGATCATATCTCATTCACAATTTTATTGTTCGATCTTATCTGTCAGACATATCATCTCACGCTGCTTCCTTCTTCATTGTTTGTTTTTCTTTTTTTCTTATAGCTGATATTTGGATTGCTGTATAAAATACTTGTATTTAATTTGCGTTAAATTCTATTTCTCGGGAAGTAAATCTTCCGATTAATTGGAAGAGTTCATGTATGCCTAAAGAAAAAAATTCTGAAAAAAAAATTCTATTTCAGAATTCAAAAATTGTGCAGTAAACTAAAGAAAAAAGTTTAATAACTTTCTTATGGAAGAACACGAAGAAGAAGAAGAAGAAGAAAATAGGAGAGGGGGAGATACTCTTAATTGCCTACAGTCTCACATCTTAAAACTGTTTACAGCCACAATTTGGAGACTTTTTCACAGTTTTCCAAGTTTGATTAGTACAAATATCCAGAATGTAATTTTCATAATTATTTTGTACATATCAGCAATACATGATTAATTAAAAATGCTATACACAATAATACATAGGTGACATCTGATCTCTATCTACACAAAGTACAGAGTATTCCCTTTCGGTCAAGTCCAATGGGAACTGTTGTTTACCTTTGAGCCACTTCTAACTTGATTTCTATAAAATCTTTAGGAAGTTTTGCTCTGATGAACTGCTTGAGCGAGAGCGCATACTGTTGAATGAAGAAAATATAGTACTAAATTGACAATAAGCAAATAAATAAAAAATTAGAAAGGAAGGGAAAAAAAATCTAAATCTTTAGCATGCTGAGAATAAGTCAACGCTTGCTTACAATGATTGCGTGGCGTAGGAATTAAGTCAGAACTTAAAGAGCCTTATTCTCTTGCACTTGTTCTTTAGATTCGAAGTTTATCAGAGACAAGATTCGCATCCTACAGATAAAACGATCAATCTGTATATAAGAAGAGGAGACATGTAATATGATACTGAAATTCAAAATCAAAAGATGTCATTTCTCCATTGCGAAGCATTTGGCTTAGTTAAACAGTGTCACATAAATTTTCTTGGAAGAAATTATTAGCACAGACAATACTGCTAAGAACCTTTTTACTTCAGCTTACTGCACAATATTTTGAAGGCTGCTAGTTCTTTTTATTAAAGAGATGCTGAGATGTGGATAACTTACGACACTGTATCTGCCACATAAAATATTGGAAGCCTTCCCAATCCGAAACCTTTCCACTTTCTTCTTTGAGTGAAGATAAGTTGCTCAGCCCCTGAGCCAGTTGCAGCCAAAACAAACTGCAGGACACAGGAAAGAAAGCATGTCATTTTGAGGAGATGAGGAAACACCGAAACAGATAAATTACTTAAAAACCACAAAAAGGAATATTTACCAGTGGGAAAAGAATAGCCATGACACCGTAGCTCACAAGAGGAGAGAAGAAGAAAATAGCCAGAACACAAGGGCTTCCTGCAAATCCGGGGAAGAAATTAATGTTGGATCTCTTATCCATAATACTCAATGTTGAAATTTAAAGAACATAAAAAGGCAAGTCTGGTGTGTAAAACATCTTGTAATGCCGTATGTGCACTAGCACAAACCTCCTATTCAGCAAACCAATAAGAATGAAAATAGAATATTGGCAAGTTCATGTTCTGATGTTATTGATCATGACTGAACAGAAAAAGGAGCATGTAAATTTAGTGCATGGAACCTTCATAGAAATGAGATAGCACACAGCGCAACTAGAAGAAAATATGAAGTACAAACACAAGTCACTTGAAGAACAGACACCAGTAAGAAACTATTTTACCAAAACCAGCGAAAAATGCCCAGTTAGATTCAAAGAAGTCCAGGCGTCTATCCAGTGCCACTTCAGACAAATTCCACTTGTACCTAATTTTAGAATCATAATTAGCAAATACCCAGCTGATAGTAGGTGCAACACAACAAATAGTACCAGGTACACATTAATGACTTACTCAAAACAGTAGTAAGCATACATCCAGGAAAGAAGCACAAAATTGAGTGCCTTCCCTATATGTGGTATGAATCCAGTAACATAAACCTGCATATAGTTGTCAGTGTATAAAATCAAAATGGTAAACATTAACCAAGACCAGTGCAAGTCAAGAATAAAATAAAATAAAATAATGCGTGCTGATGGCATTGCCTTTACTGAATACTTCAACCAGAAGATAATAGATATACACACGCACCACATCCATATATATTCAAACACATGTTGTACCTCTAAAAAGAAGAAGCTCAAAAGCAGTATAGAATACACCTGCTCTCCAATACCAATCATAACCCTGCAGAAAATATATACAACAAAAAGATGAGCACAGCAGACATTCTCAAGCAAAATTGTCCTTTAAGGGGGAAAAATAATGCTGACAACCAGAAGGAAAGACAGTTTCAGAAACTAAATAATTACAAGTAGGAATTCTACCCTCCTAGACCAGCAGGCTTTTCTGTTGTTCTTGTGTTGTCTGAGGATGTTGTTACCTCATTCTCACTTAAGGATTCCAATGCTTTACATTCATCTCTTCCCATTGCAGCAAAACCATACTTAGCAATTTCATTGTACCTTGATTAAGATTAGTTTAAAGTAGAATAAATTAATAAAGCAGATTAAACTTTGAAAGGATTGCAGAGGAAGAATCCCCTACTAAGATATAAACATTCCCATATTTCAACCCTTTAATTTATCTCCAAACATGGTGGTGATATAACTCACAAATCAGGAACCATAGTTCATGCTTAAACCTATGTACCCAGATAGAAATTTGCAACTTCTCATATTCACCACTCATGATTATTATTTTGTTTTGACACAAGAAAGAGATGTGGAAAAGGAAAATAGAGCAATGCTGTTTGTCCCATATATCTCCAATCATGGATATAATTACCTAGCTAAAACAACTAAGTAAATAAGTAGTCCGAAATATGCCAGTAGCAAAGGTAAACCAGAAAGAGAGAATGATACCAGAGAGTGCTCAGAATAAAGCTAAATACATACAATGGGTAGAACCAAAAAACCTGCATGTAACAAACAGTGAAAGGAATCACATATGGTGATATAAAAGTAAAACGAATATCTGTCTCACAGACAGAAATCCTTTGTACGTATTATCAGAACATCAATTACTTATCAACAGCAAGTCAACCACAATCTGAATGTGTAAACTGTACATGCATCACAAGATCCCATCTAAAATTTTAAAGTGTCCATTAACAGCAAATCTTATTATGATAAAGGGAGAAGGAGAACCCAAATTTAGATGTTCATGGAATGGAGAAGAAATATGTTCATGCTAAGTTAATTTGGATGCATTGAGAAAGTGAGCTCAATTAAAGCTTTATCCAAAAATGAACCAGAAGTACACAACCAAGCATATATATAGCAAGGAAAAGTAAGCCAAAAGAAACAGCACTCAAGCATTTCAAAATGGAGAATTGTAGAACTAGAGAGATTTTGACTAGTGTCATGATATAGAAATTACCGAATACCATCCATGGATCCTTACAGGGAAAGAAAGAAATTTTATGGATATTACAGAAGCAAGAGCAAAAAGTGATAAGAATGTATAATCTGCATACTTACATAAAAGAGTTGTATGAGTCCAACACGTAAAAAGGAATAAAGTTTTAAAATACTGCCAAATGTGAATTGTTCTTGAGAACTAATATCAGAATACTCATCAGGTAGTATCCATTGTAACGTTGGGATGACAACCGAGTTCAGGACAAATATACTGCATGGAAATGAAGATTCAAATATTTATATCATAAATGCATGACTAAGGATCACTACCTATCTAACGATGAAGCAAAGATGCAAATAAACTAAATTAGATTTCAAAACTATTGTTCTTGTTCTAATTGGTAGTAATAGTATGATAGGATACATGAAGATGTTCGCAGCACCAAAGGACTTATTGGCACAAGCCCACAAACAGATAATAAGTAGGCTTTGCTACCACTGGCCAGATGCATGAGCATGTAATACAATCCGCACTCAAATCCAGATTTAAACCCGCAAAAGACTGCCCAAATCTATGCATAACCCAAAAAAGACTGCCCACATATATATGCATAACCCAAAAAAGACTAACCGAGAGTTTAAAATAGTTCTGACTACAATTGTTTATACAGATCATTCCACCCTAATGAACAATTGATGTGGTTTGTAGTGCATCCCCAATCACATTATAGCAATCAAACATCTCACTCTAATCCCTATCACCTCCATCAACGCCACTGGAGCTATGCAGTAAGAATTTGTTATACTGAGGAAAAAGAACGGTTGTATTTTACTTGAACACAAAAACAATTAACAGTGTGAATGGATTCTTAAGGTAAGTCAAGGTTTAGTCTAAAATTAAATGATAAACATTAAGGTATATACTCTATTTTAGGTCAGTCTGTCTTACCGAAAAACATCCATGAAATCAATCAAACCAATAACATTAAAACCACCAAGGGATCATTCTGATCCTGATAAAGCTCCATAGTACAATCCATATAAACACGAACATGCAGATTTTACAGAAGCAACTCCCAAATTGATTTTCTATCAAAATGCAGCTCCAAATGGAATAGCCAAGAATCCAAATTGTTCAGTTGCTTAGCTTTAGCTCTAAATTTCAAAAACTGTACCGCCTAATAACCCATAAATACTTGAAACTATCCCAAATGCCCAATAGACATTTTACAACTGATTTGCAAAATTAAACTTGAGCTGCCACAAAGAGAGAGAGATTACCTCCCTAAAAAGATGAAACCATTTAAGAGAAAACACTGCCCTGTTCTAATCAAAAGCGACTTTGACCTGCCACCCAAAAAAAATATTAAAAAAGCGGAAAACATCAACAAAAACACAAATAGAAGTTGATTTTTCAATAAGCCAATGCAAAATAAAACTTCGAATTACAAATTTCACTTCACAAATATCGAAATTGGATTTTTTTTTTTCCCTCGGCGACCAAATAGGAAAGAACTTTAGTAACAGAGAAGCAATAAATTATACAGAGAGAGGAAAAAAAAAACCTGAGGCAGAGAATGACTACTCTATGCAAGCAACAGGCTTCTCTAAAACCCTCAAGCCATAGTAAAGATGCTTGCTTTACTTTTGTCCCGGATACTCTTATTAACGGTGTTGTTGTTTCCATTTTTGAGGGAGAAAAAACAGAAACAGAAACTAAACTAAAACAACATTAAATAGGGGTTCTTGACCAACAAAGCTATTGCTTCTCCTGGCTCTCAAGGCTGCGATAAATGGACTCGTCTTTTGGGCTTTGTTTTTAGACCCGAGCAAAAAACTTTAACCCATCATCGTCATATACCCAAGTCACCAAGTTTTAACCTTGTTTAATTTTTTGTTTTAACCATCCATACGTCGAAACTCACTGGTCCGATTAATTCGAATCCTTACTAGATAGATTTATAAAGACGCAAAACGTTCATTATCGAGCGTTTAAAAAGACTCTATATCCAGAGCTTGAAATCAAGACCTCTAGTGAAGGGAAAAATGATCTTTATCATCTTATCTTACATAAGGGGTGTCTTATTTAATTTTTTTTTAAAAAAATAAATTTGATTTTTTAATAAAAAAAATCAATTATATATCACATTTAATTAATATTTTTTTATTTTTTCAAAAATATTTAATTAGTTAAAAAAAACTCTACTATAGTTTTTTTAATAAATAGAAACTCTATTATATTTAAACTACATAGTTACCGGATAAGATTAGTATAGAATTCATATAGAAGATGTATCACTATTCGCTCATTATGCAAGATATGAGAAAACTAATTAGATCATACCTCGTTTTATTCTTTTAATTTTTGTATTAGAAATTTTGCCTTTGTTAATTTAAATTTTTTGGGTTCACCTTTGTCAATATTATAAACATAATTCATGGAGAAAATTATTTTATAAAAAATATGAGCATGACCTTGATTATTTTGAACCATTTTCAATTAACTACAAATAGAGGAAAAGAAAACAGCGGAAAGTTGTCCTCCTTGTCGTGGATGACATGGAAAATTTTTCATCCATGGTAGGGAGAAGTTTCTCTCCTTGAAGGAAACTTTTCCGCCTCTTCCTTAAGAACTGAAATAAATGCCATGGTACAGTTTTACCAGCAAATTTCTGCAGAAATCACACCGTTTTAAAATAGGAAGACAGTGAAAGGAGGAAAAGAAATGGCGCAAGAGAGCAAAGAGCCATGCAAGAAAGAAGCTTGCGACATTCAAGCTTGTCTCTCTAAGAACAACTTCCTTCCTCAAAAGTATCTTTCTTTTCTCTTCTTTTCTTTCTTTTTTATTCTAATTTTTGGGATTATAATTAGGGATTGATCGTAAAGATCGAAATTTGTGACTGCCTTTGCACTAGCATATTAAGATTAAGCCAGTTTGATTGCTATGATGATTCTTTAATGTTATGAATTAGCTTGTCGATGCATTGAATTTGAACGCTTTTAAGACTTTATAATCCTTTGGGTTTTGCTCGTATATATAGGTTTTAGCATTTATTGTTGATCAAATAACCTCTCTCTCCCTCTTTTTCTCATAGTTTTTCATAATTTTTTATTTTTTTTTCAAAGGAAAAAGGGTGTCATCTTGATAAATTGTGGTGCAAACAAGATTTATGGGATGGACTGGAAATTTTTCTTGGATTTCAATTGGACTCATCAAAGAATGAAGAGTTCTGTTTGCTATGTTGCTTCAAATGCAATTGATTTTTAAGCATACTGACTATAATTTATAGGACTCTGTACTTTTTGTATATTTGAATCTGCTTATCAATTACTCTTTGAATTTGGTCATCAACCTCTGTGGCAGAAATGACAGAAAATAATCGGATCACATATACGCATTTACTTCTACAAAAAGCATTAATGAAATTACAGATTTTCCATTGCACTATTTTTTTTTTTTTTTTTTGGTCAAAAATGGATATATGATTGTGCAAAATTGGTATCAGTACTGTCATCTGCTTTGATGAATTAATTGACCAGCATGCCACCACCACCATCAGTTCATCTTTGATTTACTTCAACTTGTTTCTTCTCTCCCATGATTGTCACAAATGTTTCAAAATATATCAATAACATCTATAGATCTTAATGTAAAATGATTCCTAAATATCTGCTCTATCCTAAAACTAATCTGCTTTGATTAAGCCAATTCATGCCTTGCTACTCTCTTACTTTCTCTGTGTGTATGTATGTAATAACGCTATTCAGCATATTAGTGTTTAACCTATAGATTAGGGCTGAGGCTAGTGAAAATGTGTCAGTAGCTAGAATTTTTGCTCAGGCTATTCAGCATGTGTTAATGACTAGAACATAGTAGAGGAATATTCTGTAAAGCATCATCTTTGTAAATGACTTCCCGTATAGAGTTCGTGTATGCACTGTTCTATTTGCAGTGTCTAGGAGTTTAATCTCATTATTCAATGCTGATTAGCTAGGTCTTTTAAGTGCATGGTTGTGTTGAGCGAGAATTGAATTAGTGTTTACATGGGCTGGCCCTGAGTTATTTAGCTGGATGATATTTGCACCCTCACCTTGGTCTAATGACTTGATAATGCACTAGTACTAACAGATCATTCCATGTGATCTTAGTTAACTGAAGGTTGTAACAGATCTCCACAGTCCAATTTTACTATTTAAGTTGATCTTGTCCTCCTTTTACATGATATTAGTGATTTTTTTTTTTAAAATGAATCCTGCCTCCAATGATATAATATCTTTTGTTTCTGTAATTTTAATTTCTGATTACCCTTTGAAATGGAACAGGTGCCTTAAAGTCATTCAAAATCTTCAATCTTGCTGTGAAAAATGCGAGTACAAGTCAACACACTGTGGTTCTGTAACTGGTCTACTAAAGCAAATTCACAAGTGAGAGCTCTCCCCTCCTATGTGCAAACTATAAGTCTACAATTGATTGATGTACATATTTAGCTTATTTCCACTGGAGGAATGCAACAATGTAATTTCCACAGCATGGTATGCACCAAATCAATTTCTTTTGGATTTACAGGCGGAGTTATTTGTGACCATCTAATTTCAGATTAGAATGCAAAATCTTATGTAAGAGAAAACTGTCATTTGACACAGATCATTTCTGAGAATAAATAAATAGCAGAAACTTTTGAATTGGGATTATTGACATGTTTAACTATCAAAGCTTCATCTTATTGTTAAACGTCCATGCTATTTACAGCTTTATTTCATCTTATGTAGCATTTCTCTTTTTGGTTTAGCTTCTGCTCTGTAATGTTCTGATCGAAATTAAGTGCCTACGGCTTCTGCTCTTTAACTAGCAACTCTTAACAATGGTATGTCAGAACAAAAGCATTCTATCTTGCGGTACTGTTGTTTCCATATACATTAGCGGACTAGCAGTATCAAAAGGGCTATTCATTTGTGCATTTATTCTTTAGGCTTCTTTATGAAAACAAGACCTGCACCTTAAATAAAAGTAAACATAATTTTCAGCCTAGATTCTGATTATTTAGCACACAAGACTTCTTGTAACAATCGAGTGGAAGGTGAGTGAAGTCTAATTTTAGAAATAACGTCCAAGGTTCTCTCTAAATTTGTTAATGGACTTACAAAGACATTCAGTTAAGGTTTCTTGGAATATAAAGCGTGACTAACCCCTGTTTAATATGTTAAACGCAGGGAATTTATTATTGTATGGTGAAATTGCAAAGCAAACTTATTCGACCTTCTAAAAATCTGGTTCTCCACAATTATTTTCCGGTACTCAGGCATCAAGTCAATAGTAATAGATCAGATATGAATTGGAAGAAAGGTGAAGAGAATAAATGGGGCCACATGGCATCAATCGACATAATGAATTAAGCATCAGAATTTGTTAAGAAGTTGCTTTGCGTGTACGTAGTTCCCTCTGATCGCGTTAATTGGCACAAAAATGAAAATCTCTCAAGCAAAGCATCCACCAAATTAGTCGCAAACTAGCAACTTGCAAGCTCAATATTCTTGCAATAAACATGGAGGGATATGCTTCATTCAAAAATTGAGGCACTGTATATTGCCAGGCATCTATCAAGAATGAAAAGCTTGTACGTATATTTTTCTTGCAATATAAATAAAATAGGAAGGGAAACATTTTGTTAACTCACCAATTCGTGATAAATGGAATAAAGATGCACTATATATTACCAATGTGCTCAAAATTACATTGGCCAACTCTTTCCGTATGAATTGGGGAGTGTATACAAGGCAACAGCTAATGCTAGACTCATGGTGAAGCCAAAAAGAAACGCGGAAGGGGAAAATCTCACCTTCCCTTCCCTGACTGTATCCCGAAAAGAAACTGATGGGGGTACTTTCATAAACTACAGGTTGACGTCAGGTAGTGCGTCCCCAAAATATCAAGTCTGTAGAAAGCTGATGGGTGTTCAAATTTGCGATGGTCTTAATGACTCCTGACGCCTAAGAGGGATGCCTTCGGCACCATAGCCATCCTCTTCTGAGTGCTTAGGAAGTCTTACAGGCAGAGACATTGACCCTAAAAAATCATGGCAACCAAGAACATTGTCAACATGTTGCATATGCAAAACCTTGAAGACTAAGAATAATAATAATAATAATAATAATAACAATAATGATGATAACAATGGTAAATGATTTCAAGAGCATACCATCAGCCATATCCTTTGTTTTATGAAGAAGAAAGGTTCCTGATAGGATAGTCACAAACCCACACATTTCTGTAACAATCTGAGTTGGACTCTGCCTATCCCAATCCTATGAAACAATTGAACTTCAATGTTGGTTATTGATGATCACTGACAAAATGAGAATTAAAATGCATAAAAAAAACTTTATAAGCCAAAAACAAATACAAACCAAACTGAACATACATGGGTCCAATACTGTGCTAAAGTACAAGATACATATCTTGTAAAATTCTGAGATTCAGAAGGCTAAAAGCTACGTGAATCTTTGCCACATTCTATTCTGAAGAGCTTATTACTTACAGATGAAATAAGAGCCAGTAATAGCATGGTTATTTGAAATTGGAATGGAGCAGACTCTGAAACAGGGTTGATGATAGAAATGCAAAAGCATCAGACCTAATTCTAAGAATACCAAATATAATATATCAAAAAACTAAGCTTTTCAATCTTTAGTTTTGCAGATTTTTATTTTATGGTTTAAGCCTTTTTTGGATTCTTTTAAAGAATGTGCTCCATCAGAAAGTTCTAACATCTCTAATCATTCAGGTAAAGGGAATGAAAAACTCGGAGCAAAATAAAAAAAAGGTGAATTAAGCAACATTATGTTTTGATTGGAAGTTAGCAGAAAATCTACCTTGAACATTATTACACTAGCCACAATGGTCAGTGATGTGAACATAACATAGTAAATCGGAGATACAACAGCAGTGTTGAATGTATCCAGTGCCTGAAAAGGCAAAACCCAAAAATTAAAAATTAGAGAAAGTAACAATCAAAGGTTGTTTTTGCAGATGCTAAAATAAGCAGTAAATAGTCGAAAAAATCTTAGGTCTAAGGCCCACATAAATGCAAATCAACTTCTAATTTTAGGTCTAAGCTTCAACGACTGAAAAGATATGGTTAAACAGCACTCTCACCACGAGTCAAAAATTTATTCAAGTCATCTGATGGCTCATTTATAAACACCAGGAAGACCCATTAGACATTAATAACTATAACACAGTGAACAGAATTTTTCAATTCAAAAGCTTCCCAGTTTTAACTCTCTTTCATACAATTCTAGTAACTCTAATATTTACTAGTTCACAAAATGAACAGACTGATCCACAAGAACCCTTCACTTTTTAGGAGAAATGTCAAATAGCAATGCTAAAGAGCCGAAGAAGTATTGAGAAAAATAAAAGTGCTCCGCCCAATGTTTGATTTGACATTTGACTCACATCATACTCCTGACTATACCAAAAAATAACTGACCCTCTACTCCAATTAACTAGCAGATTAGAAATACTCAATCCTCAGCACAGAAATCATACAGTTGAAAGATATGACTTCTTCACTAAGAGAAGGTAAGTCAGATTCAGCCAATAGGAGTGGCAACATTGCCTCTGATGGCCGACTGCTTAGACAGTCAATACAAAGTGGTTTGATATTCATCATCATGTTGCTCTCTTTGAAAATTGTAACAATCATTTAATGCAAATATTAGGCCTAGACAAAAACCAAAAAACACTTGGTTCTCTTCATCTTAGACTCCTAACTGGTATTATTTCATCCTTTTTCATAGTTGCTTCCTATTAAAGCAAAGCAATTATATCCTATGATATAATATTCTTTTCAGTTTCGGAAAAAAAAAAAAATCATCTTTTCTAATACAACCTCCTTGCACATTTAATGGGCTCATTACTTTCCCGGACGATTTTGGTGCAGCACAACATCAATGTGATACCCACAACAAGTTCATCGATAAAGACAGAACACAAATTTGCATGTCATGATGGCATAATCATGTTTCCCCTTGTTCTATAATATCCAATTAATCACACTATAATTGCTTTTTTAAAAAAATAGAAAGCATAATAGATAGCAACAAAAGGGTGCCCTACTGCAAGGAACTTGATGTATGAAGCCCTTTCCAAGTTTTGAGTCAGTGACAATCATGACAAATATTATCTCAAAGGTATTAACAACATCCACCATTTTCAAACAGGCACTAGGTACTCAAAGTTTAAATTTGTAAATAAAATAAAATTGGCAAGCGCAATGAGATATTCAAGTAGATAAACTGGCTATGAAAACCTACAAACTAATAAAATAATAGATAAAAAATAACTGTTACCTTGTTCAAATAATTCATTTGGGTAAGTACACAAGTAATTACAACTAAAGTGAAGGCCCATGTTTGGGGATATATTAGCTGATTCATTCCTGACAAAGTCAACTTCAATGCAATTCCAAGAGCTTTAACACTCATTACCTGCCAAAAAGAAATTTTGAACATATGAATTACAGCAAAGAAATAACATGGAAAAAGAAACAGAAGAAATTACCAACAATCATAATAACGATACATACCGACAAAGAACCAACAAGAGAACAAACTCCAATGTAAACCATTATATGTGTCTGACCATAGTCAGGGATATAGTGGAATATCAGTACAAATACAGCTGTTATGACCAAAGCTGCATAGAACAGAAAAGCTGCAAGGGGAAAAGGGAATCAAATGTTCCATTCTTAAATCCATTCTTTATTATAGTCCATTCAGAATGCAAACAAGATGTCGACCATTACCAGGCTCTGTAGCAAGATCCCAAACTTCTTTCACTGATTCAATTTCACGTTCTTGAGGAGCATGCAGGACAATAGTTGTAGAACCCACAACACAAAGAACACAACCAAGAATTCCAAAGATATGTAGCTTCTCCTTCAAAATAATATGTGCTAGAACCGCACTGCAAGGAAACAAGATCAGAACTCAATAACAGAATAATAAACTTAAATATGGGATGGTTTTGCAAGGATCTGTCATGCCTGATAATAATACTGAGAGCGCCAAGGGGAGTGACCAAAATAGCAGGTGCAAAGGCGTAAGCAGCAAAATTAGCAATTTCTCCAACAATCACTGTTGAAATTACAGCCAAGTATCAGTATGGGCTTCTTATTAACAAAAGCTTGAAATATAAGCAAACGAAGTGTTGACTGGACAACATACATAGATCAGAGCACGACATATACATCATAAGACTTGTGTGTTAGTGATCACAAATTATATACAAAGATGGCTTTAGAAAACTGTATTAAAATTGTCAGAACCAATTAAAGACTTGAAAGATGAAGAACTTGACTGATCTTTATGATCTGTGCCATGGGAAACTTAAATAAATTGACATAGCAAGAGAAGAAAAACCACCCAAATTTTGTACGATAAAAGAACTCACTTGTTATCATGCCAACCCACCAAAGTGGTTCGTACAAGTAAGAATAGCCTCCACTACCTGTAAATTGTAATGAACCAACTAATCAGTGAAATTCATAGAAAATCATAGTAGCATAATGGCTTATCAGAAGAGCAAAACAGAAACAAGCCCTATATAGTGGCATAAAAATCCCTATAGCTTTTGCAGATGTTAGGAATAAATTAAAAATGAAATGATTGCTCAACTTTTCTGAGAAAGAGAGAGACTGCAAAAAAATTTGAATACATGCTCCGCAAAAAGTTGCACACTGGAACTTTATATATCTTATCGCAAAGGAATTTTTATCCACAGCAAATGTGTTGTGAATTTGAAAAATTAGATTCACCCAAATTATCAAGAAACTAAACCGATTATCAACATTCTAGCAGGTAGAATGCCATAATAAAACACTATTCTCTAAAATGCTTATTTTGCTAGTCCAAGAAATGGATCTTCCCAAAACCAAACTTCACAAAATTGCCCTATACATGGAGCCACATGAAGTCCAGATTACCACTTTGCCATTACATTGCTGTACAAAAATGAGCACAAGCCTAAACAAACTAACAGAAGAACGTCGTCTGTTCACCACAAGGAGCCATGGAGCTCAACTTTACTATTCCATTAAATGAGAAGATTAAACTCCAAAATTGAGACTTTGTAGAAATCTATATACAAAATCCCAAACTAGAATGCAGTGGCCCAAATCTACTCAAAGTGAAACTAATATTCACGCGCTTTCTAAAACCCTTAGTTAACTAAATAATGAACAGCCCAATCTAATATGATCTACAAGAATCTAATGATTGGCATCAATTAACTGCCCTCTTGCCTGATCGAATCTCATTGAGAATTAGTAGACAAAATTATCTAACAAGCTTTCTAAATAAAGACTCCATGTGAAGAAGATCGATCTTCAAATTTGATGTGGCATCACATATAACAGCAACATAGATCCAAAATGAATCAAATCAATGCATAGCGCACAGCATTTCCACACAACATAAGCAGCTGAATACACAAACTTTTTTGTAATTCACAAATGAATCCACAATGATATAACAATTACATACCTGCCCTGATACCAGAAGCACCAGCTTTTTTCAAGCCCTTCTTCTTAACAATGAAGCTAGCACCAATAAAGATGCTTGAAGATAGCGCCAAAACCAAACCTTTGATATTATCAGAGGACATGCCTTTGTAGGAGTCCGTCAAGCTCTGAGTGGTCGTTGCCCCTGCCGTCTCCATGGCTGTACCTAACTAAAAGAAACCAACAAATTCTCCACTGATCACCCTTTATCACGAAACCACCATTTCTCTACGAATTCCTACGTAGCACCAACTTCAATAGACTCAACTTAACCAAAATGTCAAAGACAGAAAATTCCAAGGCGATTTGTATTTTGTAGCTGGCTTTGTACAGATTTTGCAGGCACACCCACCTCGGTTAGAACTAACTTCCAGACTAAGCTCAAAGCTTTTTCAGGTGGGTTAGTCCAAATCGGTGTTCTATGGTAAAATTGACTCCGTTTGGACTCGGGATTGAACTGCAAGAAACAAAGATTGGATCTAAAAGAGAATAAGAGAGTATCAGAATGGAAGAAATTGAAGAATTGTGTCGGCGCTTAAAGAAAGGAAAGAAGAAAGAAAGACAAAGAAAGAGAGAGCACAAGAGAGACAGAAAGAGAGGTGAATACAGCTGTGATATTGCTTAGATTGGAAGAGGAGAGAGAGAGAGAGAGAGAGAGAGAGAGAGAGGAAACGGTTCTTAATTTGTTTTACCAAAAGGAGGACTCTTCTCCGACTCAAGGTTGATGAGTGAAACACTCTTATCTCTTTAATTTTTATTCTCTTTCCTTTTTTTTTTTTAGTTTTCTTATGATTTGCTGTTTCTATTTTATGATGAAAGCTGTTTTTATAGTTGCTCATTGTCCACTTCATTTATTTTTGTTCTTTCTATTTCATCATATTTTATCATAAAACATTTTTGAAATGCCAATTTTAATAAAAATATGCAATTTTTTTAGTATATATCTATATTCAAATTCATGATTTTTTCTCAAGTTAATATAATATTAAATTTATATAAGATTAAAGTGAAACTATGAATCGTCTAAATCAAACTACCGTTGAGTTCGAGCTATTCTCATAAAATATATATTCAAACTTGAAAAAACAAATTCAAACTCAATTAATTTATTTCGCTTAAAAAAATTGTGAAGTGGTAGGCTTGAATATGAAATCAAACTTAATAAGCATGTTTGAAGTAAGTTGATTAAATTTATTAAACAATGAAATAATTTTTCCAAATGCAAAATCTCAAATAATCCATAAGTATCTTTGACTCATTTAATACTTTCATTTTTTTATAAATTTAAATAATAAAAAAAAGAAAGGGAAAAAAATATACTTTTATTGCCCAAGAATTTAGACTACTCTATTTGTTTTTCATATCATTCTTGCTTATTATAGTTAATTAGGAAGTTAATTTAAATTGATTTGTTAAATTGATGCCTTAAAGAAAAATGTTTAAAGTGGAATGTTAATAATAAAACCATTATCATATCACATTCTATAAAAAAGAAAAGACAACATAAAAACATTTTGTTTGTTTTTTCTATTTATATAAGATAAAGAATAATATATAAAAAAAATGTCTTGTAAATTATACATGTAATCACCTAGAGAGAGAAAAATCTAACCCAAAATTTACATGTTTACCACAAATTATTTACTAATATTACTATTATTATTTTTCTTGGTAATATCAAATCTTTAGTAATTTGATTGATCATATTTTTTAACTTCTAATTCAAAATTTTTAATGTCAACCCTTGTGCTTTTAGGAAGGCTCAATAAAATTAGCAATAATGCGCACTGAGACATAACCTAGTGGTAAATACATTATGATCTTAAAATAGATTCATGTTTAAATCATTATTGGTTACTAAAAAAAAAAAAATAGTAAAAATGTAAATTGAGGATCTTGAGTGGGCTCAATGATAAGATTTGGTTCTTGAAATTGTATGTTCATTATGCAATGGAAGGTAGGCGAAAAGAGGGGATAAAATTTGGTGGGTGCATTCACCAGCTGTTTCTATTGATAATGTTTAGAAGGTTTATCTATTCATTTTAAATGTTGAAGTGGGAGACTAAAATATAAACCTCTTTTCTACTTAAAAATACATTATGGTTAACAAGTTAAATAAAAAAATTAAGAAAATGAATATGTAAAATGACTTAATTACTCGAAATTAAATTAAGGATTTTTAAATAACATGAGATCGTATTTTCTTTTATTTCTTTATTTATTAGGAGACCAAATGGATTATGGATCATAATAATATTTTAGCGTTTTAAAAAAAATAATAAAAATAAAAGTGATGTGTGGTGCACAATGTCAGTAATGCACATATAGGTACACACATGTAATGCTAAAAACAATTATCCAATTATGATCTAAAGTCAAAGAGGAAAGAAATTATTCTTTTAGTCTGTTTTTGTTTTTAGAAAAAAAAATACATTTTAAATATTTTCAATATTTGGCATGCATGAATAATAAAGGTACTTTCTTTCTAATAAAAGGAAAACAAGGGTGAAGAAAAGATAAGGCTTTCTGGTCGTGTGAGAAAGGAAATTTCACATGAGAAAATCAGAATCGTTAACTTAAATTTTGGGCCATTCCTTCTGTGGTGTTGATTTCATTAAGTGATGATTTTCATGGGCCCTAAACTTTTCTTTTTTTTTTTTTTTTTTTTTTTTTTTTTTTTGTTGTTAACAACAATGTCATGTCTGTCTGTCTGTTTTTTTGGTTTGTCTGTTTAATCTAACTCCATTTTGTTGGTTTTAACTAGGATGATCACCTTCTCGTTTTTAACTTTTATAATAATGCTTAACGGGTAACAGCTTTTCACAGAGAAAAATAAACATGATACTGAAGTTGACCTTTCATTTTCACTTATTTGACGACAAGATTTTTGATAATAATTCATGTAAATCTGTAAGTCGAAGCAGACAATTACAATTTACAGCCATCTTGCAGCATAGAAAGTAAATATCGGTGAACCCGAGAATTCAATTTTGGGAAACATAGGGTTGAAAAAACTACTATCACTACAAAATCTTGAAATCAGAAACTTATGGTAATGGTTCACTTTTCTATCCAAACCATATTTTCATATTTTGGAATGGGAAGGACCACATAAAACCATAAAGAAACGCAATGCAATTGCGGTTCGATTTGATATGGTTTAAACATATTATTGAATGTCCTTCACCACACTATACCATTGCCTATCAACACACAATAGTCAACTGCCAAGTTTCATTTGACACCGACACAAATCAGAGTTGTAAAATGAACTTGGAAACGTATCATGCTAACATATTCTGAATGTTAAAGTAAAATAATATGAGGTGGTGTACAGAATCTTAAACTTGAATGAAAATCCATTTAAGGAGTTCAAGTTGCTTGACATAAAATACAGAAAAATTACAAAATTTTTTTGTAAACTGTCCAGTTTGTTGCACGTTTTAAACACTCGGAATATGGCCAAGAGCAGATAATTTACCGATCAGACATCCTGAATATTTCAAGAAGCTGCACAACGGTAACGAGAAGTAATAATAACATTGGATGCAATGAGCTACAGCCCAAGTTTTGAAAGAAGCTGGCGCCATCTTGGAGTCTCTTCTTCGAAAATATAGGTTAAAGGAGAAATTAGAACTCCACTACCTCCAATCTGCAAAAGAACATTAGAGTATAAGCAATAATAAATAGTTGAACTGAATAGCAATTAGTAGGAGTATCTGTAAACTTGAACTAAATTCGTTCTACAAGTCAAATTTTGAATTGGGTACAAAATCTTGAGCAGAGATGGGAAAACATGAACATCATTCCAGTGTAAACAGTTGGGTGAAATATATGCCATTCAGAAATAAAGGTCACAAAAAATGAAAGAGAAAAAGAGAGGCCACCAACAACAAAGTACATGAATTACCCTATGCTAGTTTCTGGCTTGTTTATGTGATTCGGTCAGAAGTCAGAACTAGATACCATGTAACACATCCAAAGGGTAATTTTGCCCATAAGTATATCTGTCATTTTGATCTCTAAGCCACTTTGGGTGCTCCATATAAAGATCTTCCCCAACTTCCAAACCAAAAGGTGAAGCAAAAGAGTAAAGGAGAAGAAAGGAAAAAGAGAAGGAAATATTGAGCCTTCTACATTTAGACTTAAAGGTTCTACTGGCAAACCCAAAGTTAGAAATACCATTTTTTAATATTACAAATTATATGACAATTAGGTAACTCACCGCTCTTAGTTGCTGTACAGACTTGTATAATGCCTTTTTTGGGACACAAATGACTATAGCATAGTAATCTGGTGAAACCTTTCCATCACGTTTGCAGAAAACAGGACTTACAGTAGGCCCCTGTGTGACAACAAAAGAAAAGGTACTTGAAATTAAAATCACCCAAGGCATTGTCTAAGTGGAAAGCATCTCAAATCTTGGCATCATGAGCCACAGTCCTAAGCAAGTCTTTTGAGGAAAACCAAAAGGATTTATTCCAAAAAATCTGCAGGACTAAGGTAACAGCAGATACATTATTAACTCCACTCCCTTCCTCTTCCATACAAAAGAAAAACTATGTGCTTGAAATGAAAAGGAGAATAAATTCCAAAGAAAATGGGTGTATGCTGACCCACAAGAAAATTGGTCCCAGTCACAGTATTCCAGATAGAAGTGAGATAGCTTCTATCTTGTCCTCACCTGCAACCCAGATAAAGATGGCTGGCTCAGTACACGTTCAGCCACTTCCTCTGCACTACTTCCTCTCATGTTTGCGGTTACCTGCCATGAAAGTGTTACCGCCATTATTCTAGAAAGCAAAGAGAACAAAGTGGACGGGGGCACAGAATTAAATATGTGACATACACACCGTGAACTGACCAACTGCTCTCAAATGTGCCTCTAACCTTTCAAGAATCTCATGAATTGTGTCCAAGGCACCCTTCCGCTGCATTAAGGATTTCCTGCTTGCAACAAGAACAGCCTGAAGAATAGGTTAGCTTTAATATAAGATGACAATTACATGCTAATAAAGTATATATTTTATATATATTCATAACTTACCTGGCTCTCTAATACAACTCCACCTTCAATTTCTTTCAGATTGTTTTCTTTCAATGTTGTTCCACTACTCACAAGATCCAAAATAGCATCTGCTATTCCCATCTTAAAAGCAAAGACAATTATTTGTATCAATACACATGGCCACAGCATAAGCACCATTTTTCAAGATATGAAACTCTCAAGCCAAGAAACAAGCAAGTACTGTAAGGGAAATAGGACTTTTGTTTATGCTTGTGATCTATTTTTTTGGATCAAGCTGAATATGTCATCATCAAATTCCATTGCCTAAACCACTGGGCTACAGAAACTTTAACCCAGAGAAAGTGAAAATGAGAAAACTCCAAATTGGAGCATGCTGTGCACACCTGAAACATTAGTAAATCAATGTCCACAGCTTGTCAAGATAGTCGCTTCCTAAGAATTAACTCATCTATCGGTAAGTGAACAGCAAGTAAAAAGAAAGAATTTAACTGCACTGCCTGATGCACAATTTACAAGATAAAAAAGCACCAGGAAAAAGGAAAACATATGAGCATTTTCATATTATCTACGCAAAATCTAAAAATTTGAAGTTAATCAAATTACTTCCAGCCACCTTCCTAGTGAGGCAATGCATCAAATGCTGACTCATGATTAAGAATTAGTGACAGGCTGACAGCATCCTAAATCAGTTACATTAATTTATATTAGATCAAACATTATTCACTCTGCAAAATGATAGAGGATTTTGTCTCACCGCAGGAGCAGCTTCCAATGCTCCATCTGCAGTTGAAAATGTCACATGCTCCAATCCATTTTCTTTCATAAATTTAGGACCCAGCTGGGCATAAGATAGGGAAGAAAAAAATATTAGTAAGACCATATTGTACAAAACTAAAACAACAAAATGTTCTTGAAAAACTAACTATGCACTAAAAATAAACTTGATACATAACATACATAAGTGAAGCCAGTAGCAACTCTGAGGGGTTTCTCAGCTGTCCATTGAGGCATTTTTGCCAGCTCTCCAATTGAATTTATATTTTCGAAAATCCCATATTTAGGAATCTGAAACCAAAAGAATTTTTATATTGACAGAATTACTAAAATCAGTGTGCTAAAGTTGTAATTGACTACATCTGAACCAAGAGAAAAGGCAAAAAACATACTGCAAGGGATAAACGGCAATCCCCATACTCAAGAGCATCATGAACAATGATAAGATCTTCATTCCCCTGCAAAAATATTTTTGTCCAAATATCAATATTCTAAGTTAGTGCACTCCTCCATATTCATATCAAGAGACAGATACAAAGCTGGGAAAAATGAGAAAAAATAAATTTGAAAATGATAGAATGAGAATATCAGCATGCTACAGGCTTTACAATTTTTATTTCTCATATTAAACATGAGCAACACAAATTGGCATCAATTGCACCAAAAGGAAAAACTAAAATTGACAAAATGCATGAAATTTTTGGTAGATGCTTAGCATTTAAAATTTGATTAATACTTGATTCCATACCAACTATACCCAGGATGTCCAGTTTTGCACAGTTTATGAGCCCACTGCAGTATCTTAAAAATATGCATATATATTTTGGAGGTGAAAATGCTCAGATGTCTTTCTAACAGGGTCATTAGCAGCATCAGCTACTACATTCAAGAATCCTTCATGTGGTTGGTGATTTGTATAGGAAGCAATCGCTAAAAGCACAAACCATGACAAATTGCCTCATGGATCATTAGACAAGCTCGGAATCAATCAAAAGCATACAACCATGTAGATTAATCGCTATGATATGGAACATTTAAAATATATCATTCCTGTGCCGGTCTAAATAATTAGCAAAAACAGAGATCAAATAGAAATGATTCTGGTTCCAAGAACCAGTTACTCTGGCTATGCCTGTGGATGTATCAGTAGCTTCAATAAACCTTCAAAGGAACCAACTCAAATAAGGATACTGCTTACCCGTCCATATTCATTGACTGTATCAAAACCAACAATTCCAAGGTCCAAATCTCCTGATAACAATTTTCGCACAATGTCTTTAGGTCGCTGGAACCAGACTTCCACGTTGGAAAGCTGCAGAAGAACAATACATATGAAACATTTATCCATATTCATCTACCGAAAAAATTGAAAAAAATAAAAACAAAAACTAAGCAAATGTAAACACACAAATTTGCATTGCCATAAATAAACAGTGTTATAACCATATCTGACAAATCAAATGTACAACTTAAGAAGACCACATCTAACAAGCTCAAAAAGGAGGAAATTGAGTTAAAAATTTTAGACTACAAGCTTAAGATTGTGCAGAGCAAACAAGTATCAAGGCATGGATCAATTAATTGGGAACAGCTAAACATAGACAGTCAATAAAACAAGTTCTAAGTCCAAAGTCCAGATTAAACATTGCTCATACATTTGTCATATTATAGTCAACACTAAACGCAAAGACGAGAACTGCAAGTTTAACCAAAATTATGGCAGTGGTTGCACATGGAGTAACAACGGACAACCAAGCTATATTGCAATTTTAACACCTTACCACTTATGGACTAGCCAACAAATAAACATTAGTCTTACTAGTTATTTGATAGCATACAACACATATTAGAAATGGGATGTCCAGAAAGTACCACAAAATGCTACTTTAAAGTACGTTTTTCCTTTGCACAGTGCTCACATGACATGGCACTAGAAGGACATGACTGTTAGATATTAGAAAATAAGTGGAAAATCCAGACACGTACACAACCAAAATAAAACAAAAGGAAGATGGATTTGACAATTGCATGTGACAGCAGCACAGAAGTCCATCCCTCATAGGAGAAGATGCTGCAAATAAATGAAGATCATTTGCAGATCCTTATGTCACAGATACATGCAAAAGTCGCACAATTGCAGCAGGAGCTATACTACTACTCACAATAATCAAGAACTGACTAAAAGTTGTTTTTCTAACGAATACCTAACATGCCATTCACACTCAGCACTAAGCTTAGTCTGAACTACACCAACATTCACAAGTTTTGGGAAAACACTGGTTGTAGTAGCTTTCCATTCACTCATCATTTGCACCTATTTATGCATTCCCAACAAAGTGTGAAAAAAAAGGGTTCAAAAATATCGAAGCACTGGCCCTTCTCAATTACTCACATCAAAATCAAAAACTACCCTAATGTGCATGCTTCAAAGAGAAAGATAGAAGAGAAACCTGAGGAATTTGTGCAACATATTGTCGAGGATTGACCTGCTTGACGGACAGTTGACAGTCCTTTACAAAAAGTACAGAATGAATCAGTTGGAATTCAAAAATCGAAGGTGGAACTCAAAATAGAACTTCTTTAACATCTTAAATTAGAATATATATATATATATATATATATATACATACATATATATATATATATATATATATATAATGTCCGATATTGTTTTCACTAGGCAACAGAAAATAAAAAGATTAGACATCGTCTTACTCATCTATGCTAGAAATATTAGTTAAGAGTCCTGGTACAATAAAAGTGTAAGATTGAAGTTCTAAAATCCACTTTTATTTACTCTTCATCATATTCTCAGCAACCAAACACATCGTTAATTAAGTTACCATATTCTTAAAAGCTAAATTTTAACTAATTTAACTAAATCAATTTAGTAAGAAAATTCCGAATTTGACGAGTCCTATCTTTTCCAACAGCTTGTTGAATGTTTCATTAATTCACCTGTAGCTATACTAATCCAAAGCAGAGTCTATTATAATCAAATCAAATTGAATTCTGCGATTGCATTCACTGCTAGACAACTCAAAAACAAAATATGCCTCTCTCCTCCCGATACCCATAATTTTCTTAGGAATCAAACAGAAACCTTCACGCATTACCTTGAGAAGATCAATAGTATCGGAAGCCATGCGACCTTTACTAGGCAAACCAAGACGAATCTCATTCCTCTCAGAGGCTCTAGTATTGACTCCGCCATTAACAACTGAGACCTGAGACTGGGATATGCAACAGAAAACAGGTCTAAGAGAAGAAGGACCAGAAGGTTTTAGAGAAATGATGCGAAAAGACGCATGGGACGGGAAGAGAGAGGTGGAGGAAGAGAAGGCGGCGGGGCATTGTTGGAAATTTGGATGGAGAAGAGACATAGACATGGTTTTCTTAGCAAAAACAAAGCTCTACTGAGAGTAGAAATGGAGAAATTATAGAGAGAAGGAGAGAGAGAAACGCCGCCGTTGATGTGAAGCGGCCAAGTGAGAAAAAAAAGGAAGATTTTGAAGGGGAAGAAATTGCATTCACTATAGTCAGTTTGCGGTTTAGATTCTGTTTTCAGAACGATAGTTGATGTTTGGTAAATACGGCCGTGTGTATGATAACAAGTTGATACGCATATGCGTCAAGATCTACTGCCTTGGACCCCATCGTGTTCATTATAACAACTTAATACGCATATGCGTCAAGATCTTCTGCCTTGGACCCCCTCGCGTTCATTCAGTAACTAGCCAGCGGTGGGCATCACCACTTTTCCAGAACTGCGTATTTTAATTTCAAAAACGTTAATTCTGATTATAAAAAAATAAAATCAAAATTGAAACGCTTTTATATGATTTTAAAAATAATCTTAAAACTGTCGATTTCAATTTTAAATTAAAATTAAATAATATATTTTAATATTTTAAAAAATATTTTTAAGATTTATAGCTTGAATAAATAATAATAATAAATATTACTAATGAACAAAATTAAATCAAATTAATAAAAATTCTTAAAAATTACTTCAAAAAATTATAATAAAAAATAAGCTAGGAGTTTCTTTAAAATTATATTTTTCACGGTTTCAAATTGGAACCGTTGGTTTTGATTTAAAAAAATGAAAAACCGAAACTGAATTTTAAGTTTATGGTTTCAATTTGAAACAGAATTGTGATCATCCCTATGCAACGGTATAGGCCACAAGCCAATTCTTCATAAAAATTGGTCCAAAAAACCTAATGGTCCATCTGATTGTAAGCTAACGGTGGTTGTTGATAGGTAGTATTTGGTGGTTGCTGACGATTACTATAAAAATATAAAATGATCATAAATGTAAATGAGTTGAGCTGGTTTGCAAACTATTCAAGGTCAATTTGAAAAAGTTCAAAAAACTTCAATGATTGGCTTGAAAGCTTGTTGAGTCTTATTGAACTTTTATGTATAAAATTTATTTTATATTTACTCAAGTCTCGAGCGAACTTAATCTGAAAAATTTTTCAAACTTAAGTTTCAAGTCAAGCTCAAGTTTAAAATTTCAGACTCATGAGTTTTGATCCAAGCTTAATTTCATCGAACTAAGCTTCGAATCTAGTAGATTTGAGCTCAGTTCAGATAATTTCAAAAAAAAAAAGAAACTTGCGATTGTTTTGGCATCCCCAAGGTCTTTTTCCTTTGGTATATCCTTAAAAATGACTATTAAATACACAATAATTTATATATATTATAAAGTATAATGTAAATATTTTCAAAAGTTTTTGAAGTGAATATATTATTTTTATTTTTATGGAGAGTGTCTCTAACTATAAGTAAAAAATCGGCCAATTTAATTAAAACCATTTCATATTGAATAAAATCAAGTGTACGCGCCATAAAAATTTAAAAACAAAACGAATCAAATTAACATGATTACGTTCTATCTAGTTAATTGGCTCGAAATGATCTAAACATTGAAATATTAATGTTCTGTTTGTTTCCGTAAAATAACATGTATAAAAATAATTTGTTGAAAATATTTCCATTTTCCTTGATAAATATTTTTTAAATAACTTATTTTCCGTTATTTGGTTGTAATATTGCAAATTAGTTAAAAGTATTAAAGTTTTTATCTCGTAAGACCATTAAAAATATTAATAGTAATAGAAATTTTATAATTTTATTGTTAAACGTGAGAAGATGAAAAAAAAATATAAATTATGAAAAAGTCGCTGGTGGTGGTAGTTGATGATAAGTGGTGACTGGTGGTAGTGACTACGATGATTAATAAATTAAAAATATATATATTTATAAAGTTTGTCAATGTTCGAAAAATATTTTACCCTATCGAAAACAAGAAGTTATTTTTCTTAAAAAATGACTTAATTTTTCTTTGTCTAAGAAAATATTTTTTGTTGACTTATTTTTCTGAGTGCTCCAAACAACAAAAAAAATTGTGGAAAAAATATTTATGCAGGGTATTTTACGGAAATAAACGAATCTTAAATAATCAAAACAAGAGAGTTCTGAAGTTTGACGATCGTTTTAGATTTTGGTTTTTCTATTTATAACTGAACTAATTATATAAAATGGCAGTTGTTGAATTACGAGAGTTTTGTTTTCATTACTAAAACTAGTGCTAATCTTTCTAATATAATCTTGATTCCCATTTTATTATTGAGTCCCTCTACATGAGATAAAACATTGGACAGAAGTCAATTAAGCTAAGTTATGAACCAAACCACAGTTTTAAAAAAGTCATTAAGTAGTTTAGATTTTTTGTATGATGATTAAAAAAAAAAAAGATGTAGATTTTTAAAAATAAAATCGGACCCTTATTATTTATTTTTAGAAAACAAGCCTATATTTTTATTTCTGTTTATTTTTTATTTTTTATTTTCTCTTTAAGGTTTCTATTTCTACCAAATAAAACATTGGGCCATGGAATTGA
This sequence comes from Jatropha curcas, assembly GCF_041381405.1. NCBI lineage: Eukaryota > Viridiplantae > Streptophyta > Magnoliopsida > Malpighiales > Euphorbiaceae > Jatropha > Jatropha curcas. Next base: position 2,686,977 of record NC_143156.1, read on the forward strand.
AGCCCAGTTACAGTGTGATTGGATTCAAAACTCTACAGTTCTTAACCACAAAACCCCAAAAACCCTAACCCCAAATTCCTTTTCCTTTCTTGCAGCCTTCTCTTCATCCTAACTCAACTCTTGTTCCTAGAGAGAAAGACGAAATCTTTCATCGAGTGAGAATGAGGGCGGGCAAGAAACAGTCCCTTCAGATGAATTCAGCGAAGCAGAAGAACAAGAATAATAAAAACAAAGAAAAGAGTATAAAAAACCAATCAAAGGAAGACAAACTTAATAATAGTGAAGAGCCTGAACACTATCTGGAAGAAAAAGAAATTGCTACTGATTCCGAGTCTGAGTTTGAGGTAACTACTATATTCTCAAGAAACAAACAGAAATTTGCAGTTATATTTTGGAGTTAGGACCTTGTTTATAAATTTTAGAAGCTTTTAACCTTTTCATTTGCTTGTAATTCTTAGTTAGTTTGGGTTAAGCGTACATTTGTACATGCTTATACTACAATGTGTTGGTTTTTTGAACTGTTAATTTCAATTTGTAGTAGTTGGTATCATTGAGTTAATGTTTGTCAAATTAGGAACTTTCTGATTCTGAGGGCGAGTATTTTGAATCATCTGGGGATTCAGAAGCTGGAGAAAGCAATTCATCTGGAGATGAGGTACATGGTAATTTCCTTCATTTTCTTTTGATATGCAAATGCACTACGTGCCAAGAAATATGGAAAGATCAAGGTTTATATTTTTCAAATTTTGGTTTTATCTATGAGTTGGTCTTTGAAACAAAAGACATGATAGAAAAAGAGATAACAATGAAGGTAGAAATTACAATAAGAGTAAACTATTGCAGGATTCTATTGACACTGACAATAATGATAGCGTGGACAATGAAGATCAAAGTGAAGGTTCAGAATCTGATAAAGTTGCTGAAGAAAGTGATTCCTCTGAGGATGAGGTTTATTGCTTCTTCTACTCCCCTTCTTTCCTTTTCAAATTGAATTATATATTTACTTAATGCTTTACCATTATTTACTGGAAGTTTTAATTATATTGTTTATGTTTTATAAGGTGGCTCCTCGAAATACGGTTGGAGATGTTCCCTTGAAGTGGTACGAGGATGAAAAACATATTGGATATGATATAGCTGGGAGGAAAATAACAAAGAAGGAGAGGCAAGATAAACTGGAGTCGTTTCTTGCAAGCGCTGATGATTCAGAAAATTGGTGAGTTTCCAGTTGTAATTATTTTCTCATTTTTTGGTTATCATCAATGGGAACACATTTTCTTTTTTCACTTCATGAATCTGAGGTTTAACTGAATCAGGATGAATATAAATGGTTTGTAACTCTGTAATCCAGGCAACTGTTCTCCAGCCATTCTAGGAACTTATCCCTCCCAATTTTGCATTGATTACTGACTGCAACTTTTTTGGCTGGGATGTTTTTTTTTTCAGTTGCTGCTACACTGTATGAAATGTTGGAATCATTGATTGGCATCAGTGTCAGGAATTTGATATGAATCAGCTGTTTGTTTATATGCTTTTATTCTGTTTTTGTTGTCCATACATTAATTACTATAATTCCATTTCTGATTACTGAAATTTAAGTCCTTTTTGTTAACACACATAAAGGTACTATTTATTTGTGTTTTTTTTAATATCCAATTTTGGTTATTTTCAGGCGCAAAATTTATGATGAATACAATGATGAAGTGGTAGAACTAACAAAAGAAGAAATAAAAGTTATTCGTCGATTGGTCAAAGGAAAGGCTCCGCATCTTGACTTTGAACCATATCCGGTCTGTAGTTCTCATTAATTTTCCTGTTGACTACTTTTAGTTTTCATGATTAATTTGTCATATTATGTATATTATTATGCTGAATTTTTGTGTTTTTATGTGTTTTTTCAGACTTACAGCGACTGGTTCGACTGGGATGCGAAGCATCCACTGTCAAATGCTCCCGAACCAAAGAGGCGATTTACTCCCTCAAAATGGGAAGCTAAAATGGTAATTTTTCTTTTTGGTTCCAAACCATGGAATTGGCCAAGTGTTTTCTTAGCCTTTATATTGGGATTTATTATTTCTGAATAAGCAATTATATGACTTACGCTTGGCATCTCTTGGTCAAAATTTTAACATGGTTCATTGATCTCACTTTGGAATATATAGGTTGTAAAGTATGTTAGGGCAATTCGTAAAGGTTTAATAAAGTTTGACAAGCCAAAAGAAGAACCACGTTTTCACTTGTTGTGGGGTGATGATTCTGGCTCAGCTGAAAAGGCTGCACATTTATCTTACATCCCTGCACCAAAGCCAAAATTGCCAGGTACCATTTTCAATACCTGCAATTTTTTTTTTTTTTTTTTTAAAGTTTCAGAATTTTATGCACATGATATATCTTATACTGATTTTTGTTTCAGGCCATGAGGAGTCGTATAATCCTTCCCTGGAATACGTCCCAACACAAGAAGAGATTAATTCTTATATGCTGATGGATGAGGAAGACCGACCTAAATTTATACCTAAACGGTGATTCAAAATCTTGGTCTATGATTCTTATTTCCATTTCTAGTTTTATTTTTGAATATCTAGTATCTTAAAAAAAAATTATCTCTGATTAGGTTTACATCTCTAAGAAGCATCCCTGCATATGAGAATGCTGTTAAGGACTCTTTTGAACGTTGTTTGGATCTATACTTGTGCCCTAGAGTTCGTAAGAAACGTGTAAGTTGGTGACCCCTGTTGAAGACCATGTTTTTGAATGCTTGTAAAATATAGCTTTTGATGATTTTCTTGCAAGATCTTTGTATTAGTCCAGTCCGCTTCTACGCAGTCAAGCTAATGAAAATTCTTCCTTGCTATATTTCAGATTAATATTGATCCTGAATCATTGAAACCTAAGCTGCCAAGTAGAAGAGATCTTAAGCCTTACCCTGTGACATGCTATCTTGAGTATAGAGGTCATAAAGGTGCAGTTATGTCAATTTCCACTGAAGCTTCAGGACAATGGATTGCTTCAGGTTTGTATATCATCTTAATAGTTGTCTTTCCCAAGAAAATTTTCATTATCATTGGGCATCTATCTCATGGTGTAATCATCTTTAAAAAGGTGCAACTGACGGAACTGTACGTGTTTGGGAGGTTGAGACGGGTAGATGTATTAAAATATGGGAGCTTGGTGAAGCTGTCCAATGTGTAGCATGGAATCCTTCTCATGAGCTTCCTATCTTGGCAGTATCTGTGTAAGAATAATTTCGTTTCTCAATTGCAGTGTGCTTAATTTTTTTAACCCAAATGTTCTCTAGTTTGCAAATTTCATTTTCTTGCATTTTAATTTGATGAAGAATAATTCTGCAGGGGACAAGATGTAATTGTTCTCAATACTGGATTGGGCAGTGGAGAAGTGCAAAAAAAAGTGAAGGAACTACTTCATGTTGAGACACCTACTGTTTCAGATGATTCTGGTCTGTGTAAAAATAGCTATCATTATCAACAACAGATAGAAATGAATATTTTCCAATTCTCACATAAAATTATCATGTATGTACAGATAAAACAAGTTCCAGTTTGAGCTGGCTTCAAGACAACATTCATGGAGGAATAAAGTTGCGGCATTTTAGGGTAATTCCTCTTGTATTCATATGTTGACTGCAGTTTTCTCTTCATCTATGGTTATTGGAAGATATTTGTTTGAAACTCCTTTTTGGGTTTATTAACTTTTTACATTATGGTTTCTTGCAGACTGTATCTTCAGTAGAATGGCATCGTAAAGGGGACTATTTGTGCAGCGTGATGCCAGCTGATATCCTTCTTTTGCTCCTATTTAATTAAACTTCTGCATGTATGAATTATGTTGATCTTTCTTGCTAGGTTTTTATTGTTTCTTTATCAATTTGTTTCCATGTTTATATTATGTATTTGTCTGTTTTTTGGCTTCCGTTATTGTAAAAACGACACCTTCACGCCTGTTAACTGATGTCTGTTTTATGTGTTGGTGAGGATGGTTTTCTATTGCTCTCAGTTGGTGGACGTATTCCATCTTTTTGTGAAAACTTAAGGTTCATCTGTATGTTCTCAAGAATATAAAAGTAAGGAATGTTACTTAGGGTAACATCTGGATGGTAAAGAATTAATATCCTAGAAATTTCTACATCTTGGTAAATCAAGGTTATGGACCTTGTCTATGTGATATGTAGTTATAGTTCTGTTCCTATTTAGTCAAGGATCATCATAGGACTATAATGATTCCCTTTTAAGGTATAACTTGTGATGAGGGAATTCTGCAAATGGTTATGCTTTTGATTAGGTGCAATATGATTATGTTGATGCATATCAATATTGAAACATTGGTTAATTATCCAAGGATTGTTATGTAAATTTGATTTTCCCCCAAGGTAGGCAGATATTTGTGTGTGAAGTAGAAATAGGCATGTATTCGAACACATTTGCATTTTCTTGACTTGTTAATCACGTGAATCAAAAGCTATTCTCATACACCAGCTCTCTAAGAAGCTTACACAAAGACTACCTTTTAAGCTGCATGGACTTCCAGTAACATCAGTTTTTCATCCTACTCGTTCTGTTTTCTTTGTTGCAACAAAGAAAAATGTTCGTGTTTATGATTTGTTGAAGCACAAGCTGATTAAGAAGCTTGAGACAGGACTCCGCGAAGTTTCCTCTATTTCAGTTCATCCTGCTGGTTTTACCTCCATTCCCATTTATGATTTTTCACACCTTGTATTTATTTCTTGTTCTAGTCATATATCTAAGGTTTCCTTTCGATGCAGGTGATAATGTAATTGTGGGAAGCAAGGAGGGAAAATTATGTTGGTTTGATATGGACCTTTCATCAAAGCCTTACAAAATTCTCAAGTATGTCGGAGATTTCTTTTTTCTGCCCTTATAAGTGCCCACATTATAATATTAGCAATATTTTTCCCTTCATTAATTTTAAGTATATCACAATTGTGCTTAAAATATTTACCTTAGTTAAGGAGATAGTTCACCAACAGGCAAAATATTTCAAGTGGAATGCTTTGTTTAACTAATTGAATTTCAGGTGTTATATAATTACAAATTTCAAGCACTAGTAAATGTAATGTATGCAGCTTTCTGGTGTTCCATTTACATATTTTATCTGATATGCTGATTTGTCTTTGATGATTTTGGAACTTCTCAGGTGTCATCCAAAAGATATAACCAATGTGGCATTCCATCGTTCGTACCCCCTATTTGCATCGTGTTCTGATGATTGCACTGCATATGTTTTTCATGGCATGGTTTATTCTGATCTTAACCAGAACCCTCTTATTGTTCCACTGGAAATTCTTCGTGGACATTCAACCTCAAATGGTAGAGGTGAGTTTTTTACCAGTACGCGTCTTCTTGACATGCAGAACCGTTGATCACCATAAGATCAATTAATTAGTCAAAATAAAGTGGATGCGCCATTAATTTTAGGAATAATAGATATGTATCCCCTATCTTATGTAAATTTTGTACAGACTGTGTTTTTTCATGTCAGATCTAATTATATATCGTATGCACTTTTGAGTTGAGAAAAATGATTACACTTTAATTGTTTCTCATGATATTGCAGGAATATTGGATTGTAAGTTTCATCCAAGGCAACCCTGGTTATTCACTGCTGGTGCTGATTCATTGATCAAACTCTATTGTCATTAGGATGATAAAAAAAGCAGCATTTATTGTTCACACTGGTTGGGAAAAGATTGCACATCACATGACATTGAAGGATGACTGGGATTTGAGAGATGCTCATGTGCTGGATTGTATGATACAAGATGGTGTTCAAGCAAATACAGATACACTAGGTTGAGCGTTGAGGTAGCGAGTGGTTGATTTAGCTGTTGCCTATATTATCTGGATAAGGCCTCAGTTATAATTTTGACAAAGCCAATACTGGTTCTATGTTGATTTATTAATTGTCTAATATATTTATATGTATTTATAAATTGAAAGGTTTCGTGCATTTCTTGAAATTTGTGTTATTGAATGTTTTAGGTACTCTTGATTTCTTTCTCTCTCCTTTTTTTTTTTTTTTCTTTTTAATAGAACAACCAATAAAAGAAAAACCGATACATATTGTTTTTCAATGTTACTTCTGGTAGATTAGTATGATAATTAATTCAAGATATTTTAATCTATATGTTCAAAATAATAAGATTTCTGAACACCATTCTCAAGTGTAAAAGAAAACACTACTGTTGAAGCGATGTTTCCTACTTTAGCAGGTGCAGGTGTAAAAAGAAATTGCCATAAAGATAAAAATGTCAAACACACTAAAACATAATAAATCGAGTTTTCGCTTTCAAATTTCCTCAAATTGAATTTTTAAATAACATTCAACAATTGCATTAAGATTAACTCAGCTGTACACACAGTATATGACTATTTATACAGGTTTATGAGTCTACTTGCTCTCAGTTTATTTATTTGAGGACGTCGCTGAATGGCATAGCGTCAAAAGTTTGCGAGCATGTTTCGTTTATAGAAGCTGAACTGCAGCAATGGCTGGAATTTTCTCTCGTAATTTCTGTGTAACAGCTACTCGAACAGTCATGACACCAGCCGCTGGACCTGTGATTCGGACTTTCACTATTGGCTCTTCGATTGCTACTAGTTCAAGAGATCCTCCAGCTGCCCCAACAAGGTATGGCCTAATTTCTTCAAGCACCTGACATGATTAACACTCACACAATAAGTTAACTAGATCATAATAACTGCAAGTGGAAGCACATTATTTGAACTTTCACTGCAGCATTTATGTGGTGCAGACTCCGGTAAAAGAGAACCAAAACATAACAAAAATCCCCAATGTCATGTAAAGCAGCCTTTATGGATAATTGTGTCATGCAAAAACTTTCATCTCAACAGCGCAAATCACACACCTACAAATTCCAGGGGCTCTTGAAGAAAGAACTAAATCACTATTAAGAGGCTGTTGCATTTCTTACCATTGACCAAAATTTACAGTGTAAATAATTGTCAAAGTAAAGATAGCTAAAAAAATTAAATTTATATCTCATTCGAGTACTTTTATATCACCAAAATGAATACAGAAAGTCAAGCAGCTCCTTTTGTTTACCATTGATGGCATGTTCTTGTGGCCCATAGAAGCCAGTTACCTAATAATAGAGGTCAACCGTACTTCATAAATTCTTGTTTAACAGTATTACTAGCACTAATTTCCCTTAGTTAAAGGAGTGACGACTTTGTTCTCTCACAAATGTTTAGACATAGAAAAAAGGCATAAAAATAAATCCACTCACAAGTATTTAAAACCAAACACCCTCTGTAAAGGACTGTTCATATACAGAAAACATTTTGTGACTGCCTAACTAGTAGTTGCAGGTGGATGAAACTGGCAGAGAGAAGTCCTGAGATGCTAATTATACCTTTTGAGGCTAAATATATGTGGTGAGCAGAAAATATTGCTCAAACTGCCCAACAGGAATTAAATGTAAAACCCTTGAAAGAAGGAAGTATCACACAAATTGTAAATGAAAGAAACTGGAGTGTTTTAGAATTCTCTGGCAGATAAAAGATGATAGCAAATGATTTTCCAGGAACCAGAACTTAAGTGAAACCGTCTTTTAGTTAGAACTTTAAACAGGTGTAGAAAAACAGTTTTGGAAAACCTACATGTTATTGGAAATTGGCAGCAAAGAAAAGGTAATTAAACATTAAAGACCACAAAGAAAAAGTAATCAAACATTAATGTGAAATACAATTAATGTGCAACCCACAATATTTAGTCTGCATAGAGTTCAGTCCTTTCAGAAGTGAGATTTTCACCATCTATTCACTTCTTTTAATTCATCCCAAATGAGTTATTTACAGAAGTATATGCAAGACCAAATCTTTCAAACAAAAGTAACAGAACCACGTACGGAAGCCATAAACGAAGAAGTAACAATAAGATTAAAGTCAGTCATGCGATTACCTTCTCGATATTTTCTTCATTTAGCTCAAGTCCGGTTTCTTCATCTGCTACTGGTTCTACTGCAACTATTTCAGGAATCTTTTCCATTAAGCGACGCTCAATACCCATTTTCATCGTCATAACAGAACTTGGACAAGAGCCACATGCTCCTTGTAGCTTCAACCTCACAACATTGCCATCAATCTCATGTAAAGCCACATTACCCCCATCAGCAATGAGATATGGTCGAACCTCATCCAATACACTCTCCACATTCTCTGCAGTTAGTGGCAATTCCAATGCTGATTCTGGTGTAGCAACAGCCCTTAAGACTGCAAATCATCAAATGAAGTAATTTAATAACGAACCATTTAAAAGTTGACCAACAATAAAAGAAGAGAAAACTAAGTCCATATGCTATCAACCAAAATCGAAATAAACGTTGTGTTATCAAAACTCTCTTAAGAACATTATACAAACACTAAAAAGGGCCAAAAAAAAAAAACAAACATAAAAGACATAACTTCAAAGAGATTTTCGCACATATTCACAATTATACACACACTCAGATTGAAAAAGAGAAACAGGAAGCAATCAATTATATAAGCCTCTAAATTTGAATCTTCTTCAAATTGAAAGTAAGCAGAAACAAACCTAGCCTCCGATTAAACGCAGGCAACCGAATCCGCAGGGAACGACATGGGATACGCCGCAGCTGATTGCGTTCCCGCTTAAGCGAGACTTGAGTAGCAAATAAACTCGAACTCTACAAATTTGAGATTCATTACAAGTTCATTTTAGCTGATTATTTCAAAAAGACAAAAAAAGGAACTTTACAGAGAAACAAAGTAAATACCTTAAAGGGATGAGAAGAGGAAGGAGAGTCTGGGGTTTGCTGGGCCCTACAATAAATCGGGTTAAGCACCACAGCTTGCATGATCCTTCTCTTGATTGTTAGCTAAAAAAAAAAAAAGTAAAACCCAAAGCCAATTGATTGATTGCTTGATGAAATATAGATTTCAATCTTTGTCTAAGCTCTGCTCTGCGATTTATGGAGGTTAGCGCCGCCTTTTTTGTTTAATGGTCGAAAATGGAGGGCTATGTATAATTTAATTTTGTTTTGATTGGAAAATGTGGCTGGAATCTGGGAGTTTTGGTTCTGTTTGTTTTGATATTGGCAGGGAGAGTTCTAGTTCAAGTTGTTTTCAATGTTTTAAACCGGACCACTTGGTTCCATAAGTATGTAGCAAAACCGAATATTTGGATTAGTGAAGGTTAAAACTAATTACAATTTTGAAGATTGTCAAACCAAAAAAAAAAAAGATAAAATAAAAAGTGAAGTTTATAATTATCATGAAACTACAAATATTTTTTCTCAAATATTATAAATTCAAATATCATTGGAGGCCCAGGTAAAAGGCTTGATAGCTTAAACCGTGATCAAACCCATTCGGTTTACAGTTATTTTTGGCCAGATGTTTATCCGGTCAAACCCGGAGGCAATCTTAACGAACCGGTTAGGGGAAATAAACCAATGAATTATAAACTACGTCGTTTCGAAGCTCAAAACATTCACTAGCTTTTCTTGCTTATTCAGCCTTTCCATTTTTATCGTCTTAATTACACTCACTCCCTAAAGAAGGAAAAATCCGGCTCCCAAGCTCCAACCACCGGCGCCTTAGAGTTATTTAAGTTCCGGCAACATTGAGGTAAAAACAACGGTCTCTCAAGTTTCATGATTTTTTTCTTCTTGATTAAATCAGTGGATGCTTTCAACGACATCTATTCCTCTAAAGAGGCAAGAAATCTTGAAATTGAACTGGATCATCAAGTGATTGTTCTTAGCATCATAACGAGAAGAAAATGAAAACGAAAATTTTAGATTCAAAGGACATGTTTTTTTTTTTTTTTTTTTTTTTTTTTTTTTTTTTTTGTGTTGTTAGATTAGGACTAATGTGTAAGTTCAAACTTTACTCTTTTAACTGCTGATAAAGTTTGAAACTTGGTATTGTATAAGCTCTCATTAATATTTTGATCATCAGATGTTTGGGTTTCGATATGTTTAATGCTTTTATTAATCTTTTATGAAAAATTTTGCACTTGTAGTTTATCTGGTTTTTTGAAGTTGAGTTCTTTCATATTATATGCTATCTGCATCTTACATTGAATTGAGAATTACATTTAAAATATTTGATAATTCTAGTTCATAAACCTGAGGAATTAAGGAAATTATTACATGCAGTTGGGATTTACTTGATTAGTTTAAACGTAGTTGACATTTTTGTGCTAGTTTCATTGATGACACTTATTGATTTAATGATTTCTAACCAACTTGATTCATTTGCTGGGTTGACGTCTAGGTCAAATCAATAATTACAGAAACAAACTTCTTTTGATCTTCTGGCAATGTTCTCCTATCATGTCAAAAAATTCCCTTTCTTTTAAAAAAAGGTTCTTGTCTCAAGTTAGAGGCAGCTTTCTCCTACCTTTTATTTGTTCGATTTCCTGGGAGGCAATCGCCAACTTCCAAACTGTTTTATTATGATTGCAGCAAAATGCCAATCATCAATAGAAATATTCCTCTTGAAACATAATTACCTGTTCTTTTTGTGCATATGCACACATATGTTTCTCCCATCAAGATTTTGTTTGGATATGAATATTTTTTTGAACTAGTGCCATTTATTTTATCTCAGGACTGTTCGTGTGACCAATATACTTGAGCATAATGGATGCCAAATTTTTTCGCTTTCTTAAGATTGTTGGTGTTGGATACAAAGCCAGAGCAGAAGCAGAAGGCCGTCTCTTATATCTCAAGTTGGGATACAGTCATGAGGTTGAACTCACAGTGCCTCCTGCTGTTCGCGTTTTCTGCTTCAAGAACAATGTTGTTTGTTGCACTGGAATTGACAAGCAAAGGGTGCACCAGTTTGCTGCCTCTGTTCGTAGTTGCAAGCCTCCTGAAGTTTACAAAGGCAAAGGTATAATGTACATTGATGAAGTGATAAAAAAGAAACAAGGGAAAAAGTCGAAGTAATGGAAGCAAGAATGCACAAGACTGATAGTGAATTACGTGTGGTGAGTAGTTCCTTGGTTTGAAGTACAATTTTTTGTTCTGTAAAACCAAGTTAAATTTATGGTTTGAAATGTAGGAACAATTTAGAAGTAAAAAATTTAAATTAGTTTAGTTTTTTGCAATGACATAACTGGTGATTCAACAAAGTTTCTGCTTGTCCGTTAGGGGCTTTATTTTCATTAGATTAGAAAAACACCAAAATGAACATAAGGTTTTTCTTTCCCCTTCAATTGACATAGACATTTGTTCTTTATATTTTGCATTTCTATATGTTATTTTGTACCATGCATGTGAATTTTTTTAAGGTCTTTAACCATTAGATTGCAGAAGTAAAAATAGCTTTTAGGCCTTCAAGATTTGCCTTGCTGCTAGCAGAAATGTAGGGATTATGTTTTTGGTCTATCTGTAGAAATTAACAATTAGTGCAATTAAGAGCCTTGATCCAATTAGTTAAGAACAAAGTCCACTTTAACAAAAAAATATAATAAATTCAAATTCTCTCTCTGCTTGACTGCAAAACTTTATAGAAATAACAAGCAATAAGAAGTTTTAGTTATTTTACATGAACATAGATACAAACAACCACACAACAAACTCTGAGAAATCAAATTAAATTCAACCTGAAACAAATCATGAACTTAGTTTGCTACAAATTTTTCCCTAATTAATACACACCATGAGCAGATGCATAAAGAGGGTTATTAAGTGTTTTGTTGGATGACCCCTTTTTCCTGAAGAAAAAATCTCCCAGAAGAGGAACTAAAGGCTTCTTCTTCATCACCTTCCTCTCCTTTTTACCTCCAAAATATCCTCTCTCTTCTCCAAGACTCAATATTTGAGCCAAATTTGGTGAATTCTCCATTCTTATCATAAACTCTCTGTTCTTTTCTTCCTCTTTAAAAACATCTTCTCTCTTTTCAAAACTTACCCTTGCTGCAGCCGCTGCCTTTTTAGCTGCTGCTGCCTCTGCCTCAGCCAACTTAGACATGTTCTTGTGTAACTCAGCATTCAAAGAAGCCACTGCAATTTCTGTCTCTGACTCTCTCTCCTTTAGTACCTTCAACTCCACCTTTGTTTGCTCAAGCTCTGCCTCTAGTTTCTTTAAAGTATCCAAGAATTCATTATTATTGTTACTTCCTTCATGATTATCTTCTTTACAAATAGGGCTTATAGGACTTGGAGATGAGTAATGCATCCATGAAGTGTCATGGCTAGGAGGAGGAGTGTAATATGGCTTGGGAGAGTATATTTCTCCGACAAGAATGCGTTCACCGAATATGGCAACAGCCTCTTTCACAGAGCGAAAAGGGCGAGAAGTGTCGACAAAGGAGCTATAGTCTTCGTTTGGTTTTGGAGAAAGAAGAGGAGTTGGGGTTTCTTCCATGGTGAAGATGAATGAGAGTAACTAGCTAGCTATGTTGTGTGTTTTGGAGGGATGAGAAGGGATTATTTGACAATGAGTTTGGTTTGGTTTTCTTTGCTTTTACTTCAAAAGATATATTAAAAAAAAATGATTGATAAGAAAGAGGAGACATTAGAGATGGGAGACCGTTGTTTTAAGGTTAAGACAGCATCGAAAGGGAATTTGGAAGTGGACGTGTAGATTATGATTTGTAAACCACCAATTGTTGGCGTATTGATTTACAAGGGATTATACTTACTAATACTCTTTGTCTTTGTTACTTGGGATTGGATTGGAGTTTGAATATTTTAGGTTTCTTCTTTCTTTCTAAGGCCTTTTTTATTTGTTGGTTTAAATGAATTCTTGTGAAATTTCTTTGGAATTTATATGTTTATGTCTAATATGAAAGGAAATGTTAATTTTATTGCCATTAATTCAATTTTAAAAATTAATAATTAATCAAACCGGCAAAAATTCTATAATTTTGTAAATAAATAAATAAATATATTTAAGTTCATTTATACCAAATGTATGTATGTGCGCGCGTGCATATATATATATATTGCTTATCCTTGTTGTTAAGAACCCGAATGGATATAATGACAAGAGATTCATATAGCGGATCCGATTAGTTTGGAAATAAAGCTTAATTGTTATATATATATATATATATATATATATATATATATATATATATATTATGATTTGCCTATTCTTGTTGCTACGAACTCTGAGCGGATACAATAACAAATGATTCATTTGGAAATAAAGCTTAATTGTTGCTAATATATATATATATATATATATATATATATATATATATATATATATATATATTATGATTTGCCTGTTCTTGTTGCAACGAACTCTGAGCGGATGCAATTACAAATGATTCATATAGTCGATGCCGGTTAATTTGAGACTAAAACTTAGCTATTGTTGTATTGTCATACCAAATAAAAAGTTACCCAAATCGAAACTAAAGTTTGAAAATTTGTTTAATAGCTCCATGGATGATTCGAATATTGAAGAGAGCGACCCACCCATGCACACAAGAGGCAATGCAAGTATTAAGCAATGGATCAAGTTGATGGAATTATCATATGAAGACAATCCCATAATTTTGAACCAAAACAACATTTGATTGACTCGACCACCCCACCGCATATAAACATGTCCTTCTCAAATTAATGATATGAGAAGAGATTTGCATTTGTAGTGTGTTCTTGCTCTCTCTCTATTGTTTTCAAAAAACAAAATAGGGAATTTTTACTGGTCAGAATTGTTAATTTGTATTTTTTAAAAATAAATAGCTTGGAGGATGGTGCTTGAGGCTAAAACAGTATTTGTGCTGCTTGTCATGACTCAGGCATAGGTGTAATACTTTTAGATGATTTATAATAAGCAATCAAATAAATGGTTTTTGCAGTAATCACAAACAAATTTATAAATCAAAATTTAGGGTGAATTGCTAGTTAATTTTTATAATTTATTGAAATTTATAAATTGAGATTTATATTTTCAAAAATCAATTAAATGATCTCTCTATTAATTTCATTAACATTCAACTTAATCGTCATTCTGTTAAATTTTTTATTAAATTATAATGAAATATCAAATTTACCCTTAAGACAAAACTTTCAATTTTCTTTTACCTTATATTATCAGATCAAATCCTAAGTTTTCTTTTTATACTAAAACTTAGATTAGCTATTCTAATTTCTAAATAGAAACTCATTAAAAATAACATTCCATCAATGTGTTTATATTAAATTATTAGATAAGATTTGACAATAAAATTTAATTTTTTTTATCTCAATAATAAAATTGGAATCATTATTTTTCCAAATGTATTTGATATTTTTAGTTGATAAATTAAAAATCTTAATAGAATAGCTCTTTAGTTTTACAACAACAAAATAGAGGGATTAATTAATATTTGAAAATATAAATCTTTTTTGTCATAACATAAAAATTAAATAGTAATTTAATTTCAATTTTATTGGTTTGCTAGTAATAATTTTATTTTATGATATGTTTCAAATAATTTATTACACTTTAATCTCAACGATATTATCCCATGGATGAATTCTATGAATTACAAATTTATTTGTGGGGATTCGGTATATATTTTTAAAGTGAGGGCTGATTTATACAATTTTACAATTCCTCGATCGTCTTATTGTAATTTACCCCTGATTCTTGTTAAAGCACGTGTGATAAACGTTTTACCTGGAAACGTCGCCGTTTAATCGAAATATAAAAGATCCGCCATCATCGTCTTTGTTTCTGATCTCTCCCTGAGAAGCCTAGAATCAGAAAAAATGGCACCAAAAAAGAAACAGCAGAAGCAAAGCAACAACAAAGCATCTTCAACGTCTTCTAAATCCAAACCACAATCTTCCTCCGGTCCAAGGCTTCAGATTTCTGCCGAAAACGAGAATCGTCTAAGACGGCTCTTACTTAACTCCGGCCAGTCCACTCAGCCATCCTCCGCGACTTCTGTTCAAGATAATCTCTCTAAGGTTCAAAAGGCCAAGAGATTGAAAAATATCTACGAGAAGCTCTCCTGTGAAGGCTTTTCTAATGATCAAATTGAGCTTGCTCTCACTTCAATCAAGGTAATAGATTCTTCTTATTACTACTGTTTTATTACTTCATATAAACGAAAAGAACGACAAAAAAGGAGAAAATATAAACTTCTTTGTGTTGTGAGTAGGATAATGCTACATTTGAATCTGCTTTGGATTGGTTATGCTTGAATTTACCGGGAAACGAGCTTCCTTTGAAGTTTTCAAGTGGAACTTCGCTAAATACAAATGAAGGTATATTTGATTTTCATTTTAACTAGTGTTATAATGCAATTTTCACGTGAATGAATGATGACGTGTTGATTGTTGGCATTCAAGTTAGCCAATTATTTTTTTTGTAATGTTATTTTGTAGGTTCTGTTAGTGTTGTATCAACTGCGCGGGACAATTGGACTCCTTCAGTCAATGCTTCCGCAAAGACCGAGGAGCCTGTGCAACCAGTTTCTGTTAGAATCAAAGCACGGTGGGATGATAATGATGATGCTCTAGATTCTCGTTCACAGGCAGATTGGATTAGGCAATATATGGAACAACAGGAAGAGGTAGACTGAATGCCTTTAAGTATTATAGATTTCACGCATGTCTTGCTGTTGTTGACAAAAAAAAAAAAAAAAAAAAAAAAAAAGGAATGAAGAAGAAGAAGAGAGGAAGAAAGAAAATGGAAGTCAAAGGTGCAATTGTTGTCCTCTAGAATTTGATTTCTTTATCATTTGATATGAGTTGGTGAACATAATACTGTATTTCCAGTAGAGGTTGGGGCCTAAAGTATTTTATTTTTGGCTTCTGGGTTATTGCGTTGGCTTGATCCTGAAAGAAATTTTAAGTCAGCCAGTTTCTAGTCTCCTTTGAAGAAAATACTCTAGAATTGGAGCGTGATAGAATTATGGTGTGGGAAAGAGCTACTTTATTTTGACATATTTGATTTACTTTACATTCAATAACATGCAAAAAGTTGTTTATATATGATCCGTTAAGCAAGAATTTGTGTATTTGATTTGGGAGATATTTAATGGTGAAGAATTAGTTAAGTGAACTAATATTCATTTTTGTGAATATGTACAGGATGAGTCCCAAACTTGGGAAGACTATGATGTTGATGGAAATTTAGTGAACAAGGTAAATTCTCTTCTTCCTTCCTCTCTTTTTGGTCAGAGAGAAATATTCAACCATGGAAAAATTTGAAGCCTGCTTTTGACTCGGTTTTTCTATTTTCTCTTTATTTTAATAGGATCCTGTACCGCGGTCTTATGAAATTATAGCTGAAGAGTACTATGCAGCACGATTGGAAGCTACAAAAGCCAAAGAAAAAGGGGACAAAAAAACTCAGGAGCAAGCAGGCCATGTTATCCGCAAGCTCAAACAGGAATTGGCTTCTTTAGGTTAAATTCAGTCCCTTTCCTGATCCATAGTCAAATCTGGTTGTGGTTCCAATTACCTTGTGCTGTATTTTATTAATTGAGCAGGGTTATCAGATGACATGTTAGCACAAGAGTTTGATCATGAACGTCATTCTGTTTCTGTGCCTGAGGGCACATCTATGAGTGCTATGCCTCAAGAGCAACTTCAGGAAAAAACATCATCTGATGCAGAAGGGGGCTCAGACTTTCTTGTGCCATCGGATGAAATACCAGTAGAAGCAAATGATGTGGAAAGTTCAAGTTCTGTGGAGTTTTCAGAAGAATCTATTCCCTCTAGTGTACCTGTACAAAAAGACATTGTATTAGAAGATGAGGCTGGAGAAGTGGAGCTCGGTGATTTCTTTTTGGAAGATGTTGCATCAAATGAAGCTTTACCTCCTCAAGTATTGGAATTACAAAAGAAGGAAAAAAGGAGAGAAGAATTATTAAATGAGAAGAATTTGGAGAAATTAGACGGCATTTGGAAGAAGGTACTAATGTTTGAAGGCTTGTTAGGAAAATATTACTGATCCTGGATGTAATGTAAGTTAGGTAATACATGATGCCTAGTAAAAAATCCATATAGTTAGTTCTATGGTTTCAGATCTGTTTTTCTGTCCTACAATCTCATATATCTATGGGAGAAAAACTGCTATGCAATGAATTTTTTGGAATGTTTGGAATATGAATTTTCCTGCTGAAAAATTTTATATAGCATTTTTTTTTTTTAACATGGACTTATATGTTTCATGTATGCTTCTCTCCCCATGGATTATTATCCAAATTTCTCATGGTTAAAGTAATTCTCTTCTATTTTTGGCTCTTACAATGTGATTGTTTTGTACACAAGTTGGAATTGCTACTTCTTCCTCTTCTTCTTTTTCCTTCTTTTTTTTTTTTTTTTTTAAATAATTCTGATTGAGGCTAAATAATGACAGGGGGACCCGCATAAGATTCCTAAGGCTGTCCTTCACCAACTATGTCAAAAATCAGGGTGGGATGCTCCAAAATTTAATAAGGTGCTAGAAAGGAGAGAAGGCTTCCTGTATTCTGTTAGCATATTACGCAAAGCTAGTGGAAGGGGCAAGAGTAGAAAAGCTGGCGGTTTGATCACCCTTCAGCTTCCTGACTGGGATGAAACATATGAATCTGCTGAGGTACTTTAATTCTGGTTCCATTTCCAATTTCAAAAGTGTCAAAGTTACTCCTACCTCCACTCTTAGAAAATTTATATTAGAAGCTGGCAATAGCTGGGTGATAACAAGAAGACACTTAGTAACATTGTTGTTTCTTTCCCACTTCAGCAATTCTCTGACCTAAGTACACCGCTGTCCTGTTCTGCCCTTTGCTTTGTTCTTGCTGTGACTGAACTACCATCTTCTAAGTTATAACCAGGGATTGGATAACTCTTAATCTCCCATCAACTTAGTATCCAAGCACGAAAAGTATGACAAGGGGTGTAGGATGTAATATGGTGTTGAGTCTTGTATTTATTTATCTATGTCTTTCTGAATGTATTAGAGGTAAATTTTGATAGTAGTTGTCATGTTAGTTATATTCAAGTCTCTGCTTGATTATAGTGTAGACATAAAACCCATCCCACTTCTGCCTCTGAGTTGAGAGAGCTTCCAGGGTCCAATTTTCGACCGTCTTTAATTGGGTTGGACCCTTGAATTGCTAAGTTCATTGTCACTACTTATTTGATTGGTGGTTACCAAATCCTTATTTTTGTCACTTGTGGACTCAATATTGAAAGGGCTTGCTCTGAAATGAAATGTATTTTAGTGAATATTACTTTCCTTTAATTTTTAAAGAAGTTTTGATGTTCTTTTTGTGTCTTTTTTAATTTTCTTCCTTTGGTTGTGAATGATTACAACTGCAGGATGCCCAGAACAGAGTTGCTGCATTTGCTCTTTACGAACTGTTTCCTGATATCCCTATTCACCTGATCGTTACCAAACCTTATGCTTCTCTTATTTTACAGTGGAAAGAAGGTAATGCTTTCTTAATACAGGCCATATACTTTCTCCATCACTTGCCGTAGAATTGTTTATTTATTTGGACTTTCTGTAATCTTAAGTAGAATCGTCATCCTGGCATTATTTCTGCAATTTATTCATTACAACTGTCACAACTGTTGTTGTTGGAATTATTTTTTATGTTATTTTTATTGTTTTTCTTCTTCCTTTGATACTTTTGGATTAGTTAAGCATTGTAAAATCTATGAATGCTTACAGGGGAATCATCAAGCAAAGTGGAAAATGCTGTGGAGGAGCGGAGAGCTGGTTTTGTGGATCGGTTATTGAATTCAGATGTATCGATTGCCAGAGCTGATACTACAAATGGGCTTTCAGAACCATTACAAAACTCTCATGTTCAAGAGGCTAGCAAGTTTAGTGATGCTGGTGCTCATCCCGTAGCAGGAAGTACGTACTCTTTACTGATGGGTTCACTTATTTTAATGAGATATAATTTAAAAAGGTGTTCTTTTATTTCGTCTAATGCATTTGCCCTAATTTGTAGGTTATTATCATTTCACTTGCCATATTCTTCAATTATCTTGCTCTAATTTGACCAATATATCTCTTTGTGTGAGTAAAAAGAAAAATAAAGTCTATAAAATTATGACATAAACAATTAAGATTGAGAAGGATTGAGCTGGCAGGCATCCTTTGATATTTCGAGTATTATTCAATCAATATAGAAGTGATGAACACATATTCAAAAAATAAAGTTTTGATGTGGAGCCTATTCGTTTTGTCATCAGAATGAAAATTGTACTGCAAATTTGTATTTGAGGCTTTCATGACTTTCTTTGACCATCGCATGCTGTAGGGGAAAAGATTACAAGTGACGTGGAAAGTTCTTATCTGAGACAGGAGCAAGAAAACAAAAAGACAATGCAGAAATACAGGGTTGGTTTATTTATTTATTTTTCTCAGCTCTTATTGGATGGGAAAGAAGTCATTGGAGGGACTTTTTATCATTCCATCATAGACGTTCAGTTTTATTTTATGTGAAATATCGTTTTTACTTCATAATTAGGAAATGACCAATTTCTTATGATACAAAACTAATAAATACAGTTAAAAATACCATAAAGTAAAAATTGATAGAATAATCCACTTAAATTGAATCTTATCCTTCATACAATGCTAAATGAGTTAAGGCTAGAACCTTTTTTAGTATATCTCTGTCTGAATACTTCATAATTCTATTAGAGAAACACAATCTGAAAGAATATTGGCATTTTCTTTACAGCCACGCCCTCTCCATTTTAAGCTGAAATTAGTCGCATCAGTGGGTTAAATGACTGTTTGATTCATTGTTAGGGCTACTGTCATTTTCCTTTTTGTTTTAAAAGATAATGGGTGTAAACTGAGTTTTGTCAATATGATTTTTTTTTTTTTTTTTTGGTCTCCATGTGCTTTTTTTCCTTTAATGACTTAAAAAATTCTTCTGCCTTTTTTGCTGCTTATGTATTTTGCTTATATTCATGTTGTAGGATATGTTGAAAACTAGAAATGCTCTTCCTATTGCTGGATTGAAGGATGATATACTGCAAATGCTGAATGAAAATAATTTTCTTGTTGTTTGCGGGGAAACAGGCTCTGGAAAGACTACTCAGGTCCATATTCATAGTTACCTTATATCTCTTTTGGGTCTTACTTAGCTTGTGTACCGGTGGTGCTCATTTAGCTTTTGGTGTTTTGTCGTTTAATGGGTGGGGCTCTTTGTTTGTCTTTTCCTCTTTCTGAGAAACAGGCCTCCACCTATCTAACTGACCTTTTATGTAGGTTCCACAATTTATATTGGATGACATGATTGAATCTGGACGTGGTGGAGAGTGTAGCATTATATGCACACAACCGAGGAGAATAGCGGTGGGTACTTTACCTTGTCCATGAACAGATTATTGTTTTAGATATCTATCTCATCAATGTGCTACTTCTATACAGAAATCACTCTCCAATTAAAACATATTTTATTCTAGTCCTAACAACACTGGAAATAAACATGATATACGAGGCAGTTGTATAAGAATTTTTTTTTTTGTATGAATAGTGAAAGTTGGGTTTGGGTGGAAATGCTGCTATTTTTCAAACACCGTTCCTGTATTCACCTTCAGTGGTTAAAGTTGACTGCAAACAACCTCATTCTAGGTCTGCTCATATTATTATCTTACATTGCCCTTGGGTCTCCTAGTATTATCAGTGCTTGGTACTTTTGAAAACTCTTCTTTTATTTCTTATTCATGTTCCTAGTAGTCCTACTTCTACTCATCAATTGGTAGTTCTTATGGAAGGTCACGGTACCATACAAAAAGTTAGGGCTTATTATGGCCAACTGTCACTCGTAAGGTGACTACAATAACTTGTTGCAGGTGTGTATCCCTAAAAAGTCAGTACTTCCAATTATATATATATATATATATATATATATATATATATATATTTGTTTTGAAATATACAAGTTTTATTCTCTTGCCTACCTCTTTTAACCTGGCGTCTTTTATTGGAAGATTTGGAATTTGCTCGTGCGTGAAAAGAAAATATCTTCATTAAAATATTTTGCAGAACATAAAGAGCCTTAGTACTCCTATCTATCCAGGTAGATCAGCTCATGCAAAGACAGAACATCGTTTCTATTTCCTTACTTTTCTACTTCTGAAATCTCTAAGATTCATTTGCAAAATTCATATGCTTACCGGGTTAAATCCACTCATAAATATATTAAATGATGAACATGGACTTTTCATCTGCATACACAATCCTACCTAGTACCCCACACATAGTCTCGAGGTAAATTTATACTTGTCAGATGACCGTTAAATTCTGATCATTAAGCTGGACACTCTCTAATGGGGACAAGGTTTTCTGTCTAAAATCTTAAAGGTCCTGTCAGGCTTGCTTCCTATCGGTGTTGGGAAGTTGTGGATGTCTTCTAATGTCACTTAGGGCTTGGGGTCCAGGCTCATTGGAGGTTAAGAGAAGGTCAACTCACTTCAGAAGGCTGGATGTAACTTAAGATTTCTAAATGCAGGAGTCTCATGGATTCCAAGTAGGTGTAAGACGAGCATCTCATTATGAAGCTCTTCAGCTATTCTCTTATCAAAGTCTAAGAAAATGCGCCATTGGTGAACTACAAATGAAAGAAACCCCATTGGATACTAAGTCAATAAATCAGCCCTTACTTACCTCCCCTATTCAGCTTTCTCCTAAGAACTTCAATAATGTAAACGAACAAAGAAGATGGACTGTCCCTTAGTCTGAAACTCGTAGACACTTTCAGACTCGGACTTGAGATCTCCTTTTAACCAGTTAAGAAATCTCTGATCTATTTCCTCCATATTCTTATCTATAATGTTATTTGACTCCCCCTCCAACTTGATTATGAAGTTTCTAAAATCCAGTTTAGGTATAGATGACAATTGGTTATAATAAACCTGGTAATCTTCAATCGGGAGCTCTAAAATGCATGTCCTAACACATGGTTCATGGCTCTGTTTTGTATTTCCTTATTCTATTGGCCCTATAAGAGAGCATTTATCCATCTTTAGTGCTCATCTTTTGGTAGTCAATTTCTTTATTTTATTTGTTCAAAGTTAAAATAGAATGTACTTGGAATATCTTTTTTCTCCTATATCTGCAACTGGTTGTCATCTTAGTCTTTAAGAAAATATCTTTTTGTTATATATAATGTGGCCATTGTAGATTGAGAAGCATGGGGAAATCTTTTCTATCCATTCGTTGACTATAATTTGTTGATTTCTCCAATGCATTGTAGGCTATTTCTGTGGCTGAAAGAGTTGCTGATGAGCGATGTGAACCTTCACCTGGTTCAAATGGCTCCTTAGTTGGTTATCAAGTTCGTCTTGATAGTGCAAGGTGCTAATCTGCTTCTTTCT
This sequence comes from Jatropha curcas, assembly GCF_041381405.1. Taxonomy (NCBI): domain Eukaryota; kingdom Viridiplantae; phylum Streptophyta; class Magnoliopsida; order Malpighiales; family Euphorbiaceae; genus Jatropha; species Jatropha curcas. The sequence continues at coordinate 2,709,289 of NC_143156.1, forward strand.
TTCTTATTGGCTAAGGTTACTGTGAGGATCACCATATGTATGCATCACCTGCATTTCATATGTTGCATTTTGATCATATTGCTGAGATTCATTCCTTCATTTCCTTGCATGTATTTGAACTTATTTTTGTTTTGAGATTCAGCTCTGGTTATTTTTTGTGATTGAAAATCATGCTTTTTCTATCTGCTAATTTCTTGTTATTGCTTGAAATGCTTCGTTTCATTTTGGTTTAGGGAAATAGTGGGATGTTTTATTCTCTCCTTTTCCATTTGTGTGTTCTTTCAACAATCTTTATGCATATTATACTTTCATGCATACTAATTGTCTTTTTCTTTTCTTATAACTTACTGTCTTAGGAATGAGAAAACGAAGCTTCTCTTTTGCACAACAGGCATTCTTTTGAGGAGGCTTGTGGTAAGCTGAAATTACTGAGTGATCTTGAATTTGTTATATTTGAATTTGGCCCATTTTGCTTTTCTGATAAGGAAACAAAATTTAGATGCCAGCATCATTTTTTTTTCCTACATGTATCTTAGAAATTTAGTGGTCGTTTTTGACATTGGTATTTGGTATTGCCTAGTAAAAATGTCAGTATTTCAAAACATGAAAATCAGCTTCTTTTTCTCCTTGGCAGAGGATACCTTGTCCTCATATTAATCGTCCTTTCTCATTTTAATAAATTCTTCGTTATCAAAAGAATAGAAATATAACAAAATAAAAAACCAAAGGCTGCTGTTTAAGATATTCGTAACCTTAACTTGTTTTGTTGTTTATCCCAGAAATGTATATAAAATATGGTTTATGATGTTTTCATCGAGATGTTTTTATGCCAGCCTTAATTTTTTCCACAGGCAATATAAAATGAAATCTTTGACATCAGTACGTGTTTTTGTGTTACACTGAGATGAGGATATTTTCCGACTGCTTTGTAATTATTTCAATCTTTTTGCTTTTTAATTAAGATTCAAATTTTATTCAAAGAATTCTTAATTATGAGATATTTTCAGAAATTTGAAATTATTTCAGTGGTTTCTTAATTTTTTGGAAGTTGAAACTTGCTTTGGTATGGCCAGTTAAAACAATCTTTTCTCATTGCGGTTTCAACTATTTGCAGGGGGATAGAAACTTAGCCGGTGTTACTCATGTCATTGTTGATGAGGTGCATGAACGGTCACTATTGGTAAGTGAAACTTAATGTAGCTGAAGGTATTCTATTCTTCATTAATGTAGCCTAAGATATCCTGTTTCTTCGATCCCTGGATTTGAGAGACTGTTTCTTTAGTTTTTCATTTTGTTTGTTTTTTGTTTCTCTCTCTTTCTCTTCTTTTTTCTTTGTTTTGTTTTTTGTGCACCTGCTACCTGTATAGTACGTAATGTCTGCAGCCTTTCATATTTGTTTAAATGGATGAATTCCTTACAAAGAGTCAGAGTTAGCGCAGTTGATTGGTATGTACGAATGGATGTCAGATGATGACTTGATAGAGTTAATTTTTTCCCCCACATGATATAGTAAATTTGTGATCTCTGTATGTGAGTCAACAAAATGTTAACAGCATAAAACAGATACAAGTCGTGGCATTTTTTTTGTCTTTTTTATGCCATATTGCAATTTCAGACAGTTTCTTCAATACAGGCCACGTGTTTTACTTTCTATTTGTTGCATAGGGAAATTTTTTTGGCATGTTTCATCTGGAAACTAGGATTCATCACTCTGATTCATTTCAAAGTGGCTAGGTTCATGTATCACAACATGTTTTTCAATAGTTTAGTGCATTTGGAATAAGCACCACCAAATCAAGGCAAGTCCTGAATGATTTTTCTGTTTTCAGTTTTTGCAACTGAGTGAGTCCTTTTCATTTTTATATTTACCTTGCAACTTCTTAATGAAAGGGACCAGATCTTACGTGTGATGTATCCTTTTTTATAAAGGTTGGCTGATGCAAAATCTCATTTGTTGAATCTGGAATAGGGTGATTTTCTACTCATTATTTTGAAGAGCCTGATAGAGAAGGAATCTGGTCATGGCACGCCAAAGCTGAAAGTTATTCTTATGTAATACTTATTTTCAGTTTTGTTCTACAGGCATTACTTTGTTCGTCTGTAAATACATTGGCATCTTATTTTTATTGAATTAATAATGTTCAGGTCTGCAACTGTTGATTCAACTTTATTTTCAAGTTATTTTGGACACTGTCCTGTTCTTACTGCACAAGGCCGTACGCATCCTGTGACAACTTACTTTCTTGAGGATATATATGAGAGTATTAATTATCATTTGACTTCAGATTCTCCAGCTGCTTTAAAATACCAAACACCAACATTTGATAAGGTGCAGTTACATTTTGGCTTCAGAAATAAGTTTATGTAGTGCTTATGAATGCTTTTTAGCACGTATGATTGCATCGCTATGGTGGATAGCTTTCAATATTCATAAGATATCCATTTCTCGACGAGATCTTCTAACTTGAAATTAACAATTGTATTGTTTTGCACTTATGTAAGTTATACTTGACATGGTTGGGTTGCTAGTGTGATTTCAATAAGGGTTTGCCTTTTCTTGATAACTTTGTTGTTATGCCTTGCATTCTAATGTGCTTATTCTTTGAGCAATCCTTTAACGGGTTTCTTAAAACTATATAGATAACCCAACTAAATGACGAGCATATGCATGTAAGGTTTTTGCTTGAAGTTGAATTCATTAATAAATGCTGTTAAGATGAACATCAAAGCTCATGGCCATTAGTGTGATCCCCAAAAAGTTACAAACATGTTTTCTCTTCTTGATATGGCTTTATTGTTATGCCTTAAATGCTTATGTACCTTAAATGTAAAGCCTTTATAAGATTTTTTAGCAATTATTTGATAGGTTTTCTACATGCCATTTATTAGTCTCTAGGATGCATGTAGAGTTCTTTTCTGATTGCAGATTCCAACAATTCGTGGTTTTTTTTCTTTTTTTATTTTTTTTTATTTTTTATTTTTTTTATGTTTTTTGCTTAAAAGAAACATCTAAATAACGAATAGTAGCTGCAGAGTGGTTCTGTGAATAACCGTAGAGGGAAGAAAAATCTTGTCTTGTCTGCTTGGGGTGACGATTCTCTGCTTTCAGAAGACTTTGTTAATCCCCATTATGTCTCAAGCAATTATCAATTGTATGGTGAGCAAACCCGACAGAATTTGGTAAGTGCTATAGCCATGTCAATAATATAGTTTCTGTTCCATTTCTTTTCATGATCCATGGTATAACATTTATCCAATCTAATGTTTAGAAAAAATTGAATGAAGATGTGATTGACTATGATGTGTTGGAAGACTTGATATGCTATGTTGATGAAACATGTGGTGAAGGTGCCATACTTGTCTTTTTGCCTGTAAGTTCATTCAGTAATCCTTTTACTTAAATAACTCTTTGGCATTTGTTATATCCTTCTGAATCTACACACTTGCTACTGATCACAGGGAGTGTCTGAAATTCACATGCTACTCGATAGGTTATCTGCATCTTACCGATTTGGTGGAACATCATCTGACTGGGTACTTCCTTTGCATTCTTCTATAGCACCAATGGATCAAAAAAAGGTGTTCTTGCGTCCACCTGAAAACACACGCAAGGTAACTTTTTACTGTCAGTTGTTATTTATTCTTTTACTTCTGTTTTTCATTATAAATTCTAACTATTTTGAATTTGTTCTTTATCCAATTATGCTTCTTGTGAGAATGAAGTTTTGTTTCCTTTTGTGAAGTTGCTGATCATAAGGAAATTATGATTTGTATGTTTGTCCAGAATTTATCTTTGTAAGAGTTAAATTTTGTATTTATGCATGAGAAGGATGGTGATTATTTCCTCCACAGATGGTTTTAAGGGGTGAGTTATCTTATAATGAAAATTGGAATTCCATAAGAGCGTAGGACAAACTTTCGAATAGTCAGGAAGAATGGAAGTGATAATATGAATTCTATCTCAAAAAGCAGGAAGGCCTTCTAACTGGGAGTTTGATGTTTATAGTAAAAGAGTCCCTCTTTCAGCAATAAAGATCTTGTATGTTATTGCCCGTTAAAAGTCTTTTCTAATGGTAGCAAGTTGACTGAAGGATAGTCCATTGGGTCCAATCTTTTCAGAGAAGGCCGTGAAAGAAATTTCTTATTGGGGGCTTTTGAAATCCAAATGTAACATAGAAATTTCTATTTGGCTTCTGCAACCCTAGTTTACAATGTGGTGTGTCCGTCTGTTTGGTGTAAGACTTTTCCAGTCTTTTTTTTTTTTTCAATTTCCTTGAAAAATTGTCATCATCCAATATTCAAACAAAATGTTATATCAATAGTGATCCTTTTCTGAATCTGGTGCTCAAACCATAAATTTATCCTATTCTATGTTCTCCAAGGCATCATGCATGCTGTGCTATCCTGCAAATCTAATATTTTCTCAAGTTGCTCAACTATATATATGTTTCCATTAATAATAAATAAGTTAACATGTTTGTGAATGAAAAATAATACAACAAATTAACCACGCTAAGGGAGTATGACCCAAGTGAATGATACATGTGGCAAAAGGTAAAATGGAGAAGAAAGAAGAAAAGAAAAGCTATGATTTAGGATCTTTAATACTGCACTCTCTTGGATTTGTCCTAGATAGGAGAGAAATAATTTAATATCTATTATGGGGATATGGATGGAAATTGTGCTTTGAAATATTTGACTAGAAGGAATAGTAAAATATGCTCTTGAGAGTCTTACATGACTATAAATGGTTTATAGGTTTCCTTTGGTGCAACATTTGGGTATTAAAGTTTATGAGTTACAAAGCTTTACCGTGTTAATTTTGTGTGTTTGAATTTTATTTGTGTTATTTTTTATTCTTATTACTTGGACAATTGTGCGTACCTCATCTTCTAATGATTTGCTTGTCCATTCACAAATAAAGAAAACCCCTGAGAAACTCCAAGATCCTGTTACAAACATTAGTTTCTTAATATAAAGCTTTCAACCTGCCAATTGTACTCTCCCAACCTTATTAAAATCTGTGCAATTTCTTTCTTATCAGATATAAATTTCCAGTATATTTTGGCTGTTTGATTGACTGACTTCACTAAAATTTTTCTTGTTGTCTCCATTTTTCATTGATTTTCTGGTGCAGGTTATTATTGCAACAAACATTGCAGAGACTAGTATAACAATAGATGATGTAATTTATGTGATTGACTGTGGAAAGCACAAGGAAAATCGTTATAATCCTCAAAAAGTATGTTTTCTTTTCCTGCTTCTTTGTCTTCTTTATTAAAAACATTCTGGGCTCTGCATTTCTTAAAAGTATTGATACAATAAAGTTTTTTACTAAAAGAAACAGTGCTAAATTTCTAGGTTATTAGAAACAATTTCAGTTTATGGGATATGTTTCTGATGAAAATCATTATGGCATTAACTTCACAAAATCTATAGAAGTGCATACATTTCCTATTACCCTTGTGATCTAACATATAATCCTGCTGATACATGAAAGGAACTTTTCCAATTATTGGAATTTTCTTTCTTATCTTGGAATATGCTTGGATCATTACTTTCTGCTGTTTTAAAAATATATGAAAAAAGAAAAGGGATGTCCTAATTCCTCAGGTCTTCTACTTTTCTCTGTCCTGAAGACTTAGCATTATGTAATCCATTGTATTAGCTTTTGGGATGCTGTCTAGCAGGATATATTACAATGAGGAATTGCTAATAGTGAAATATGTTCTCAAGCTTCAAATGGCCCTTTGTTAATTGCCAATACCATCTGCTCATCTGGGTTTCTGTCTATGAATTCATTACTTATCTTACCTGTTGTTCTTGGTGTCTGAGTAGTTTTTTGGTTGCTTTAGAAATTGACAAGCATGGTTGAGGATTGGATATCTCAAGCAAATGCGAGGCAACGCCGAGGAAGAGCTGGACGTGTTAAACCTGGAATTTGCTTTTGCTTGTATACACGTCATAGATTTGAGAAACTTATGCGTCCTTATCAGGTACTTCTGTATGATTGATATTGAGGCATCTATCTTCATGTGCTTTTCAATTTTAACTGTTTCAATATTCTTAATTTTTCATTCTTTTATTTTAAAGTAAACTCTTGTATCTTCAATATAAGGTTCCTGAGATGCTTCGGATGCCATTAGTGGAGTTGTGTTTGCAAATAAAGTTACTTTCTCTTGGTCACATAAAACCATTTTTATCCAAGGTAAGTAATGCAAAATGAGCCTGCAGATGGGAGATAGTTTAATTGTTAAAATCTTCTAACAGATTATTTTGAATACTATCTTCAGGCTTTGGAACCTCCAAACGATGAGGCTATGACTTCTGCAATTTCATTGCTATATGAGGTAGGTTTTCATGCATTCTGTCTCTCTGTTTCTCTCTCTCTCCTTCTTGTTGCCTAGTAAGGGGACTACCCTGGGAAAAATGAGATATCTTCTTCTGTGTTACTATGTAGGTCTTTTACTCATGCTATTGACCATAGTTTATTATGCAACTAAGTTGTGTATAAGTTTATACTACGAAGTTTTGTATTAGAAAAGAATGGTCAGAGCATCTAATTATATTGGTAATCTTTGTTATTTTGGAGCTCCTTTATATTTTTATCTGGTAAACTAAATCCCTGGTGTCAAAAATTTGCAGGTTGGAGCTGTAGAAGGGGATGAAGAGTTGACACCTCTTGGGCATCATTTGGCAAAACTTCCTGTTGATGTATTGATCGGAAAGGTATTGATAGGAAAACAAGTTCTCTTCATTTCTGCTTCATCATAATGGCCTCAAACAACTCTTAAAGGCCTTTACATTTTTACATGAAACTTATTTCAAGATTGTGTCAAGAATTTGTTTAGGAGCTATTATGCAATGTTTAAACTTTGAATTGTTATAAGTATGTTGAAAAACCTAAATGATTGAGAGGTGGTAGATATTACCATGTTAATCACTTTGGTTCAATTTTGTCTTCTTCTGGCTTAGATAGGATAGAAAAATTTTTTAAGACAGTTTTTGCAGCTCCTTGTAAAGGTTTTCGATCCATTTTACTATTATCCAAATGCCATTTCTCTTGGCAAATCAGTTTTGGGACACTCAAATTTTCTTGCATGTGAGGTGACCTGAATTTGCATTATCTCCTAATATATGTGTTATGATCTATCGGGAGAGCAAACTACGTCATCAATTTCTTCAATGCCTCGCTTCATTGTCTCTTTGGAATTTGATTTTTGTAGCTGCTGGGAAGGTTGGGTTCGATTTTTGTAGATGTCAGAGGGTGTTATGAAGCTCTAAATATAGAGCTTTTGGCAGGAAAGTGAATGCTTTGAGGTTATGGGTTTGAGTTTATGATTTGTGTATTTGGTTAGAGTCATGCCTGGTGTCTAAGCATTAAAGTTTAGCAGTTCAGTATTACATGAAAAAGCTATGCTCTTGGCTTCCTCATGGACCTCTAATGGTATGGACCCATTGAGTATCTGATATAAGTGCTTCATAGGAATCAAACTACTGAAGTTTCCTGAACTTTACAGAAAATTGTTGAAATTTATTCAATTTCTATGACAAAACCATTCTGGCTGAATGTTTGTATGTGAATATTGTCCATGGCTTATTTATACAGCTGTAAAGTATCAGTGTTGAAATCAGTATATTCAACCTTTAGGTCCTATTATCAGCTTGTATACCTTTACATCAACTCCGATATGACTTATGTCTCTTCTGGTTAACTCAGTTATTTTAGTTGGTTTATGTTGATGTCATGTTGGCTTGACCTTGCTTGGAGTGGAATTCTTCTACTGTCATTCTGAAATCAGGCCTTAGACTATATGCTGGATTAAGGCTGGATCAAGTTTAGCAAAGTAATTATTCTTTTTGCTGGTTCATGCTAGCAGAGGAATGTTGGAAACCTCTGAAAACTTAGCAACTCATTATATACTATTTGCATACTTTACATATTCTCTCTCTTTCTTATGTTGCAAGTATTCTTCAGAATATACCCTCTAACTATGTGCTTCTCAAAATGCAGATGATGCTGTATGGTGCAATATTTGGTTGCTTATCACCTATTCTTTCCATTTCTGCATTTCTCAGCTATAAATCACCTTTTGTATACCCGAAAGACGAGGTCTCTATTTCTAATTGTGTCCCAAGTTTTTTACTGTTTCTTCATCTTGAGAGCAGAAAAGATATGACATTTTATTGTTATTATTATTAACTTTTTATTTCTGTTATTTTGGATAAATTCTAGAGGCAAAATGTTGAAAGGGCAAAGCTTGCGCTTTTAACCGATAAGTCAGATGGCTCAAATGATTCAAATGACAATGATAAGCAATCTGATCACATAGTAATGATGGTTGCGTACAAGAAGTGGGAGAAGATTCTGCAGGAGGTTAGTTGGGGTTTGCTCATTTTTTAATAAGTAAACTCTCTATATTGTTAGATCATGTTTAATTGCATGTCAAACAAGTATTATGCCCAGAGTCTTTTCATGATGGCTATGTTTTAGGACCATATAAGCCAGTTTAGTTTTGATTCTAGCCGCTAAAGCTTCAATGGCTTTTAAGATTCTTATGTGACACAAATATGTAGTGAATTTGTTATTATTTCAGACGTTTTTCACTATAATTATTCTGGGACACACTCAAAAAGTACTTAAAATTATATGCCTATATGCTCTTTGCACTCACAGATCAAGATTTCTGTGATTTAGTTAGTTTATCTGACAGGTTAAGCAATTCTAATGATGCTATGCATGGTTATTGTATTTTTCTTAATAATTCATCCTTAAAGGGGACCTGCAGCTGTCTTCTGCACTATCATATGTCACTAATTAGAATCCGTAAGCTTTTCAGTTCAAGGTATTAAGCAATTTCAATAATGATCCACTTTGCACAATTTATCACCATAGTAATGCATCCCATAGGAGATTGATAGCTGCCCTCTGCAGTGTCATGGATCAGCTAATTGGGGACACTACACTGAGAAGTCTAAGATGATCCCTGCACTTATAGACCTCATATCAGTGGGAGTTTTTGTTTTGCGGATTACTTTGTTGACTGATATTTGGAAATTCACACTTGCAGAGGGGTGCTAAAGCTGCACAGCAATTTTGCAATTCTTATTTTTTGAGCAGTTCAGTTATGTACATGATAAGGTTTAGTTTCCTATTCTTCACCCTTTGTTATTCTTAAATATGTCGACTGTTTTCTTTTCTTATAACAAATATGTTAATGCATTTTATGCTTTTTAGCTCTAACATAGTGGGATACGAAAGCTAGTATTTTATGCTTTTTACCCCTTTTTGGTAACAGTATCAGTTACGAGAAATTGTAACTGATTTAAATACTTGTCTGGTGGATATGATTTAGTACGGTCCACCAATAATACAACCTTAGGTTTCATTTTTTCAGTCCCTGCCAAGTTCTTGTAAATTTTAATATGTAACATCTGGGCAAGATTTCTGGCTTATATGATTTGAAAAGGAAAAAAAAAAAATTGAAACTGACAGAAAATTGAGAACATAGAAAACCATAGCTGTATAGTTTTGAGCTTCTGGTCATCAATCATATTCATAGATCATCCTTCAGCTATCAAATTCTAACCTTTTTGCGATCCTAGTCAGCAAGGAGATATATCTAAGACACCATTTTCCTTTATTATTTTGGTCTCTTTCTCTTTACGTTTCTTTAACCATGGGTGCTAAGGCCGTATAACAGTTGGTTGTATTCCTATTTCATTTAAAAATTCCAAGTAGTTAGATGTTCAGTCTTCATCTAGATCCAGCGTGTTTTATTGCAAAGATAGATGTTTAATATGTTGGAATTAGGATTTATTACAAATTCCGCGTCTATGTTGACAGAACTATATGGAAGAATGACTTGCATCATATGCTTATTAATCATGTGAAAAGACACCAAATATTCTTACATCTGTTTTTGTCTTTTATTGTTTTAGATTTTGGTTTCCCTTTTCTTTTCTCTTAGTGTATTTAGAGAAGCATCTTGTATTTGATATGCCAAAATTTCAGAGACATGAGGATACAATTTGGGTCACTGCTGGCAGACATTGGATTCATCACTCTTCCAAAGAATTACCAGGTACTGTTCTTGTGCTACTTTTATGTAGATATAAACATAGAATGCACGTTTTTGCATACCTGATTTTAGAAAAGGATAACTTTGTTTTCATTTCTATTTTGCCTAAAATAACTTGTGGATTCTGTTGTGCATTCCCCTTTTTTGAATCTCCTTTATGTACAGAAATGCAACTTTTTTTTTACCGAATTATTGTCTACAACCTTAACAACAATTTGGTTTCTTGGCAGACTCTAGGAAAAAACAGAGAGAATCTTCACAGATGGTTATCTGACAGATCACAGACATTCAATATATATTCACATCACTCCTCAATTGTGAAGGTAACACCAATATGACGTTTTCTTACATTTAATTTCCTTTATTTCAAAGACTTGTTTGGCCTTATCATGATAACAATGTACCCATTTATTTTTACTTTTTTTTCCCAATTACTTTGTAATTTCTTTTACTTCTTAGCTGTGGCTGTTAATGGTTGAACTTAGAAAAGTATGTCACATAAAAGCTTGAACTTCTGAAATAGCATTTTTCGTTGGGTTAGATGGATTTTAAGACATTCTTGCAGGCAATTCTAAGTGCAGGTTTGTATCCAAATGTGGCTGCCACTGAACAAGGCATTACTGCAACAGCTTTTAACAGCCTTAAGCAGTCTAGCAATCCTGTAACGAAGGCTCGTCCTCTCTGGTATGATGGAAGAAGAGAGGTTCATATACACCCATCTTCAATCAACAGTGGTGTAAAAGCATTTCAGCACCCATTTCTAGTCTTCCTTGAGAAGGTTTGCAAATTAGTTCCGGGACATTGTTCTGTTTTCTATTTCATGATATCTGATTAATATTGCATAGACTATATCAGTTAGTTTGTAATTCTGGTCTCTCCTCCTTCCACCTTTCTTTGAGCTCATTTTGCTTTCACATAGTTGTAGCAGTGGTCCAATAATTTTATTTTAAGCTTGCTGCCCTTGTTGATAAATCATGTAGTTATTTAGTCAGTTTTCTCTGATTCAGAAGAGATTGCATGTTGAATTCGGAGTAATATTAAATAAGTCCCTTATTGCCAATCAAGTGTGGTTTGATTGGTCCTCTCACTTATATGACACAAATGTTTTTATCAATTTGGTGAGTCTAGGGAAGGGCTACCCCCTGCTGTTTAGCCCGTAGTGTTATTTCGGTCCATCGGGCCATCCAATGAATCAAAAAAAAAAAAAAAAAAAAAAAAAAAAAGAAGTCCCTTTCATGCTTTCTTAAGGCAAGAAGGGGCATGTAGTTATAGAAGTTTATGTGCCTGCTGCTAAATTTATGTCATGCATAATGTTGGGCTTGGTAACATTTAATGTTTTCTAGTTTAGATGAGCTCTGAAGAAGTAAAATTTCTTCTAAACTGTGCGTTCTGAAGGTATTAATGTCTTGAAATCTTTCCTTTTTTATGTTTATTTCATGGTTGCAATAAAATCCAAAAGTTCCAGCAGCAATGCCCACATAATTACTTTGTGCATTGAACACTAAGATTATAATGCGCCATATCTTTTGTACTTTAAGGTTGAAACCAACAAAGTATTTCTGCGGGATACTACTATTGTATCTCCCTTCTCTATCTTGCTGTTTGGTGGCTTCATTAACATTCAGCATCAGGTACCTTTCCTATCTTTATTCACAAAGAATATATATGCATTTTGCTGTAGACCTGTTAGTATGTAAAATTATTACTTTCTTTTAACTTCCATTTGCAGACAGGATTGGTCACCATAGATGGATGGTTAAAGCTAACAGCTCCAGCCCAATCTGCTGTCTTATTTAAGGAACTTAGATTAGCTCTTCATTCCCTACTAAAGGAACTTGTCCAAAAGCCAAAGGTTTTTTTTTTTTTTATGCACTGTTTGTGTCATACAATTCTTCCCGATGACTTACTTGGCTATTGGACTCTCTGCCAGAATGTGCCTTTAGTTTTTCCTTTTCCCCCCTCTTTTTCATTATGCAGTATTTGGGTCTTGATGTTGTCCCTGTTTCTTGTTTGCAATGAATTTCCCATTTCCCTGGCTGAATAAAATAAAATAAAATAAATAAGTCGAATCCAAGTATATTTTGATATATGCAAGTGAGGCATCAAAAGACTAGAGAACTACAAGAGCAAATAATAGCATTAAAGGATAAACATATTTGGTTAATGCAAATTGTTGGAGGGTAATGGAAGTCAATTACAGCTACTATGATTTCCATGACAAGAACATAGCTATTACTTGCTTGTCTGCTAGAATTTACAGCATTTTGAGACAAATAATAGTTTTGTGCATTTCATATGCGTGATATGTTATCAAGCAATTAGTACTGTAGGTACCTTTCTGGCCATGCTTTTGTTTTATTCAGTTCTTAGTCTCTTAACATGCGACTATAAGGTTATGCATTACCAAATATAGCTTACTATATATCGTCTATCTCCCTTTAACCAGTCTATCTGATAGTGATGATCTTCTTCTGATTCAACTCTCTTGTGCCGTTTTTCATTTTTTAAATCCTTTTCGGTTCCTATTAGTTACCTCGCCTTTTCTTGACATATGTGCACCTGAAATGATTCATATATGTTTTTCTTTGAGGAATAATGATTCGTATATGTAATATATTTTTAATGTCTTACAGAATGCAACTATTGTTGAGAATGAGGTCATCAGATCTATGATCCAGTTATTGTTAGATGAAGACAAACCCTCGAAATAAAGTTACAAAAAGCAACAAAATGTGCAAGCATCTTCCTCGTCTCGAATTTTGGTGAGACAAGGAACATATCACTACACCAGGGGCAAGATTCCTCCCTGATAACAACCGATTCATCATATTTGGAGCAGATGGAGAAAATGGCTGTCACGATATCTGAACCAAACCTTCCTTGCAGCAGCCAGCGCCTTGGTAGCTGTTATCCATATAATACTAACCATGAAGGAATTAAGGAACAGTTCATCTCACAGTGTAAGCGAAGGAGAAGAGAAGAGTGTTTGTTTGCGAAGTAGCGGGTAAAAAGAAATATAAGAAGAAAGTTGAGGAAAACTCATGGTCTATGGGTCTTGCCCTTGGGTTTGACTTCAATATATTTTATACATGCATGTTTTTTGGATTAGAATCTTTGATTGTCAAGACGTATGAGAAAAAGTTTTTGGGAGAGGGAAAACATTGCAACAAAAAACAAATCAAAATCTCTCACTTATCACAATCAATAAATGAAACTTGATTGACAGGACATGGTATATATTAATATTTAATATATTTAATATATTAATATCAATATATATATACTGATAGTAGAACACAAACACAACTAGACACTTTGTTGCTTAATTGAAAGAACATAAACACATTTATTCCTTTATGGCCAGCATAGTCCATTCAAGGCTAAACACTACACTCAAAAACACACCTACTTCAACAACATTAGATTCACGCACAAACTGCTTTTCCTTTCTGCAGAAGAAAGGGAGCTTGGAAAAGAAAAGCACAAATTTCATTCAGCAATACAAACAACTCGTATGTACCTACATACTTACAGGTTTTGAATATATATATATATAGCTATTTTCTTTCCTTCGCATGACAGGAAAGAAGGAAATGAGATGAGCAATGGCATGGCATCTCAAATGAAAAACATTGAATTCTCCAGGTTAGGATGCAACCTGTAGAACTTCTCGTCAAAAGAAGCCTTCGATGAAGATGAAGATGAAGCTGAAGAATGATCCCACTCAATTGAATCATGGTAGAGCCGGCCCCGATAAGCAGCACGGTCGGCATAGCACACAGGAGGGACCAATGAGACAGGCTTAGTGCATTGAGCACTAGTAAAGCACATGCCATAAATAAGCTCCTGCAGTTGATCAGAAGTAAAATCATTCTCATCCCATAACACATGGTAATGTGCTGGCTTGCTTGTCCCAATATGACCAAAATGGCTACAGAGATAAAAATCGAACCCAACAAGGCTTGTGATTTTTGTATCCACCACAGTGCCTGGAGGCACATTTTCTTCTCTATCACCGTCAAGAAACAAACGAGTTGTGTGTCGTTTCTGCGCGACAACAATAGTAATAGTTGGGAAGTAATTCTGTGCTCGAAATGTTCTCTTGATATCCCTTAACTCTTCATTGAGAACCATATCAAACTGGTTATCACTAACTCCATCTCGAAATAGGACAATCTTGTCTGGCCTTACTTGATTTAGCTGAGCATAAGTGTTCACTAGCTGCAAACACATGGTACCGATTTTCAGAATCTTCTCTGCTCGATTGTCCTGAGGACAAATTCGCGTAGCATACTGATTCGCAGCAGGCCAATTCATGGTGGCAACAACAGCTGCAATTGAAGGACTTGTTGCGTTAAGAGGGCCAGGGCGATTACTATCAACACCGATGAACATAACATGACTTTTACTCTGCAAGCACTGAGGTTGCGTCAGGAGCTCCATATTACTGCCTCCAAGCTTCGCATTGATCTTTAAAGCGACATTAGCAAGAAACTGATCTTTTGATTTATTGGCATTTGCAGATAAACAACATTGAGTTAAAATGCCTACTTTGGTCTCACTTATCCACTTTAGATTGTTATATCCTGGATCTTGTTCAGGCAGCACACAGAGAAGAATCTGCAAATGGCTACCACCAATTTTAAAAGACTCGTCCTTAACATTCTCAAGTAGTTGGTGGAGATTATCAGCCTCATATAATAAACCCATTTGAAGACGTTTATAGAAAACAGGCTTCTCCATGTTAATGTTGAGTCTGTAGCACCGAGAAATCAGATCAGGAATGAACCTTTCAATACTAAAAGTCCCAAAATCAATAACACCCCATACTGTGATGGGTTTGCTGGAAATTACTGAATTTCTGTTAAGGTTCCAATCACATTTCCTTCTATCAACTGTTGCCTTCATCCATCTTCCCCTTGAAGTGCCAAGCTTCAATTCTGGTGGCTCAATAACTCGACCAATCACTGATGTCATATTCATATCTGCCTCAATTCCAAAATTTTTGCAGATACCTCCCCTGCCAGAAAAACAGAAGAAATGTCTGCAAGTTAATGCAAGTATAAATGATATGAATTAGAAAAATATGGCAGTCAAATTTTCTTTCTATTTTAAAACAAGTTGAAGTTACTTACCCACAAGGTCCATCTCCAGATCTTATCATGCCATATATTGTGCTCTCTCTAACCTTTGGTGGAGCCAGTGAAATCTTCCTTAACTTTTCAGCTTGATATTTTTCGAGACGCTCCTTTCCATACCTTTGCCCAGCAGTTATGGCACAGAACTCCATAGGAACATAGATTTTCCTATTACTTTTCCCTAAATCCAAACATGGAATATCCTTGTACATAATATCCTTGCTGTATTTTTCTTTGAAATACTCAACAAGGCTAACTCGTCTCAGAGGTATTTGATCTCCACTCAGGTCTTCAAGATCAAAACAGATGTCCTGCACATTCTCATCGGTTAATGCTGCAATTTTGTACCTATGATTGCTACTTCTGTGAGTCACAGTAACTTTCAATCCCTTCAAAGCATTCTCAACTTTTTTCCTGAAACTTGCGAAATTGTTTAAATCAAAACCACGAATATCCTCCCTGAGATAATCAATAACTGGCATTGGCTTGCGAAGTGGCAAAACAGAATAGTCCAGACACAAAGCTGCACCTTGGGAGGTTGTTTTTAAACTGTGTTTAATACCTTCAGAAGCTATGACACCTCGACCAAGATCAACTTGTAAATAAGGTCTAGTAGAGTGAAAACTTTTACCAACATAAATCATTTGCTTTGTAGGATTCTCCTTCGTTACTACATCCATAGCTTGAAGTACATCACGAGGTATTGTGAAAGTTAGGCCACTCAAATAACTATCCAACTTCTCATATTTGAGCTCATTCACTAGCTGGACTTGTACTTTGAAAGATTGGATCTTTGAGCCTTCCTCATTTGATAACTCCAACTTAAACTTGCCAGTGGGTAATGACTCTGTACTGAAGATATTCTTCTCACCATCATATGCTGTCATTGACAGGCTGGGAAACCTGGTGGGATCATCTGAGAATAACTTGTCACGAACAGCGGATAGAACAGTCTTTGAAAATGTCGTAGGGAGATTGTTTTTGGTGGGCATGTCCAGTTTGACATCAATATCATAGTGTCTTATGATTGTCTCTGGATTGTACTTAACCCGAAAATGGTTAGCATGAAGGCTTATGCGCCGGATGTCCTTCTTACCGCCATTATCAGGCCTTTTCATTGGAATAAGTTTGCCTGCAACTTCTGGAGGAGAAGTTGAAGAAGAAGATGAAGAAGGTGACTGTCCAGAAATTTGTAGTGATTGCATTTCAGGAACAATTGGTGAATCTGGAAAAAGAAAAACAGCAACAAGTTATTACTGAAGGTTCAAGAACCACATTACAATACCATTAACAAAACCAATCTTCATGAGTTATCTCTTTTTCATTTGATGATTAAAACAGACCAAGCATATAATTGTAAGAAGAAAAGTGTTATTCAGATCCCAACTAATTACCATTTTCTCAGTAGGCCATGATCCGGAAACCCCCTACCCAACATCAAAATTAAATAAAAGAATACTCCTTTCTACACTTGTTTCAAGAACTCTGTTTATAATCCTCTAAAAAGAGACATCAAAACTCGGGATTTCAACGTAGATATATGATAACCAATAGAATTCTTGAAATTTTATGGAACTCAATTTATACTGAGTTTTAGTAAGTAACCAAATAAAATTCTATACATTTCTTAATTAGATGAAGTTAAACTAGCAATTAAGCTTAAAAATAAATAGAAGTGTAGATAAACCAGTTAAAAGTATTGCTTTGGGACAGAGAAACATACCACAAGGAAGAGTTTCAGGAAATGTCCTCTGCAACTCCATCTGTGATTGAACTGTTGGAAGACTTTCAGGAGATGGCCTCCGTAACTCCATCTGTGATTGAACTGTTGGGAGACTTTCAGGAGATGGCCTTTGTAACTCCATCTGTGATTGAACCGGAACAGCATATTGGCACCACCCTCTTCCTCTTCCTTCTCCTCCATGACCACCATACGCACCGCGTGTGGGCCTCAGACCACCATAACGGCCACTGCCACGGCCATCTTGACTTGACACCCACATCTGCTGATTATATTGTTGCTGTTGATGATAAAACTGCTGACGAGTATGGTATTGATGATCACCACCACTACGACCGGTGCTGCGACCACGACCAAGACTACCATCCTGGCCACTCCTTCCTATCCCTCTCCCTCTCCCTCTCCAACCACCAGCAGCAGCACCTGCACCAGCCTTTCCTCTATAACCACCACTATCCATTGATGAATGAGTTGCTAAAAAGACAAGCAGGTATATGAATTCAAGAAAATGCGGTGTTTTTTGAAGGCAAAAACAGGACATTTATAGAGTGAGAGTGAAAGTGGGTATCCAGTGACCAAGTAGACACTGTTTGTTTACGTTGTGAACAAGTAATGAAAACTTAGTTCATTCGTCTCACATTGTAAGCGAAGTAGTTTAGGCCTTCTAGGCGAAGGAGACGTACCAAGAAAGTTGGAGGGAACTTGTTGTGAAAGGGGAATCAAATGGATAGGAACCTATCAAGCTAAGTTAAAATTACTTGCGACCCAATCTTCGCGAGGACGTGAACACAAATTCGATCCCGATAAGTAAAAAATTACTTGCCTTTGTTATGATTGTTAGATATATTTAGATTAAACTCTCAATGATGAATTTCAATTCATAATCTGTATTATTAAACGGTTAAAAAATGAAAAATAATGTTATAGTTTACTAAACGAGAAATTTTTCATCCCAACAAATTTTAACTTCTAAATAAATAAGTCGGAGTTCTAATAAATTGTTAATAAGTTAAAACAAAATCCCCAAACACTTGGACAATAGTGATTTGAAAGTATTTTAAAATAAAAATGTAAATAATGATTTACAAATTTCTCAAACTAGTATAAAATTGGATTTTATTAAACTAACAAAATGGGTGTGTTTATATAAATATGGTATTGTTACATTTATTATATTACTAGCTTTTTTTTTCTTTTTATGTACATTTCACGGCAGTCATGATTTAATTTTTCTTTTTGTATAATTATTTATTATGTTTTGTCTATAATATGAAATTTATGAACCAATTATAATACTAAAATCTAAAAATATAATAATATTTTAAATTAGTGAGATGATTCAAATTGAAATGATAATTAACCATTTAATTGAAAAAAAATTGGACGATCTTTTGATTTTTTACTATACTCAAAAAGTAAGGAAAGGTGACCAGTAATTATTATAAAATAACCTAAATAAAATAATGAAACTCAAAAAGAAAAAAAAAAAATCAATGTTCTTCCCAACTTTTAATAGGTTAAAAGGTGATAAATCTTGAAAGATAAATTTGAAGGAACAAAAATATTAAAACTTGAAAAAAATAGAATTTTTTTATTACTTTTCAATCTTAATCTTTTTTTTTTTTTTTTGCAAACTTATACTCTTTTTGATATCTTTGTCTATCTATATCTTCAAAAATGTAATAAAATGGTAATGTATTAAATATAAAATGTACATAAAACATATTCTAGACTTATGTTTTTATTTTTAATTAATTTTAAATTTTTTAGAATTAATCTTTCCTCAAAATTCCTTAATGAAAAAAACAAAAAGAATTTGCATCTCAAGAAATTAAAACTTTTCGAACTTTGTCCAGTCCACGTCACCAACGTACAAGTAGCAGTTGCATGCATCTAATGTACTCTTTATCTCTGCCAATCATCAACGATCAGTTCCTTCGTTTCTTCCGTCATCAATGACTCTCTCTCCACCGTCCCAACAACCGTCTGCTACGACCTTATTATCTCTCTAGAAAGCTCACCCCAAATATTACATTTTTCATCTCTCTAAAGAGGGAGCCTTGTCCACCGCAATGGCTCGATCCGCTTCCCTTTTGCGGTTCCTCTCACTCTTTTCTCTCTTATTTCTCGTTCTCTCTCACTCTTATGCCGTCGCCGATTCCCACTTTGAGGGTTTCGAAGCCGAGGAAGAGGAGGTCGTTGAGGAAACAATAGACCCTGTTTCATTTAAACTTACCGATCTTAAATTAACTCGCTCCGACTCACCATCAACACCAATACCAGATCCCATATCAGAAAACTCTGAACCGAACCCGAATTCCAATCCGGATACTCCCTCGTCGAATCCAGAATCGGATCCTCCAAAACCCTCATCTCCAGCATCAACAACCACCTTTGATTACTGGGATGAAGATGAATTCGAAGGTCTACCTGTTCAACAACCGCCACTCGAAACCTCTAAAACTACCGAATCTACCACTCCGACTGATAATCAAAGCATGGATCCGAAACCGAAACCGATATCAACTAAGAAGCAATCCTATACAGTGGAGATTGTGTGCGTTTCTTTCTTGATAATGTTTATTATCAATTACTTTACTGGTAAACGCGAAAATGAGAACTTGGCACTATCTTGGGCAGCGAAATTTGCTACTAAAGATTCGATATTTGAGAAGAATTTTAGTCTGTTAGGAGTAGGAGAAGGTGACGATTCACCACTACTGTTGAAAGAAGGGCAAAATATTTTTAAATTTTATGCTAGTGGTCGAAGGTACTGTCAAGGATTACTGGCTACAATGGAGTTGAAGAGCAGGCACGATTTGATTTCCAGGGTTTATAATATGATCGTGCCTTGCAAGGATGAGATTACTTTTGAAGTGTATATGAATGATGATGCAATGGATCACGTGGTTTTCGCGCTGGCAAAGAAGAAGGCAGCCAAAGGGATGCAAAAGGAAGTGAGGGATTTGCAGAGATTCGCGGGGCTTCTTGCACAACCACCTAGTGGGAGGAAATGGGTGTCTGAGGAGTTGGGAGTTATTGCAGAGTCTAAGGAGGTTGCTGGGGATTTGATCACTGAAGTTGTGCTTGAGCAGGTTAGATTATTAAATTGATCTCATCTTTTGCATAGTTGAATATATATATATTTTTTTTTGGTAATGTATTTTGATGCTTTTATCTGTAGCCTGGTCTGGTCTATTCTTTTTGGTTTGATGTCCTATTTTATGGGTTAGTATCTTATATATGGTTTATAGCTTGATTATGCTTTCACTGGGTGGGGTTTGTTTTCCACTCTTTTTGTAGCTCAGTTTCAAAGTTTAATACTCCATAGTCCATACTTCAGTTTCTAGTTTCTTTTGAGTGTTTTAGTTATACTTTTTATCTTGACCACTTAATATCTTGTTGTTTGAAATGATTATGTCTAATTACTGATCATCTTGTTAGCCATTATATTTTAGAGCGAAATAAATTTGTATTTGAGGTTCTATTGAATATCTCTTCTATTAGATCCTCAGTAATGCCATAGGAGTCTTGTCTTGGATTACATGCACTATCTTTGCTAGGCAAGTTTGGCTTACAGGAGAGAGACGCCATGTGTTTCCTGGAAACTGTGGTCCTGAACGGGGAATGCCATAGAATTTGAAATTTAATAAGAATGACTTAGTTTTGTGGCTATTTTGATTAGATAACATTGTATATAAGAGCTAAGGTGATTGTATGCTTATTATCCAGTGAAGCTGTCTCATTCCTTTTTTTTAATGTTTATGCTAGGCGCACCTTGTTGATTAATGTAGAGCATTGTTTATGAATCTAGCATGGAGTGCTTTGCTATTATTGTGGAAAATTCCACTTTCTTTGCAATTAGTATCTTCTTATATTCTATGGAAAGGCCCTGGAACCTTTGTGATTAGGAACTATTTCTTCTTTGACAAAGTGCTTGCTTATCAAAAATGATTATTTAGCATTGCCTCCCCTTTTTTCAGTTATTTTGCTAGGATCGTCTTGGCTTGTTGTTGATACATGCAGGGAGTTAAACAGAATTCATGCATGGCTTTGACAATGAAAAAATTACTTACATCTTTAGATGTCATAGAATGTTTTGTTTTGAGAGGCCCTAGGTAACTGGACTTTGGGAAGTGAATAGAAATCTGTTTGTGTGCCATAAGTTTGGGAAGGACTGAAAAGTTGATTAGAATATAACCTCCACATTTTTGTCATTTTCTCCTGCCAATCAATATTGTAACTTCTTTTATAAGTGGAATTGTGTTAGTGGTTCAGTGACCGAGCATGAAGAGCCACACATATCTTGGTCCCGTATTTGGAGTAATTATGGTTGATAGAACTACAGTGGTTAATTAGATCTATGCTTTACAAAGATGGAATGGACTTTTATTTTGCATCCTAGTATTGAGTTGTTGTGATGATCTCCAGAGTAAAGAGAGACTAGAGGACAAAATAGAGCTATAGTTTACTGTTCTCTTACACTGTGACTGGCTTGAATTTGTTTGTTGTTCCATCCTCAGTTTCTGACCTAATAAACCAAAAGATTGAGTCATTCTTGAACCTAACATGCACCATCTGCTTTCCACAACAAAATAAATGCAATACACAATTTTGATATAGACTACGCCATGATTTGCTTTTTCTTATTAAGAAAAAAACAGGAGCATGTAGCATTTTTCTAAATGTGAGCTTCTTATATCAACATTTAGATGAATGTTGTTGCCAGAGAACTTATTTGTCCTAGTTTGTCGAAAGTTAGGACTGAGCTGTATATTTGACAGGACTTATTGTTGGTTTTAATGTGGGAAACCTGTATAATTATCTTGTTAGCTGGTTCCATTCCTATTGCCATTATTAGTATCATTGACTAATATATGGTTTCTTATTTTAGGTTTATGTGACATGATACAGAGTTATTTTCATTACCTTCTCCTGCCTAAGTTCATCATAGGACTTCCCATGCAATTTAACTCATGGTCAGAATGATGTTTATTATGTTGCTTTAATGAACTTACAATATGAAGTGAATTTGAAATTCTGCAGGTTTTTGGTGAAAAAGCTTTTGAGAAATATGGCAAGGGTTTCATCTCCATGCATTTTTCTGATCAACACCTTGGAGTGCACAAGAAGATGCTGTTGTTTAAGTTTGCACTTCCTAATGCCAATAACATGGCTGATATGACTAGATTGGTTGCGCTTATTCCTTATTACATTGATCTAATTGGGCGCTACAAGTTGAGTTCACAGGTGGGTGGGTCATGTTATACTTGCCTTTTTCAACATGATAATTTGCAAAATTCAATGGTCTTGAAACTTTGCTTTGCCTTCTGCAGGCTCGATCGAAAACAGAGGCAGCTAGAGTGAAAGCTGCCCAGGAGGCATACAAAGAACTTCAGGGTGCAAGACAAGAAGCCTTGCAGAGAAAGAAGGCAGAGAGGAAGAAGATGCAAGAGGAGGCTGAAGCAAAGCTCAGTGCAGAAGCTATTCGCAAGAGAGAGGCAAAAGAGCGTGCCCGTCAGATGAAGAAAGCTATGCCAAAAGTAAAGATGACCCGAGCTCACTAGATATTAAATCCTCTAATTGGGCATTCAGGAAGTTACTTTTTTACATTCTTCCCTCAATCCAATCATATTTTACCTGTTTCTTTGGCTTCCATAGGTATCTCAGTTCTATGATCTCAAGAAGTGTACTTTTAGCTACTGTTTTGATTAATTTAGCATAGTCTACATTTCCCATCTTTGAGAGTTTTGAATGTATGAAAATGCAACACTTGGAAACATAAATTTTTTCTTAGACGACATTCTTTTATCTGGTTTTGGAGTAGGTGGAGCCATTTTCCGCTTTGGGGGTCTAATTTATAATAGCTAAAACGTTTTCCTTAATGGTTGTTTGGGGATAGTGATTATGGCCAAGTGTGTGATATTTATCATTCGATTGATTAGGTCTTCAATTCTCATCTGAGATTAGGCCTTCTAAGATTTGGATTTGGATGTAATTCAGCTCAATCCTTTTAGTAAAAGATTGGACCGAGTTTAATTGCTATGCTATTCAATTTAGAGATCGAACATCAATTAGTGGTTTGCAAGTATTCACTGGAATTCAAAATTAATCTCCTTTCATATTTCACGAGCAGCACTTTATTTGCTAGTTTCATGAATAATTTCATTTATTGTGAATTATGCTCTTGGTGATAAGTATTTTTAACCCTCATATTAATATGGGTAATTAGAATGAACTCATTAATAATTCCATATTTCCAATAATTAAGTTTCAACTTGTATACAGAGCATAAAAGGAATTATTTAACATGCTTTGTGCATATGGAAATGATGCACTCCATAGTTTCATGTGAAATCACTTGAAATTATAAAAAGTGACTCATAAATGAAAATAGTTTCTAAATAAGAAATATTTTTAGATGTAAAAATATTTTTAAAATTTCATAAAAATGTTAATCAAGTACGATTTTATCAATCTTATTATAAAATTTTTTATAATTTAATGAATTAAAGAGGGTATTATATTATATAGTTCATAATCTTATTCTATGTATTGAAACTCATAATAAATAAATAAATAAAAAGAAAGAAAAACAATAGACTTGATAGGTTTTTTTTTTTTTTTTTTTTATAGGGTGATATAGCATCACAGATCCAAAGAAAATATTTATGTGAGTTGCTGATATAATTGAACCAATTTAAAAAATTTGTTTTAAAGATCAATTGAAACGAAGCAAACATCTTTTAAAGATCAATCTATACTTCCCTCCAAAACTCCAAACTAGCAAATAATTACAAGCATTTAGGATAACTACAAACATGATTAAAGATCTTCCACCAACTGCAACAAGCCCTTAAGATACAATGCCAACGTACAACTGCAGAAACTTAGAAATAGATTAGCTATTACGAGTGCTAATACCCAAGTAACAGCCAATAATAAACTGATTCTCTTCACTGCTGTGATGCTGTGATTGAAAACCGAAGTCAACCAAAATCCCAAAGTAAAACACACAGAAACTAGAAATTTCTTTACCTATTGTCAATTTCCATTTGCCATACTAATTGACATTAATCAGAGTCTTTGTCTTGAATTCTTCTCCCATAATTCAGTGTTTGCCGCCTGTACTATATCCTTGTCCGATTCTTTCCTTCTTTTATTCCTTCTTTCCGCTTTCCTGTATTCTTCCCGATATATAGGATGAATGCCACAATTGATCACCCTCTCATCCCTTAAATATTCACGTTGATTAAGCTGGAATGAGACTCGAGTGAAATTCATTTCATGCTCAAAAGTTTGATACCCAAGGAACACATGTTTTGAATCTAACTTAAACCGCCCAAAATATATAGAATTAAAGTCAAAGTCATACTCATACGTCTTTCCAGATTTATCTTGGAAGATCCCACAACCCGAAATTTCATATATATCAAAATCTTGGAAATCAATAACAGCAGAAAAATAAAAACCCAACATACAATCAGGCCTTTCCAACTGAACTGAAAGATGAGACCCACTTGTTCGATATTTCATACTTTGCGGCACTTCCACCCCAGGGATACATAATCGATAGTCCTGCTCCATGAAAATATATTTTGTTAAAGAATATCATAATTAATTAACGATAGAGTTGAATTTAAATAGCTGATGAATGAGTAAATGGATAATTTAAACACAAATTTTAAAAAACACTTATAATAACTATTGAAATCTTTTTGTGATATTTTTTTTATGGTAAGATGATATATTATGTTTATCTCTCTTCCCTTGTCAAAGCACAAATTAATTATGAAATTCACAAGTTAGGAAAATAATCCATTGATGTTTATCATCCAAAATCTTAATTAACATTTTTTTTAAATAAGGACTTCTTTATTAATTTAATATTAGAGAAAGGAAACATACGTTCTGGCCTTGTTGTGCTGAGAACAGAGCTTCCGTAATTTGAAGACGTACATTATCACCCAATTTGATGCAGTTACCAAAATTAAGATTAGTGTACCGACGGGCATCTCCTCTTTTTGCTTTGGAAAAGGACGAAAATGATACAAATTCTAAAGAGGTGCAATTTAATGCAGAAAATGACCTTGTGCCTGGAAGCTCTGGCAAATATCTAAGCCTCTTGCAATCATGCAGCATAAGAATGTCCAAGTTAGAGAGTTGTTTGATGTTTGCAGGAATGCTTTCGAAATCGTTTCCGTCTAAATATAACTCTTTCAATGAAACTAATGATCCAATACTCTCCGGAATTTCTGATGTGCCACAGTTACCTAGATAAAGCTTCTGTAGGCTATTCAAACCGGACAACAAAGGCCATACCGTCAAACCTTTACATCCATTAAAATTTATGCCACTTCCTGTTGCGTCAAGTTTCTTCAGAGATTGTAACTGGCCAATGCAGTTTGGAAGATTTTCAAGCTCTGTACACTCACTTAACGATAATTCAACAAGTTGAGAGCAATGTCCAATTGATGAAGGCAATTGTTTTATTGCAGTTTCACTTAAATTTAAATCCCTTAAATTGCAAGGAAGCTCAGGACATTCGTCAAGTTTACTGCAACCTCGAAGATCAAGAATCTCAAGATTTTCTAACTGAAGGAAGCTTGGCAAACTGCGAATACTTACACAGTAGTCTAAGTGTAGCCGAACAAGCTTGGTTGAATATTTAAGAGATGAAGGAATCTCAATTAAACTGCTACAACTTGACAAACGTAATTCCTCAAGGTTTGGGGCTTGAAACGAGTCCGAAATTCTCAATAAAGACAGAGAGCTCTGGAGGTTCATAACTTCCAAACTTTTAAAAGGCTGTAATAAAAAGAGTAAGAATATGAATTATTAAAATTGCATGTTTTACATATATTCGTTATTTATCCAAAAAATAATAATACAAAAAATAAATTCTAAAAATTGTATTTTAATATAATTGTCTGTACAAATACCAAAATTAAAATAAGCCAATTTAAAGTATGAAGATTAATTAACACATCATCTGTTTTTTAAATAAGTCAAAGTATATTCTTAACATTTGAATTTCTCTAATTTAGACTAATCATATATTGGTTGATCAAAATTTTTATTACTCATCACTAATATTTAGAATTTAAGACGAAATTAAAAAGTCTCGTTTAATTCAATGATTTGACCTTTAACTATATAAAGACCAATTTGTAAAAAATATATTGGACATAAAACATTTGTAAATGATTCATTAAGAAAATTTTAAAATCTATTTCCTTAGAAATGCATTTAAGAATAAGCATTACTTAAATGATTAGAACATATTATTTCTTTTTATGATATTCTTTCATGATCCGCCACTCTCATCAAACCATTTTTATAAATTTTAACTCAGCTAAGTATAAGTTAATATCAAACTACATCTTATTATGTTATAAGTTCATTTACACCAAATACAAATATTAAAGTTTAGGAAATATACCTTATTATCTCCATCCCACAGTTGTTTGAGTTGGCTTTCAGGCAGGTGAAGTTGTACAAGGTTATTTGGGCAAAACTTCAACGGCAACGATTTCAAAGGGTAACGATGCCAAGATAAATATCTCAGCTGTTCCGGAAGAAAATCAAGGCCATCAGGCAAAATCAATTCAGAGTCATAGATACTGAGGAATTTAAGATTAGGCATCTTCATGAAAATTTTGGAACTTATCTCAAAAGCTCCAGCATTCAACATCTCAAACGAAATGCACTCAATCTTATCAGTTCCCTGATAAATTAACAACAAATGAAAATAGGTAATTGAATATAAAATATTTAAAAATAAAAGCTAATTATGTGGAGCGGTAAGTTCAAATTTCAATTGTTCAAATATAAAAAGAAAAACAAAAGAAAAATGTAGCAAATTTTGCTCCTTACTGTATTTGTTTTGAATACATGAGAAATGTCCTCACGATTCCACAACCTACTGCGTCCTCCAGGCTGTTTGCATTCCTCATTCACAATCTCCTTTCCCATTTGTTGCAGTAAGTTATGCATTGTTACATAGCTTCCTAAAATGGTTAGGAGAGATTTATCAATGAGACTCCTTATTCCACAACTCGCAAAGAAACCAAAACTTTCCATTATTTTTTCAAGCTTATTTTTTTTTAACAGGGCAAATGCTCGTCGAAAGAAACATGCAATATCCAGAAATATGCTCTGCTCATTTCTATCTAACCCATCATAGCCTAGTTTTAGAACATCTTGAATTCTCTTGTTCGGGATGCTATTCAATTTGAGCAACTGGCTCTCCCAGTACTCTTTCTCCTTGCCATAAAGGCTAGAGCCTAAAACTTTCAGTGCTAATGGATTGCCTTGAGCATAACTTATCACCTGCTCGGATAGCTCCACGTATCCTTCTTTCGGTTCATTTTGTTTGAAAGCGTGCAAGCTAAAGAGTTGAAGAGCTTCCTTATCAATTAATCCCTCAACCTGATAAATATGTTCTTTGTGACAAACATTTTTAAGTACTTGTCTATCTGTACTAGTTATAATGATTCTACTTCCCTTACGGTACAAACTACAGTTTCCAGCTAGAAGATCTAAATCGTTTGAATCATCAACGTCATCAAAAACAATAAGAACTTTTTTTCGTTGTAGCCTTCTCATAATCCAACCATCTAAAACTAAAAGAGGCGTGCCTATTTTCAAATTTTCGTCCCCCAATAGTGAACCAATGATTTTATCCCGTAAAACAATTGCTGTTTCCTTCCTTATCTGTTCCTTGACATTTGAAACAAAGCAGTGGGCATCAAATTTAGCCTTGATTTGGGAAAACACTATACCGGCAAGAGTTGTCTTTCCAATACCAGCCATTCCCCAAATTCCTATTATCCAATTTCTGTCATTTACATCAATATCCAATAACGATATTACTTCCTCGACACGCGAATCGATTCCAACTAACTTGTCATGGTAACTAGCATTTGATGGCATATGACTTAATATTTCTGAAACACGATTGACGATTCTTTGAACTAGCATTTGGTCATTTCTGATCACATATGAAAGATAAAAAGTAAGCCAAAACTTATATATTCTAGAATACAATCAATTAAGTGTTTGGAAAAACTGGGTGGGTAAATACCATGATTGAAGGAATAGGAGAAAATGAAACAGAATTTTAACAAGAAAATAAAAATAAGTGAGAGTTCAAAGGAGTAGATATCGCGACTAAAAGCCATCTATTCTGTGCGCAAGATTGATCTATTATTGATGAATAGAAAATAAAAAGACATGGAAAAGTAAACAGGGAAAAATGATAGCTTTACTTGATCTCATTCGAAACAAAAGCACTTAAGTCGTTGCTGATTGTCTTCAAAGCATGGCACCATCCACCCAGGTTGTGTGAACTATCGCTGGGATCTTTTAAAAGCCTAGCAAGTGCACTTGCGAAAGGGCCTCTCAGCGCTTGAACGTCAGTTGGATCTACACGGTAAAAAACTGGCAAAACTATTTGCCCCGACTTTTCTCTGCATTCATTTATCACAACAAGCTCGTCCAAGCACCATGGAGAAAATTTCATAGTTTTTGGAGAATATGACAATTGAAATACATGATTCTTGAATTGTTTGCTTGAGGGCTGGTGTTATTTCAGTTCCTTTTTTAAGGTTTTCATCCTTGAAGGTATCGATTCCTTTTTCCTTCAAAGATTCAAAGAGAAAGGAGAGAAAACCGTCGCGGATGTCTTTGCCTCTGAAATTAATAAAAACTTCGCGGTTATTTGGCTCGGAAGGGTTTTGCTGGGAAGAGGTTGACGAAGGAGAAGAAGCAGCAATAGAATTAATGATAAAAGAAGGGGTTCGCTGGGAAGAGGTCGAAGCAGAAGAAGAGAAAAAAGAACCCATAGCGGAAAATTCAAATGATACAAGAAGCAATAAAAGGCGAGTTTTATAAAACGTAGAAGAGTATATATAAAGCTAAACCATTGAGATTTGAGAGTCATCATCACAGAAACTTCAAAGAAACTTTAACAAAGTGAGCGAGTGGAAGTGGGATAGAGAGAAAAGTGAAGCGATGCGAGAGCATAGCAAAGAGAGACATTTTAGTGCGTGGAAGCAGAGCTTTGCTCGATTTGTATAATTACAGTTAATAGCTCACTTGTAAAAGTTATTTCAATTGAATCCAATTACTGATCAAGTCTAAATACCGAGAAAAATTGACCTGACAATTATAATTTAATAATTTTTTTAAATCACAATTAGATAATTACGTGACTCCTGGTCATAATTGAAAATTTCAAGAAATATTTCAATCATCAAAAATATTATATTATTAATTAATCTATTTAGTTACTCAAAAATCAAAGGATTCATCGTTAATATCGTTAATGTTTTGATAATCAAAATATAATTACTGCCCATTATACATGTTAAAACTATCATTTGAAATGATAAATTGTATGATAGGTAACTTATTATATAAATTTACTTTAACAAATTAATAATTAATATATATACTTATGGGTCCCATAATTTTAATAGGCAAAAAAAATATAGTGACTATTTTTGTATTTATTCATGGAAAGAGGGAGGAAAAGGGGAAAGAAAGACACAATATGAACCCCATTATTGCAATAGTCAAAAAAGAAAATTGAAAGAAATATTTTATACTTATACATGGAAGGAGGAAGAAAAGACGTAACGACTTAGGTTACATTTATTTTCGGAAGACATGATGTTTTTTCTTGAAAAATATTTTTCAAATGATTTTTTTTTCGTTGTTTGGTTGTAATATTAAAAATTAGTTAAAAATATTAAAATTTTAACTCATAAGACCGTAAAAATATTAATAACAGTAATAGAAATTTCGTATTTTAAAAATTTTATTGTTAAATATGAGAAGAATACAGAAAAAAGTAAATTATGAAATATGTCATTGACCGATGATAGTGGACGATGGTATGAATTGGTGGTGAATGGTAAGTGATAGTAATAGCTACCGATGGTTAATAAATTAAAAATTATAAAGTTATAATAAATTTATTAATGTCAGAAAAATATTTTAAAGTCTTAAAAATGAGAAGTCATTTTTCTTCAAAATGATTTGATTTTTATTTGACCAAGAAAATAATTTCTTTTTACTTATTTTCTTGAATGCCCCAAACAATGAAAAATTATAAAAAAATCTCATCTTAGAGCTACATCTTCTTCCTCTCATCTCTCTCTCTCTCCTCTTTTATTATATTGCTACATCTTTTTATTGTTATTTTGTTATATTCTTCTATTAACCATGACATTTTTTTCCCTCTAAGAAACCCTAAAAATGCTTATAATTTTAATGAAAACAAAACAATAAATTACAAAGAAGTTGGGAAGATGATAAAAAATGGGTCTACCAAATACTCTTTTTTGGCCTTTAACAAAGAGATAAATTTTTAACCAAAAAGATATAAACTTTGACTAAATTAGACAAATGCATGTGCCTCTCCTACGTCCCCTTCCTATGTATATGTTCAATTGTTCCTTTCGTCGTTTCTTTTCAACCAGGTTGACCTATCTTTACAATGTCATATTCACTATTTTGGCCCACTATTTAGTTATATATGATACAAATTTTGCTCCGTTCAGTCATGAGTCACGGTACAAATATCTTTATAATTTCATAATAATTAGCAAAGATTTTTTAATTGTAAAGACTCCGAACTCATTCTGCTCACCGTTATAAGAAAAATTAACTAAACTATACATCTGGTTAGCCTTATTGCTATTTTATTTTTTTATTAAAAAAGAAATTTATAATCTTTTTTTTCTTTAATTGTTCGTTATTAAATTTATTAAATAAATATCATTAACAATGTGTTGATTAAAGTGATAATCGACTTCAACCCTCGAAAAAATGAGAATACAAATTTGATTCTCAAAAAGCGTGCTCCGCACTTTATTGGGAGCACAAAAGACTTTTACACTCAAGAAGATCGATTATACCCGAAAAAAAAATAATAATACCCTGAGTATAAGTTACTATTAAGTATTGGATTGATAGCAATAGCACGATGCGATTATCTCGGATTATCTCACGCATGTAAGATCCTTCATACCGTAAAATTTGCAAGTTTATGCTAATAGTTTGAGTTACTATTTTTTTTTTTCTGAAATCTAATTATTTAAATAAAATTGAGTATTTCAACTATTGTGAGGTAAGATAAACTTATTCACCGAAATTCAATTTTTTATGGAAAAATATTTTCCAAGAAAAATAGAATTCCAAGAAATTATTATAACAAAGTTTAATTATCGTAAGATAATCATAAAAATTTTCTGAGAAAATAGCATAATTATGACAATTAATATTACTTTCTCTGTCCCAAAATAAAAGTCATTTAAGTTTTTTTACAATGATTAAGGAAGTAATTAATGTTCCTAATAAAACAAAACCAATGATAATTTGGTTAAATTATCCTTTATCTCAATACCGATAGTTACTCTTATGAAAGTAGTTATTCTATAAGGATAACATTAGAAAAACATCATTTATTACTCCTTAAAATACTCGAAATAACTTATAGTTTGGAATAAAATAATCACACAAAAACGAATTATATTTTGAAACAAATAAATATTATTATATAATTTTAAAATGTCTTATTTTCTATAGAAATATAATTTTTTTCAACTTTTGGGACGAGAAAATACCGTCGTGAATGTGAAAAAGTAAAGATGAGACATAAATACTAAAAACTTTATTTTTTCTGATAAATTACTAATCAAACATTTAAATTTAACATCATTCAGTTATGATCTGATCGATCTTTCTACAAAATATAGAAAATATGGAGAGTGAAAGGTCTCGATAATATTTTTGACAAAAAAGTTATAAATATTCCGATCAATATCATGTCAATTAACTTTATAATAAAAATCCATAGTTGCGAAATCTTTAAACGAACATCGTGTAAAAGAAAATTACAAAAGAGCAATAAAGACTAAATGAGATTTGTTTGTCTCAAACCCTAATAAACATGCAAATCTAGAAATTGAAGACTCTAATAGATCCTTAATGCCATTTCATAGCGGTATTAATTGTTGGGTTAGTTAGTGGAAATGTCCCTAGCATTTTTCTCTCGGGATGAATTGACATCTAAACCGCTAAACTTTATTAAAAATTTTAATTTTTTTTTATTATTTTGAATCTCTAATTGTATGGATTCTGTACTATCTATCTATAGAAATATATAATTTTTTAAGATATAAATACTTATATAGCAATATATTAGAATTTGAAACTGATAATGTGTCATTTTATTTTTTCAATATAATTAATAATATTAAATGTTTTTCATTAAATAATGGAGTTACAAACTAATAAATTTAATGAATGATTTTATTACAATTAATATTTTTTACATTTAATAACTATTAAATTTTTTATAAAATAATTTTTTCTGTCAAATAAAACTAATGGAGTTATAATAAAGTCATATTTGATAAAAATTAATTGAATAATGTAGTTACATTAACAAATAAAATTAAAATATTGATTTCAATTCACTAAAATTTATTTCATTAAAATTAAATATTCTTATAATACCTCATCCAATTTGAACATATGTGAATTTTAAAGAGAAAAAAAAATAACTATATAGGTTGAATTACAATAATTTACTCACAATAGTTAATTGTGCTAATTAATATTTTAGTTCATTAATTGAGAATTTCAAAAAGAGCTTATAATTTTACTTTTCATTTTTAATCAAAAATACATAAACAAATTATTTACATTAAAGCAACGCAAATATAAATTACAATAATTTTATTAAAAATTACATTCAATTTAATTAAAAAAATTATATAGTCCGTACATCGTGCGGGTATATGACTAGTATTATATACATAACATAAATCAAAAGATCTTTAAATATGATTGTAATGAGACCGAAATAACATTAACACACATTCAATTACTCATTTATTTTTTTCTTTATCTTTTTTTTTTCATCTGGTTTTATTTACTCCTTTCACAAAGAGAAAACCAAACCATACTCAATGTAATACATCCCCTCTTTCTAAATAAATTGCCAGAACCTAATGCTTATTAGCTTGTAAGGTAATAAAAAGGATAAAAGAACAGGTTAAATAAAGAAAAAAGGTTAAAGTCAAGTTCAAAGTGCTCACTATAGGAGAAGGGGACGCGTTAATAGAACCCGTCCAATTTTATCAACATTTTCTTTTTTATTTCTTTGTCAAAGGATATGGTTCCCATATATCAGAGGGATCCATAACAAAATATGGCTGATTAACGCGTCCACCGACCAAACGCATTATTAACGCATACACCGACCAGACGCGTTATTAACGCGTCTAATTTTATCAGCGTTTTCCTTTTTTTTTTTCTTTGTCAAAGGTTATGGGTCTCATATGTTGGAGAGACCCACGACAAAATATGGCTGTAATGAGACTGAAATAACATTAACACACATTCAATTACTCATTTATTTTTTTCTTTATCTTTTTTTTTTTTCATGTGGTTTTATTTCCTTCTTTCACAGAGAAAACCAAACCATACTCAATGTAATATATCCTCTCTTTCTAAATAAATTGCCAGAACCTAATGCTTATTAGATTTTAAGGTAATAAAAAGGATAAAAGAACAAATCATAAATGAATAACACTTGCATCAAAAAAAGAGATCGACGTATAAGGAATCAATCCATATCAAGCTCAAAAGTTAAAAAAAAAAAAAAAAAATCATTTTCTACCGATTCAAGTGAATGTATATTTGACAAGTAATATTTTATGCATCTTTTTGTTTTATTTTTTTAATTATTTGATAAATATTTAATAAAACTTTTATACGTTGAATTGCTTAATAGAAGTAATTTCTCCACGTTGAAAGTGTTTAATATATATAAAATTTTACAATAAAAAACTCAGATAACATCTGCCATTTATATAATTGTTAACTTCCAACCTTAATCACTCGTCTTGATTAGAAAGCTTGCGTCAAGTCAGTAGCGGCAGATACAATACATTTATGATGAAAAAATTTCTAAATGACATCTAATTGTATTTGTTTAATTGTAAAAAATTGAGATTCTTATTTTTTGTTAATTATATATCTACATTCTATATTATCAAAAAGCTCCGTTTATTCCCAAAAAATAACTTTTTCTAAGGAAAATGTTTTCCT
Source organism: Jatropha curcas (assembly GCF_041381405.1). NCBI lineage: Eukaryota > Viridiplantae > Streptophyta > Magnoliopsida > Malpighiales > Euphorbiaceae > Jatropha > Jatropha curcas. Next base: position 2,743,377 of record NC_143156.1, read on the forward strand.
AATATTAGGCAAGAAGTTCCCATCGATTTGTTATGAGATGCAATTAGCATATTTATTATCCTTAAGAAGATAGTACATCTTATAAATCAATATTTAGACCCAATTGTCAATTATCAGGTAGGAATCTCTCAACATGCCTATAATATATCTAGTACATAATTGTGATAGTGTGTTATCTTCTAAGCAATGCTGCTGGAATTATGCTTTTGAACCTTTTCTTGATGAACAAAAGAAGAGCTGAGCCTGCCAGCGGCCAAGTTGTTACAATTGCAATGTATACAAGCAGCCAGATTGAAATCCCACTTCGCTTCGAGAGCTGACCCATGTATCTTCTCATAGGAACTATAAGATCATTGAGATTTTGATCTGATTGTTGCTTGTCATTAATTATAGGAGGTATTTTATCTGTCATATTATCACTCCTCTCTCTGTCAGAAATGGTTTCTTCTCCCTTCTTAACATGATCCCCATCTCCATTGCACGTTTCTTCTACTACACTGTCTGTGATGTTGCCCATTGCAGTCACCATTCCACCTTCCATAACATTCAAGAATGGTCCCTGATCAATTGAAGATTGCGGCATGGAAGTCGAGCTACACTCTTCCACCTGCAAGACAATACAAAGCAAAAATATTAAACTTGCAGCCAACTGGGACTAGCCAATTCCATTTTAGTTCAAAAGTTCACATTTTGATCTTGAATGCAACTTTCCAAGAAAAAAAAAAGATCTAAAATATCAAGCTCCTGATTCTTTTATGCAACTATATACACGCTCTTTTCTCAGGAAGAGTTTCAACTTTTCATTAATTCAGCCGGATAAAATATTAGGCTTCAACAAAATCCTTAATGCAACTTCAGCCTCTGTCAAGCTCAGGAGGTAAATGGACCTAGTGCCAGGTTTTTGGTTCAAATCGTAAGATAAAATATGAAAACTGCAATATGAGGCATGTCATGTATTCTCATCAGGTATTCTTCTGCTATTTTTATTTAGTATATTAGCTCTAAGCTATTGGTAAACTATTTTGTACCTTCTCTTTTCTGTTTCTCAATGGGCTAGAGTGCAAGACATGAAAGAATTCATCAACGACTCTCACCCACCTGCAAGTGAATGAAGAAATATATCACACCATGACTCCCATGCATATCGTACAGTAATTGTTTTTCACAATCCAAAGAATCATATATCATACCATGACCGCGCAGTTAGATAAACTCACGAATGGTCTCTAGCGCAACACGCCAATAACACATGTTGAAATACATTTGCACATGCATGATATACCTAGGTTCTAGGAAAATATGACAGGTCTTAATTCATGGAAATTTGCTTCTTAATTTTTATCTATCCCATTGGTTTTATCATTTTTCTGGGATAATTTACCAATATATCTCAAATTAAACAAAGCCACACAAAAAATACTAAACTTCCTTTGAAACAACCGAATAATTAGGCCAAATTGCAAAGATCCTCGTGAAACATCACATCAGTCCTAAGATGACACCTCTAGTAAGATCCAGAAACAGGCACACAATGGGATTCTCCAGGGCATGGGTTCTCTCTTTATTTTAACTTTTTCTTTTGTGATGGAAGAAGAATTTGTATTAACTATTATGATGCAAGGAAAATGTGAATATAAAAGGAAGACTAGGGGAAACCTGTCCCTCAATGTTGCAGAATACAGGATTTGCCTGAAGCAAAAACACGAGAAAGAGAGAGAAGCTGTAAATTGCCACAAGCTATTTACAGTTATACCCTCGTAATAAGCCAGGTGTCCTCCATGTTTTGTGGTGGCCAGGATAATGTTCTCATTCGCCCTAAAATGAATCAAATGTATCAGTTTCACATAAAACTAGTATCAACTTTGCAAATATAATGTAGTGACTACCAAACTATGTAAAGTAACAAAAATATGGATGTCTTTGATTTCGCCTGACATCGTGCTAGTATTGTTCAAATTTTTTAACATATTTAAGCAAGCAAGCCTCACCATTGGGATGTTTAAATGTATCTGCTATACTAATGTTCCATTTTGCTCATCAAAATCGTTTTGTACATCCAAGAGTTTTGACAGCAAGTATACAAAAAGTTTAAAAAAAGATCATCCTTCCAGTCTGATTGATGGCACTAGTGTAGGTCAGTACTCAGTAGGTGCAACATCATAATGTCAGGTGGCCAAAACTTGGACCAATGAGCAAATTTTTGGACATGTTGAAACTTATTTAAGGTTAGAAATACAGTCGCTTCAATGGTTTCATTATAGCTTATACATAGGGATATTCAGACATGGAAATGACACTTTGGAACTTCAAATTAGTGGGAGAATCGTCAAATGTAGTGCGTGACTCCTGAACATATATTCATGCCCATAGTTGTAGCTGAATCCAAGTAACCATATAGAGGAAAAGTTTAGGAAAGAAGGTTCCTGGGCATGTCTTTTTGTCCTTCACAACTATGGTTCACGAACAACGCATTCATGCCTTGGTGCATTTCACCCAAGGATTAAGAAGCCATTGCTGCCAAAGCTAAAACTTAATGCCTAACAGCTCATGCTAGGCCTAGTGCATACTTTTAACACTACCAAACAAGTTTCCTTCAAGTAATGCCACAAATAGAGGATTCTTACTCCTTACCTACATTCATCCCATGGGATGGCTTCCCTTGTACAAACTGGATCATCCAGTGCGCTCACACACAGGAGAGGCAAGGATACATTTCCTATAAAATTCACACAACTAGAACGCCTGTAATATGCATCTACAGTCTGAGAAACAGCAGAATCCTTTAGTCAATCAGGGGATATAGAAAAGCAACCATCTTTGATTCGGGGAATGAGAAAAATGGCTTTTACCTCAAACTTTGCAAGAACTCGAGTTGCATGTCTGTCGAAGTCTCTAACTGAACATGACTGTCAAAGGGTAAAATCACATGTAGTCGAGGAACATTCAGAATAGAAGTAGACCATTTACTTGGTCCATGGAACCCCTCAATGATTATTTTTATATTTACATGAGCAAATAGATGAATGTTAAAAAGTATGTACATGATGGACTTTGTTTATAATGTGGAGACTACATGTCATGTATACATACAATTGGGCTGTGGAATAAATAAATTTTATATATGTTGTTTTTGTGGGCTTTCTTCAGACATAATACTGCCTATAGGCTACTATCTTACACTTATTTTCCACTAATTGATCAATTTCTAATGAGACCATGAGGCCATTTAGTGGTAAATATGTCCTCTGGAATCTCTGATCAATCAAATCCTACAGAGAACGTTTACAACCTACAAGCCACATTTGATTTGAAGGAAATAGGAAAACAAACACTTCCATTTACAAGATCAAATAGCTTGTGACCATCACAATTAGTTGCCAATTGCAGACAATATCTGGGATAAGACAGTTTTCAATTTCGATGTATACTAACTGTTATTACTGTATCTGGATGTATACTAACTGTTAATACTGTATATGTTAACATTTTATTTGGATGTATAATTACTGTTAATATTGTAAAAGGATAAAAATGATTAGATCAAATCCAAAAGGTCATTTCTCAAATTGTACCATTTATTTAATTGCCATGAAAAGGTCATTTCTCAAATTGTACCATAAGATTATTTAATTGCCATGACAGTTTGCTGTTTTTGGAAAACAGATGAACTGAGTGAATATTCAGCTGTGTGTAACACAATTACTAGAGTTTAAGAAAGAAATGCAAAATACCAGCTCAATGCCATTCCAATCTACTAGACGAGTCAAGACAGATTGATGCCTGTAGGAAAGTATAGACTGAATGTAAATTAAAAGAAAAAGAAAAGCAAAATCGTAGTCTATAAGAAATCTTTTACATTTTTTATTTAATCATTATATATTGTATACAGCAGCAATAATAAGAGATTCGAGTCAAGAAACATAGAGGAAGAAGAAATGTAGACTTACAACTGCGCATATGCCTTCAGGCCCACACTTAGCACTCTATCATATAATTTCTGCACAAGCCTGCGGTTGATGAACCTGTCACATATCTGTAAAGCAACCAATATAATATTCACTTTAGCACATTAATCTCATAAACATTAAAATTATGGAATTTCCAATAGGAAAAGCAGTTAATGGCAGGTTCAGGTACCTTGCCTGGAGCATATATCCAGGAAAGGTTTTATTATTTATAACATAAAAACACAAATATTGATATTTTATTGGCTTTTTATTCTATAACTTTATTCTTTTCTTTGTAAATGATCAAAGGACATCTTGTCTTTGATACCCAAAAAAACAACCGAATATTTGATCATTTCAATAAGGAAGCAAAATGCTGCATTTCTAATTCATTCATCAAATATAATCTGACTAAACTTTTTCAAAATGCTGCAGTTGTCCCACCACCCGCTCATGATAACACATATATTTGTAAGAGACCAATGTAAATAAAGAGAGAAGGTTTCTTTCTTTGCATGAAACACTAGCTTTTATCATCCACGTTAACAATTGCCTGAAATGGATACTGGAAATTTGGAACCCAACTACGTCATCACACTTTCAATCATATAACTTCAATTTTTTTTTTTTTTAGGAGATAAAAAGAGTTTATCATATCTATAGATGAGATTTGAACCCTTAAGAAGCTAAAAAAACTAAGAGGTGCATATCAAAGCACCAATATCATCGCACAAACTAATTCAGTACGTAAATGCAAAAAGCATAAGAAATTTTGTGATACATAGCCCTATTCAAAGGGATTTGGCATTTGACAACATCACACATATGAATGTACTAACCAAAAGGTCCCATGGAGAGCAAATAGCAGCAGCGCCAGTAAGAGGAATATTAACCCCATGCTCGCCAAGATATTTAACCTGCAAGAAGTACTCCACCATAATAGAAAAATGAAAATATGTGCACATCAAGTGCTCCAGAGTTCCAGTTATACATAAAACTATAATAGTCACTTATATAGAAGGATGAGGAGGCCGATGTCCAGTTTTCCTTTTCAATCCAATCAGAGCAGTGACATTATATCAATCTGTTCTTCAACTTTAAGAAATGATGGGAATTACCTATTCTTTAACTTACTGTCATTGAGAAAGTAAGACAGCAATCTGGTTTCTAGCATTTTTTTTTAGTTCACTATATTTGGTTAAAAATTCTGCCCTCATACCCACTCAAGTCTCAAGTAAATAGTTGAATTAGGAGGAAAAGAAGTAAATCAAGGGAAGAAAAAACAACAGTGTAAAAAAGCATTACAAATTTACAATGAAATAAAAAGTTTCTTTTGGTGTCTATTTCTAAGAGATTTAATAAATATAAGTTCTAAATAAGTCCATCCATGAAATGTTTAGTTTGCTTTCAGCTTCACCATTTAGAACAGTCCAAAAATGCATTATACATTCAAGCACTATGACCTTTCTGAATTTTAGAAATGGAATATATAACAATCTCACTGGTAAGTTAATTCATCAACAGAATTTGTCCATTAACATAAATACATAATGAAACTTTGATGCCTCCATACTCAAAATTACACGAATAAATTTGAGTAGGGAGGGGGAAGATCAGGTAATTTGCTTACCAGAATATTGGCACCAATGCTAGTTCCAACAGCATATAGAGGAGCTTCAGGATATTGACAATGGATATGATCGATGATACTCCGAATATCCTCTGTCCATCCAGCATTATAGAAGCAATCAGACTGACATAAATATTTACAACAAGACAACTTACTAGTCAACAATTAACACCACTCAACATCCAGACAAGCATGGATGTATAACCACACAGACAATGAATGATAATTTAAAATTAAAAATATGTTCAAGTTACTTAAAATGTTGGACAATTTATCACTATATGTAATGATGAATATGCTCAGAATGATGATAAGACCCTCATGAATAACTTCATAACCTAACAAAATAATCATGCACAGAATCACCTCACAGCAGAGAAATTCAGAAAGGGCAATTTATGAGTCAAGTATGCTTTTAAATGAACAAATTCAAACAGCATCCAATGAAAAGCCATTACTGATCATAAAGTATGATGTCCTTTCTACCAATGTGAATCTGTATGAGAAATACATATGAGGAACAGAGAGATAGAGACTAGAGACCAGTCCTCCATGGAGATTGAAAAGGAAAGCATTACTTAATAAGAAATCAAAAAATTGTAAGCAAATATATAATACTCACAGTAATTGATATGCCTCCCAGTCCCCGATGATTGCTCACGACAACGTTCCAACCCTGCCTTGCCATTGTGAAAGCAAGATGCTTTATATACTGTTATACAGTTCATTTTTATTAGATATTAAAAGTAGAGGAAGATGAAGTTAACAAAGAAAGAGAAAATATCACCAAAGAATGAGCATGTTAATAAGTTATACAGGTTTTATGTCAAGAGATAAGGGAAATGAACACGAAGTTTGGTTTTATCAGTTGAAATATGCGTGCATAAATAATAATAATAATAATAATAATAATAATAATAATAATATTAGTAATAATATAGGAACACATTGCAAAGGATACAGAAAATGGAAGGAACTCACAGCAGAAGCAGAGTCGCTAGTTAAGCCAGGAATCACTATTAAAATTGGAGTTCTATCATCTTGAAGAATGGAATCATTTTTATCGGAAACACCTTCAACTGCAAATCATGGTTGTAAGAACCAGAGCCAAATACTTAAATTTTGTATGTAACTCAAAAGTCATACATCTTGAGATCAATTTCTGTTGTAATATTTTCAACCAAAAGAAAGTGAAGCTGTTTTTAAAATGACATCTAGCATTAGAAAATTATTGACCTATTTTATCTGAAGCTAGACCATACCCTCTATTGTTAATTATTTTCAACCATAATCCTCCTAAAAATGCAAGCATATGATATGAAATGAAAAAGATAGAGATGTAAGTGAAAGGCTAATAGCTAAAGGGTAAATGGCATCAACTTTATTGAAATTAAGGCCTAGAATAAGGGGTTACAACTGAAACTAACCATCAGAGCACATTAGCCAGTCCAAAGCAAGTGTTCCTCCATCTTTAGCCTTGAAAATATGTCTGAAAATATACATATTAAAATATAAACAAGAAATAAAATAAAACTTGATATATGTGAGGGAAAAAAAGTCAATGCTACCAAGTACTAACCTTGTATAGGCAAAACTAGGAGAATTCCCAAAAAGACTCAGGAAAGCTGTTTGGAGATGAGGACTACATAGCCACGGCGTTGGAGAAAACCTTTTTAAAAAAATGCAAAACTTTGAGTTGCAATATTAACAATACCAAAGCAAGAACATTGAAATCAGAAAAATGAAACAAAAAAGTTACAGAATTTGACGATGGAAGACTTCACCTTCCATGAATAATCGGACACTTGGAAGCAACAGATTGGTAGAGCTCAGAGGACAAATTGCATGTGAGTAACACAGGATCGCCTCTAAACCCAGTGAACAAATAGTCAAAGAAATGAATCTCAAGGAAGTTGTAGAGGAAAAAGAAGAGTGTCAATAACAGGTATAATAGATAGTGATGAATTGGAATAAAGGAAAGAGCTTTGAAGAGAAGATCGTAAGGTGAGACTTCTAATGTGTTGTTGTCCATCGGCTAAGTGAATTTGAAAATTTATCAAGAAAGCAAATTTTTTAGAGGGAGTTTTTGAGGAGAGAATGGGCATTGGGTAGCATGTGGTGTTGGGTGATGGTGAAGAGAGAGTGAATCGATTGGCTGGTTGGGTTCCCCAGAACGGTTTTGTCGTATTTGACCAGTTTAGCACGTTTCTGTGAGAAAGTTCATTCTTCATTGTGAAGGAGAGTGCAATGTTGAAACTTGAAATGCGGCTGAATAACCAGTTGAGACGATAGCCGTTTATAGAAAAATATTAAACGACAGTCCAATGTGCCTAATCTGTCTGTTTTGCCATTAAGTGTCTTTCACATTCAAAAAACCTTTGAAACAACCACTACCGGCGCCACAAACGGCAGTAAAACTTGTGTCGTAAACCAGAGCCAATTTTAACTGGAATCAATTTCTCCACTGCCGACTGTAGCGCACAATCAACTTCTAGCAACAAACGACTCATATGCATCTCTGCACCACCAAATTCACACACCAATTCCACCACTACCGAACGTTCATAGCCGCCAAGATCAAATGGGTTCGTGATGCATATCTAGACGCAGCAGTCTCTGAAGAAAAAGACCTTAAACAAGCCATTTCTATCAAGAATCAAATCCTCTTTTCTCCCTCCAAATCTCTCCCCCTTTCCTCTCTCTCTCTTCTAAAACCCCACTTCAATCTCCCAACGACAGCTCTCAAATTTTTGCAGAAGTATCCATCACTGTTTATTCAATTCCAGCCCTCTCCTTCTCTCCCTGTCCATGTCAAGCTCACTCCTTTTGCTCTCTCAATCCACAAAGAAGAACAAGTTATTCATAATTCTTTGACATATAGAGATGATGCTGTTAAAAGGTTAGCTAAGCTTTTAATGCTTACTAGAATAACTAGATTGCCTTTGCATGTCATCGACAGATTTAAGTTTGATTTGGGTTTGCCTCATAACTATATTACTTCCCTTTTATCTGATTATCCCGAGTATTTTCATGTTTGTGAAGTTCAA